>NC_142587.1:26935625-27239218 GCF_965207765.1 Zootoca vivipara | reverse complement strand
GGAAGAGGTTGTTGGGTTAAGTTATTCATATGCTGTCAGGGGGTTCCTGTCGTCTTGTTAGGCTGTGTATGTAAGAAAGAGAAGCCACCCCGGGATGAAGGCACCCTCTTTTGTTTGTCCCCGTGCTTGTTTTGTTTTATTGGTTAGCTCCTCTAGTAGGGCTGTTTCCCATACGGCTTGGTACCAGTGGTTCACGTTCATGGCTAGACACTGGTCCCTCCCATCTCTAGTTGGATGCTTCTGACGGCTTGAGAGTAGGTGGCTTGTGAGTTCTTTGTACTGCAAGTGTGTGTTATTGTCTTGGAAGATATTCAATACGGCCACTTCTGGGGTGGCACACGCCTGTATATTTGTCACTTGATGACTGCTACTGCAATTGATAGAGCGATGCAAACTCCTCCTATGGTCCCTTTGAACCGCAAAGGTGAGCAAAAGTAGAGAATGCATGGGGTGGGGGAGGTTAACTTTCCACCTTCTGCCCTACGGGACTGATCCTACAATATGGCAGAATGAAGCATGCATCTCAGGTCACTACAAGTGGCAGGTTGCAAGCTCTCCCACTCCAATCTATCACCTGTGGGGCCCTCAATCCCTGCCTGCTCCACACCCGACAACCCCGCACTGGCCTGCTTGCAAGGAAGGGTGGTTAAAGTTAAAGCAGGATTTGCCGCTGTCATGGCAAAGCAGGGCCACATCACCCACAAGGCCTCTCTAAAGAAATGCAGGGAGGGAAGGACTCCTTTCTCAGAGCATGGCATGGTCAGGAGGGAGGAGGGAAGATGGTGGAGGTTGCGGTGGCTCCTTGCCAGAAATGCTTGACCCGAGGATGCCCACCTCAGGTAGGGTTGCCACATTTCAAAATGTGACAGTCCGAACACAAAAGTTGTTGGGCTTTTTTTCGGGTGGAGGGAGTAAAGTTGTTGATTTTTTCTATCCAAGATCTCAACAACAACAACAACAACAACAACAACAGAAGTTTTTGAGCTATTTTAAAGGAAATTCACCAAAGTCTACACTTCCGAAATGGGTTGCTGTTATGTCTAGATTTCCCCAGACATTTAAGCTATTTCCACCCAAAACATGGTTCCCGACAGCTGAATCCCAGACATGCGCGGGAAATTCCGGACGTGTGGCAACCCTAACCTCAGGTGGCACAATGCGTTGCTCTGTGCGCTCTGCTGTTCCACCCCACCACTCTGGTCACTACCAGTAGTAAGAACTCACTTCTTTGTCAAAAAGAAAATCATATTGCCTTTGCTCGCTGGTGGCTTGGCATGGCTGAGCAAGGCTTCAACAGCTGTTAAAAATCCAGTGCCATCTGTGCATTAGGCCAACAAAGCCACCTGCACAACCTCTAATGAACATGTACCAGGTAGCAGATTTTGTTTTGGAAACAGTTCTATTCGTTATGCAGAACAAGGACGAGGCTATTGCTCAGCTACAGAATAGCGGTGGAGTGTGTGTGTGTGGGGGGGGGAGCAAGGGGGATGGAATTCTTGTTTGGCTCAGAACTCAGCAGATATTGCCCTGGCTGCCTGAGGAGCAGACTTGCTGGGTTACAGGATGCCATTTTATATATTCATTTTTGCAGAGGAAACATACTGCGAGTCCAACAAAAACATTAATTCAGCTGCACGGCATATCCTATATCTTTTTCTTCTTTCTTTTGCAAATATTTTATGTTGGCTAGTAACAATACACGGAGCTAAAATGCGAAGAAGAAGAAGAAGAAGAAGAAGAAGAAGAAGAAGAAGAAGAAGAAGAAGGAGAAGAAATGAGGACTGAGACTAACCACAAAAGAACTAGATAGCTTGTTTTTGCTGTTAACAATTTTTATTCAAATGGTGGTGGTGATGCTATATATAATATTAGCATTTAGATTATTTCCCCCAAACAGCTGAAGTTGTACTGTAGTTACTGAACAGAACAGGGTGGGGGGTGGGGATGTCTTCTGTGGCTGGAGATATCCTTCAGGGCAGAGATACATCTGCATATGTTGTGATGGCTGTTATTTGCACCGTATGAAAGTCAGAACGTTGTTTAAAAGGTTGAAACTTTGCTTCTTTAGAACCATGTGGGATACGGCAGATGGTTTTAGAAAGCTATACTAGCTATGCACTCATGCCAAAGCCTAGGGAAAGATAAGAAACAGGGGAAATAGCTCAAGGGTGTGGAACCTTATTTCAGTCCAAGGGCCACACTTACTTGTGGAGGACCACCCAGGGGCCACATGGGAGGAGCCAGAGAGACAAGCGGCCAAAGCAATAAATGCCAATTCTACCTTTGCACAGCAGGCTGGTTCCTTCACACTTGCCCTTCTTTCATTTCATTTTTCATTTCACTTTTAATTTGTATGCTGCCTTTCTATATTTACTACACACAAGGCAGTTGACAGCAACAAAACATACAGCGAAAAATACGTACCTTATAATAATCAAACACAAAAAGTCATAATAAAACATACCTTTGAAACGGAACGATTTATATCACATAAAGTAAAACTCAACAATCTATTACAATATAATAGCACACAATAAAATTAACTTTCAATTAACACCGGCAAATAATAATCAAACAGAAATTCTCTTATTCCTTACTTCTATCTCTAGCCTTACCTTTTCCTTTCTTCTTTCTCTTCTTCTCTCCCCCCCCCATTCCCTTTATGGATTAACCTTTCTTCTTCTTCTTCTTCTTCTTCTTCTTCTTCTTCTTCTTCTTCTTCTTCTTCTTCTTCTTCTTCTTCTTCTTCTTCTTCTTCTTCTTCTTCTTCTCTTTTTTCTTTTTCTTTTTCTTCTTTTTCTCTTTTTTCTTTTTCTTTTTTCTTTTTCTTTTTTCTTTTTCTTTTTCTTTTTTCTTTTTCTTCTTTTTCTTCTTCTTCCGTTTCTTCTTTTCTCTTTTTATGAAAATTGATGTATTGTAACTCTACGAATAATTTTCCATTGCATATCTTGTTGGTACGGTACATTTGGCAGTAGAAACAGAAGGATATTTATCATAGGTAAAAAAAATCATGCCTCGACAACTTAACCTACGGAAAAACATTTTTAAAAAAATAATAATCAGAATTTCACCAAAAATCTGAAATTATCCAATTCACTCAAAATGGTGCTAAACTGTTGCAAATCCTCCCCTGATACGTTTGGTGGTGGAAACAGAAGGGTTTTTATCATAGGCAAAAAAATCAGGCCTCGACAACTTATCCTGCGGGAAAACATTTTTTTATATAAAATCCCTGACCTGCCAGAATTTCACCAAAAATATGAAATTATCCAATTCACTCAAAAATGGTGCCGAACTGTTGCAAATCCTCCCCTGTTTCGTTTGGCAGTGGAAACAGAGGTTTTTTTAATCATAGGCAAAAAAAATCAGGCCTTGACAACAACCTGCAGAAAAACTTTTTTAAAAAAACAACCCTTCCTGTCACAGTGTTTCCTGAGTCTCAGACAGAAGCGAACGTTTATTGGCAATCGTTGAATGGCGATGGACACCGACAGCAAGCAGAGGGAATCGGGAAGATGTTACTGCGAGCTGTTAGCTGTGTAATATGAGGTAATGCATGTTCTTTGTACTTTGTACCAGTTCTACCTCTCTTTCAAATCAGAACCAGTGAAGGCAGTGAAGGTCCCGCCTGGAGGCGGTTGGAGGATGGATGGCGGCTAACAGATTGAGGTTGAATCCTGACAAGACAGAAGTACTGTTTGTGGGGGACAGGAGGCGGGCAGGTGTGGAGGATTCCCTGGTTCTGAATGGGGTAACTGTGCCCCTGAAGGACCAGGTCCGCAGCCTGGGAGTCATTTTGGACTCACAGCTGTCCATGGAGGCGCAGGTCAATTCTGTGTCCTGGGCAGCTGTCTATCAGCTCCATCTGGTACGCAGGCTGAGACCCTACCAGCCTGCAGATTGTCTAGCCAGAGTGGTGCATGCTCTAGTTATCTCCTGCATGGACTTCTGCAATGTGCTCTATGTGGGGTTACCTTTGAAGGTGACTCAGAAACTAGAACTAATCCAGAATGCGGCAGCTAGACTGGTGACTGGGAGCGGCCGCCGAGACCACATAACACCGGTCTTGAAATATCTACATTGGCTCCCAGTACGTTTCCGAGCACAATTCAAAGTGTTGGTGCTGACCTTTAAAGCCCTAAATGGCCTCAGTCAAGTATACCTGAAGGAGCGTCCCCACCTCCATCATTCTGCCCGGACACTGAGATCCAGCTCTGAGGGCCTTCTGGCGGCTCCCTCATTGCGAGAAGCCAAGTTGCAGAGAACCAGGCAGAGGGCCTTCTCGGTGGTGGTGCCCGCCCTGTGGAACGCCCTCCCAACAGATGTCAAAGAGGAAAACAACTTCCAGACTTTTAGAAGACATCTGAAGGCAGCCCTGTTCAGGGAGGCTTTTAATGTTTAATAGATTACTGTTTTTTTATTTTTCCGTTGGAAGCCGCCCAGAGTGGCTGGGGAAACCCAGCCAGATGGGCGTGGTATAAATAAATAAATAAATAAATAAAAATAATAATTATTATTTTGTCCATTTACTGTATTTATTTTCCCTGAGTTGAACTATAAAACGGTGATTTTTCTTGAATCAAAATGAGAGTAACTCTAAACAATTTTATTTATTTATTTATTTTAAGGGTAAAAAAGCACTGCATAAAAGGGCAAAGGTCCTAAACTGTTAAGAGATTTATATAAAGGTAAAGGTAAAGGGACCCCTGACCATTAGGTCCAGTCGTGACCGACTCTGGGGTTGCGTGCTCATCTCGCATTATTGGCCGAGGGAGCCGGCGTATAGCTTCCAGGTCATGTGGCCAGCATGACAAAGCTGCTTCTGGCAAACCAGAGCAGCACATGGAAACGGCGTTTACCTTCCCGCTGTAGCGGTTCCTATTTATCTACTTGCATTTTGACGTGCTTTCGAACTGCTAGGTTGGCAGGAGCTGGGGCCAAGCAACGGGAGCTCACCCCGTCACAGGGATTCGAACCACCGACCTTCTGATCAGCAAGCCCTAGGCTCTGTGGTTTAACCACAGCGCCACCTGGGTCCCCCATAAGAGATTTATATACTAAAAGCAAAATTGTAAATGTGACCTGGCAACAGACCAACAGCCAGCACAGATTGTTGAGCAGAGGAGTAATAGGCTGCCATGATCTCACTGCAACTTGTGAAACAGCCTCAAGGGAAGGCCCATGTAGTAATCCATTTCTGTAGCTATCAGTGCTTGGATTACTGTGCTCAAGATGCAGTGACCCATCTGCTGGGAAGCTAGCATAGTGACTCCATCCCATCCAGCGATCTGCTTCTGGCAACTGGCCTATTTCTCAGATGCTGAAGCCACTCACCCACAGAGCCTCCATCTTGCCAGGACTCCATTGCACCCAGGCACTGGATATAAATGCAGATAAGGGCTTCCTGCCCATTGATGCTTGTGATTGAAAAACTATAAGAGAACCCACCCACCCAAGTAACGTTTGCATTATGGTCAGCTCACAGCAGCAACACCCCCCCTTTTTTTGCGCACAGGCATTTATTTACATAATTATATTTAGCCTGACTACTCTGATTCCACCGGCATCCTTGCCAAGATGATCACTGCCAATTCAATCCAATACAATAATGAATTGTTCAGTAATGAGTTTTCCCATAAAGTGCCAAATGGCATGTTATGGCTTGTAGAAACAGCTAAGTGACTTGCGCCTTTGTCTAGGAGGTAGAACAATTAATGTAATTTGCCGATAAAACCACCTTTGTCTTTCCAAAAGGGAACTAATAGGCTAAAGTCCTCCAGGAACAAGCAGCAACGCAAATGCATATTTTTCTGGAAGCATATATTTCGCAAGTGCAAAAATAAAATAAAAAAAATTCTGTGTGTTGCTACTGCTGTGCTCCAGCTAATTTATGTCTACATTGGGTATTTATTTTAACAAATCCTAAAATAAAAACTTTCACAAGGATGTAAATGGAATCACACAGCCTTATGCAAAATTACACACAAGTCATTATCTACAAGTTTTAAATACATGTTCTTTAATTTTGCTTTACTTTTTTCCCTGTATTACTTTCCTGTTGAAATTATTAAAAGACAAATGCAGAATCCCTTATGCACTTACAGAGTGTTCTGCGCTAAAAATGGAGTTCCCTCAGTAGAGGTGTATGAGAAATCAAGATTGGTTTGCATTTTAATGGGAACCTGCCTAATTCACACCTCTGAAAATCCGTACAGACGTTGAAGGATAGCTATGTTAAATATAGTGATTTACTGGAATTGGGAATGCTTAAATGCATTACTGTGTGTTTATTTCTGGAATGTTCCCCAGTAACTCTTGTGTGATGGGTTAACTCTGGTCACATGGGAGTTATCTTATTACATTCTCCACTTTGTTTTATTTGTGAGTGACTTGACTGTAATGGCTGCATCTCCATGAACACTGAGGAAGAGATAGTGGACTCAGCTACATTAGTAAAGAAAAAGCGTTTTATAAGTGTTATAACACTGTGACACCAGATGGAGCTGTGGAGTCACATCTTTCGCCAACGTGATTTCCCACTACAGTGGTACCTCAGAACTCGAACGGAGTCCGTTCCGGAAGTCCGTTTGATTTCCAAAAAGTTTGGGAACCAAGGGGCACCTTCCGATTGGTTACAGGAAGCTCCTGCAGGCAATCAGAAGCTGCAGAAGCCCCATTGGATGTTTGGGTTCCAAAGAACGTTCGCAAACTGGCACAATCACTTCTGGGTTTGCAGCATTAAGGAGCCAAAACGTTCGACTGGCAAGGCATTCGACTTCCAAGGTACAACTGTATAAGATTTACAATGCTGGTAAATTTTAATGAGGACTTTTCAATAAATTAATCAAAGAACTGAGCTTAAGAGTAGAAAAATGAGAAACTGGAAGAAACTGACAGATTTGTATACACACCCACACTCACCACTTGTTTCAACTGCATTTCTTTATGGTGTATTGAAAACACCATCTATGGCTGCTGTCAGGGCTGGATCAAGACCTTCAGAAGCCCTAAGCACTGAAAATATTCTGGTGCCCCCATACGTAAGCTCATACCAATGACAAACTTAGTTGGTCTCTAAGGTGCTACTGGAAGGAATTTTTAAATTTTGTTTCGACTATGTCAGACCAACACGGCTGCCTACCTGTAAATAAAATAAAAAGTTATTTTTTTAAACTGACGCAAAATTTACATGCATGCTGAAATTAAAACAGCTTTTTCTAGGTTTTCTGATTGCAAAATTTTGGATAAGTCTGTTGACTTGATGAAGCATGTCTGTTTCCATACACAGCAGGAAAATCAAGTCTGTCTTGACACACTGTTGTTCTGTGAGGGTTTTATTATTTTTAGCTGCCAAAGAGCATTCTGTAGAGCAGTTAGCAACTGTGAATGGGTTGTTGTTGTTGTTATCAAATTCTAAAAAGAAAAACAAACCCTTTTTTTGGTGCCCCTGCTTTGTTGGTGCCCTGAGCACATTTTAGTCTACCCACTGGATGATCCAGCAATGGCTGGTGTGGTGGGATAGAAATGCAGAATCAGAGTTTTAATCAGCTATACATAACAGATATAAACAGGGCATATGTGCAGGGCCAGTAGCAAATGGGCTATTAGGGGGTATTTTTTTGTTGCTGCTGCAAAAATAACTCATTACAGCTTGTTAGCACCTTGTTACCTCCCTGCTCTCATTTTCTGGTATTATATTTAGAGCGCAATGCGCAGGGATAGCACAGATTGTAAACTATGTGGCCCACTGTAAAATTACTCACCTTTTCCATTCGAGATATGCTGCATTTAGTTGTTTCAAAGCAAAACACAATACCCTTTATTCTCAAATCCCAAACTCAAAATAATGGGTAAATAATGTAACAGAAAACAAGTTTAATAACGGACTGGGGACTTGTTTCCTTGCAGAGTTTTCACACAGCATGAATGATTAAAGACGAACAATTATTCTGTGACACGCACATTCTCTCTGAATTTATGGGAGCCAGAAACGTACCTGTATATCTTCAAGCCAGCTTTTTCGACTTATGAGTAGTCTCTGGTTCTCATCTCGCTGATAGCAGATTTGCAGAGCTATAACTCCAAGATTAACCCAACTGAAGTCATTGATGTAGTCAGAGTCAAGCCAAATGTACTCTGAAATTCCATTTGCTGGTTTTGTAATGAGGAAAACGTTGCAGCCCGAAGCAGGGGGGAAACGGGTTTCTGTAATACTTTCTTGTATGGCAGCAAAGTATGAACATGGTGGGAAGTAATTTAATGTTTTGACCTCTCTTGATTACCTTCTAAAGTGCTTCCATGTGCTCAGAGAGCTCATCTGTGACCTGTGCGCTAGTGATTTGAATTCTGTCATCTGTTTCCATTACTCTTCCTGATTCTTAATCCCTTCCCTTATTGAAGTGTACAATCTTTCCCACACTCAACCAAACAGATTGGTGGGATAATATTCAAAAGATGGGAGAGAGAGATTAAGATAGCTTCTGTCAAATTTTGCAAGAGCCATTTGATGACAAGTACATTTTTATGAAAATCAGAAAGCTGCTTCCGTGAGCTGCGAGGTAGAGGAGGAGGAGGAGGAGGAGGGGAGACGGTGGGTTGTGAGCTGGATTTCTCTCGCATCAGATTCAACTGATGTGAAATGAGTTGCAGGACTACTGGAACAAGTGGTTTCAAATTGATCTACCCTCTGTGTATCCGTCCACTCAATTTGGTTTATGTAACTGGGACCCAGGTGGTGCTGTGGTTAAACCACTGAGCCTAGGGCTTGCTGATCAGAAGGTCGGCGGTTCGAATCCCTGTGACGGGGTGAGCTCCCGTTGCTTGGTCCCAGCTCCTGCCAACCTAGCAGTTCGAAAGCACGTCAAAATGCAAGTAGATAAATAGGAACCGCTACAGTGGGAAGGTAAACGGCGTTTCCATGTGCTGCTCTGGTTTGCCAGAAGCGGCTTTGTCATGCTGGCCACATGAGCTGGAAGCTATACGCCGGCTCCCTCGGCCAATAATGCGAGATGAGCGCGCAACCCCAGAGTCGGTCACGACTGGACCTAATGGTCAGGGGTCCCTTTACCTTTACCTTTAACCTGCTTGCAATGAATATGGGTTGTCACAAAATGTTAAACATTACATCATTCAGGTGAATCAGGCCTAAGGCAGCCTTATACCAATGTGAATGTGGCTACAGAAATATACACGCTTCTCCGGGAGTAAGTCTCACTGAACTGAACAGCACTTGCTTCTGAGGGGACATGTATAGGATTGCAGTGCATGTGAGTTGGGTGGTGTTGGGGTAGCAGGCTTCAAAGGCAGGAAGAACTTGAATTTGCTTTTAAAAAATGTGAATGAGAATGTTGTGTTTTTTTTTTTTACAAAAAGCAATTGAATGCCTCCCTTCCACACCAATGCCATGCAGGTTTCCCATTAGGGAAAGGACAAATTTTATGAATTGAAGTTTGCAGTACCATATGGCTGCACCATTTTTTTTTTTAATGTTGTCACTGACCTTTTTGCAGAAACAAATTGCATTTGATGGATGAAGAACAGGAAGTAGAGGACAGCTGAGGAGTTAATTTGATACCAGGGCCGGCTCTAGGTAGACACCCGGTGGCGTGGTGCGCCAGGGTGCCGGGCTGGTAGACAGGGTGTCGCGCGGCAAAGCCGTGTGGAAACCATGCTGTGCCCTGCGAGGGCGGGGGCGCCGGAGCGATCTCTGCCCCTCAGCGCCAGGGCGCGCAGTCTGCTCGAGACTGCCCTGTTTGATACCATAAGCTAGTTTGACCCTAAGAGTTATTCACCCACAAAAACAATGGCAGATGACTATGTCAAGTGGAATATTTGTAACATTATACAATGAAGCTGCCCCCCCTTTTTTAAGAAAAAGAGAACATCCCATGGATATCTTACTGAGGAGCTCTTCATGAAGTTGGAGCAGAGTCAGGTGGGGATGAGGAATGGTGGTGAGGTATTGGGACAGAGTTGTGTGGTACCATTTGTCCTGCCTGCATCCTCTCAGCTAGAGCACTACTCTCAAGTGTGGAGGATGTTGCCAGTTTTGAAGTGAGATTCTACTACCAGCCTGATTGGCTTCTCTTTTCCTTTGCCTCAGGCAGCAAAATATCTTGTGGTGGCTCTGACTAAGAGTATGAAATACGGGCCGTGTCCAATACCTATAGGGGTAGTGCCAGCCCTATCATTAGGCAGAGTGAAGCAGTCACCTAAGGCCTGGCTTGTTTCCCTGCCCTCAGCTAGTCTGCTGCTCTCAGGTTCAGGGGAGGTAGTGAGTGCTGAAGTAAGATTTAGCTGCCAGGCTTTTGTATGTAAAAGTGCAGGGTGGGGGAGACCATACAGGAGGCGGGGGGGGGGATGAAATTAACAATTACTTAGAAGACATCTGATTGCAGTGCTGTATAGCAGTGTTTCTCAACCAGTGTGCCTCCAGATGTTTTGGGACTACAACTCCCATCATCCCTAGCTAGCAAGACCAGTGGTCAGGAATGATGGGAATTGTAGTCCCAAAACATCTGGAGGCACACTGGTTGAGAAACACTGCTGTATAGGGAAGTTTTTAATGTCTGATGTTTTACTGTGGTTTTATAATTTACTGGAATCTGCCCGGTGTGGCTGGGGCAGCCTAATCAGATGGGTAGCAATCATCATCATCATCATCATCACCACCCTCAGGCTACAAAATGTCTTGCGGTGACCCTGCCTGTGGATAAAGAAGACAGATTCCCACAAAGTCACATTTTTAGCCAGATCACTTTGCACTTGTTAGATTCTTGTATCTGCCATTGGTAATGTACAGAAGGTAATAAACACAGCTGGCAAAGGCTCAATTTATGTGTAGGTTTCTGGCAAGAAATTGAATTATAAGTGTCAGCTCTCCTTAACCCTACAATAAATTACGCAGCTGGCAGTTTGGGAACAGCAATGCTAAGTTATGTAAAGATATATTATTTTGATTGATCTGATTGTTCAGCTCTTTGGGCACAGTCATAGAATCATAGAATCATAGAATCATAGAGTTGGAAGAGACCACAAGGGCCATCCAGTCCAACCCCCTGCCAAGCAGGAAACACCATCAAAGCATTCCTGACAGATGGCTGTCAAGCCTCTGCTTAAAGACCTCCAAAGAAGGAGACTCCACCACACTCCTTGGCAGCAAATTCCACTGCCGAACAGCTCTTACTGTCAGGAAGTTCTTCCTAATGTTTAGGTGGAATTTTCTTTCTTGTAGTTTGAATCCGTTGCTCCGTGTCCGCTTCTCTGGAGCAGCAGAAAACAACCTTTCTCCCTCCTTTATATGACATCCTTTTATATATTTGAACATGGTTATCATATCACCCCTTAACCTTCTCTTCTCCAGGCTAAACATACCCAGCTCCCTAAGCCGTTCCTCATAAGGCATCGTTTCCAGGCCTTTGACCATTTTGGTTGCCCTCTTCAACCAGCCAAAGCTTGCTAATTTCAATGGAAAAATTGACTCAGATGCAAACCTTTTGTCCACTGAAATAAATGAGACTTTAAAAAAAATACCTTTGTATCCTCTTATAAAAATATACATTTCCTTCTTCGGTTATAAAGTACAAGAGTAAGGCCTACACGGCACAGTTGGAAATGGCCTCGCCTCAACTCAAAACAATGTTCTGATATATTAGAAAATTGTTGAAAATAAAGCCAATATGCATACATAAGTAGTCTACCAATATTTTGGAATTGCATTTTTGGCATAACAGGTTTTTATTTATTTAAAAAAATAGCATTCCTAAAGAACCGCAACCTGAAAGACCTAACATCACAAAAATCATGTGTTTTCTGCATGGATGAGCAATTCTCTTTGAATTCTACTTCAAGGGATTGATTGCAAGTTGTGTGAATAACAGGAATTTTGCTATAGGGTTAAGGTGTCACAAGGTCAACAACACTCTAATCATCAGCTTTTCATTAGCGCATTCATGTCATCAATTGGGTTGCTATTTGAAGTGGTGAGGCAGGTGTTTTATCTGCATGGAGAATCACACTAAGAAAAGAAAAGAAAAGTGTAGACTTTTTGAGTAGTAAGAAATATATTGTCCTATATTTCAGAAGCCATTTCAGCTCTGGAAACTGATGGCTGGCCAGAGAAGTCATCACACATTATAGATAAGTCAATACCTTAACACTTTCCTCAAGGGATTTAAAATAAAACAGGTTGTTTGTTTGTTTGTCACAGGGCCAAACTGTAAGACTGGAGAATTTCCAGATAATTTTTTGGGGGGTTATCTAAAATAAATAAAAATACTCAGATAGGCCAGATTCCTGGTGGACATAATATAGATGTTCCTTGTGAGACAATCTGGAACCCTGCTGCTCTTTCCCTGCACACCTAAAGAAGAGTTGTAGAGAGGTGTGCCTGAAAGTGATCAAACCATGTGGGAAGATGCCTCATGCAAACAGTGATGAAGTTCCACTCTTTGGCCAGCTTTTGCAATTGAAAAGGTAAAGAATAGAATCGCGCACAGTTGCTGCTTCCTTTCCCTTGCAATTCCAGAGCTCTTACCCACTGGAAAAGCACCAAAGTCTAAACCTAAGCAGCAACCTACAGTGTTGCAAAAATACCTTTTGTTTGCAATGGTTTTAGGTTATTGGATTAAATAGCAGAGCACGTGCTTTTCTTGCAATAGGTTGCAAGGTATCCTAAACCTTTAGGGTGGAACAGGACGAAAACATTCCCCTCCTAGAACATCCTAAGCAATTATTATTATTATTATTATTATTATTATTATTATTATTATTATTATTATTATCATCATTATTATCATTATTATTATTAGCTTGTGTCTAACCTAAACCCCCACAACACATATAGGGAATAAAAGATTGCTGGAACACATCCCTAGAAACAGACTAGAGGTATTTGCCTCCTGTTCTGGCTGTTCTCACACTGTGGCTTTTTTACACTCCCCCCCCCCCATCCATTCCTACTGTTCGGGAAGCAGTGGCAGAGATAGCATCAGACCCCCCAAACTATAATGGTTGCCCTGTCACGATTTCTTTGTTTGGGAGTAAAATACACAACTCCGTATGCCGTAAACACAAATGGCCAACGCATCCTGGTTCCTTTACAGTATTGATGTCTATGAGTGTAGCTGAGATCTAATCAGGCAAAAGACAGAGAGCTACATTTCCCCGTGTCAATTAATCGAGGCTCCCATTACAGAGCAAGCAAGCGCAGCAGGCTCTTTTGCCACCGATCTCAATTAGGTTTAGGCTAATGCGTTTGGCCACAGTCTCTGGGAGGATGACAGGATTGTGCATCAATACACACACAGCACTCGAGGAACTATATATGCATCTAGTCTGTTCCATCACCTGGTTTAGCAGAAGTGCTTGGGTAGAACTGATTGGAAGAGACATGAATATTGTCATCCTGCTATATACTGCCCTGCTATGTACATGCTCAGGCTGGAAAATACTGCCAACTTGTCACAACATTTATGATGTTACACAGGCCACTACAGGGTTGTTATGATGGTGGCGCAGACTGGAAAGTCGATGTGTAATGCCCACAAAGGAGACTGTCTCTCCTCCTCGTCTTTTGCCTGCATTCAGACAAGATGTGATGGGACACTCAGCCAGTTACAGATTGCAGCAACACACTGTGCTGCCAATCACTTGCAGGGGCAGGGAAACACACACAAAAATGTGTGTTCTGCCTTACTACGGGCCCCACTGGACAGGGCATTGATCGTGCAAATGCAATGAGCGGGCCACAGTGGGTTTTCCTTGTTTATTATTTAAATAGGTAGATCTTAGGAAGGCTGAATAGCCTCAAGACCATGAGGGCTGGGATGATAGCCCCCTCAAAACACCTCCCCTCAAAAGCTGCTATTTGCCTCTCAAGAGATGCCTTATTGATGAAATCACTTTGTGAACAGTTAAATCGCTTTGGATAATGGGAAAAAAAAACTGCACATGTGATATTGTTGTGGATCCTTTATTGTGCATAGGAGCTGGACTTTCCCCCTGGTGTTAATACATATTTATTTATGTTAGAAGCTTTCGTATTTAATATTTAAATATGTCTAAGTTGTGGAATTTCCATCTCACAGAGGTGTGTGTATGGCACCTTCATTGTATAGTTTTTGTTGTATACTGAAGACCCACCTCTTTGTCCTGGCCTTTTGACAAGGGGCCTCAACAGCCGGAAGTGGCCAGGGCCTCTCTAGGTCCCTAAGAGGGCCTGAGTAAGCCTCTGAGCATATGCTAAGAGACTTGCCATCCCAAGACAAACCTCAGCTTATTGTCGTACAGTCAGCTCTGGATGGCAGCCAGAAAGCCCGCAGGCTTTTAAAGAGGATGCGACCCCCAGGACCACAATAACCAACAGGTGAATGGACAGAATTAAGGTATCGTATGAGAGCAGTGCTGATGGGTGGGGGGAGCCAGCAACACTCCTCCCCTATCCCGCATCTTGTGCAAATGGAACAACACACATCTATAGTCTGCCATCCTGTTTAAACAGCTGTTACACACAGAGAGAGGGGGGACGGACGACTTCTTTTCCACTTATTTGACTATCCAGTTAGGAAATGAAGTTACTCAGGGGGGAAAAAGTGACAACGAAAGATTAATTATAACAGAAACCATGCAGTAAGAATGGGAGAGTTGTGTGGCACTGCTGGAATTTGATATGAAAGAAGACTTATCAGAGTTTTTTTCACAGACTGACTTTTCCTTTCCAAGGTTTCCTTTTAAGATCAGAGTCAATGCCTCTTCAAAGGAAGATCGCAAACAAATCAGAGCTCTCCACGAGACTCATCATAGACTATTTCCCCCTTTATCAGTTCAAACACTCTCACACCAGACAATGCCAATGCTAGGGGAATAATGAGGGGGTGGGGGTCATGCATTCAATTCACATCTTACACATAAATCGTAGGCTTTGGAACAGGTGGCATCATGTTACCTAAATGAGTCTGACGGCAGCCATCTTGGCTCTTAGCTGGATTCAATCCAACACGGATTTCTACAGCATGAGCTCAAAAGCCCAGAATCACATTTTCAAAGGACAATTGAATTGCAATTCATTGTTGTGGAAATTGTTGTTGTTTAGTCGTTTAGTCATGTCCGACTCTTCGTGACCCCATGGACCATAGCACGCCAGGCACTCCTGTCTTGCACTGCCTCCCGCAGTTTGGTCAAACTCATGTTCGTAGCTTTGAGAACACTGTCCAACCATCTTGTCCTCTGTCGTCCCCTTCTCCTAGTGCCCTCAATCTTTCCCATCATCAGGGTCTTTCCCAAGGATTCTTCTCTTCTCATGAGGTGGCCAAAGTATTGGAGCCTCAGCTTCACGATCTGTCCTTCCAGGGAGCACTCAGGGCTGATTTCCTTAAGAATGGATAGGTTTGATCTTCTTGCAGTCCATGGGACTCTCAAGAGTCTCCTCCAGCACCATAATTCAAAAGCATCAATTCTTCGGCGATCAGCCTTCTTTATGGTCCAGCTCTCACTTCCATACATCACTACTGGAAAAACCATAGCTTTAACTATACGGACCTTTGTCAGCAAGGTGATGTCTCTGCTTTTTAAGATGCTGTCTAGGTTTGTCATTGCTTTTCTCCCAAGAAGCAGGCGTCTTTTAATTTCGTGACTGCTGTCACCATCTGCAGTGATCAAGGAGCCCAAGAAAGTAAAATCTCTCACTGCCTCCATTTCTTCCCCTTCTATTTGCCAGGAGGTGATGGGACCAGTGGCCATGATCTTGGTTTTTTTGGTGTTGAGCTTCAGACCATATTTTGCGGAAATAAGCCCTTCCTATTCCTATCAGCCTTCAGTTAAATCCTCTTTTCACCCATTTGCTCCAAAGCAAGAGGGCATGTGGGTTGTCATTTCTGAGTTTCAGCTCAAGGGCCACCATCAAAGGGCCGCTCACATTTGGGCGATGATTCCATGCATGTACCACAGGTTTTGCATTATTGTCTTCTGCCTAATAGCTCTTTCCAGTATATCAAAGGCTACACATGAAGTTCTCCTAACCTATCAGATAAGTAATGTGTGTCATTGAAAGGAGTGTATAATTGATGGTTGCAATATCACCAAGTAAATGATGTGTTGACAAATGATTAAAAAATAGGTTTTGAAGATAAAAGGTCCAAATTTCAAATAGAATTGTTGGAAGGCAGAATAAAATTGTTGTCAAAAATGTATGATTTGTTGTTAGAATGGTATACGAAAGATGAATTGACAAAAGATGTGATGATAAAATGGGCAAAAGATTTTGGGTATAATATTGAATATGATGCGTGGTTGAAATTGTGGAATCAAACATTGAAGTTTACTGCATGTACTGCCCTGAAAGAGAATGTTTTGAAGATGATGTATAGATGGTATTTAACACCAGTAAAATTGGCTAAGATGTATAGAATGAGTAGTAAATCATGCTGGAAATGTAAAGAGAAGGATGGTGAACTTTATCATATGTGGTGGACATGCGAAAAAATTAAAAGATTTTGGGAAATGATATATAATGAACTGAAAAAGATTTTTAAATACACCTTTCCCAAAAAACCGGAGGCTTTTTTATTAGGATTTATAGGAGAGGAGATTGTAAAAGGAGACCAAGTACTATTTATGTATGAGACAACTGCGGCTAGGACTTTGTTAGCCCCAAAAATGGAAAACTCAGGAGTTACCGACGATTGAAGAGTGGCAGACGAAAATGATGGACTATGCGGAACTAGCAAGGCTGACTAGCAGGATCTGAAACCAGGGATAGGCAAGGTTCCAAAAGGACTGGAGTAAATTTGTGGACTATATGGAGAGGAATTGTAGAAGTTTAAAGACACTTGCAGGACTGAAATAAATCCTACGAAATGATTTTAAGTAGATGGAGTAAAGGAACTGCGAGACAGGAGTGGATAAGAAAACCGAATGAGGGGAGGGAGGGAAGTCAAAGCTTGGCAGAGCACAGGGAATTTGAGATAGCTGAATAGATGTTAAAAGGAGAACATTTTGTGTTTATTATGTGTTGTTGTGTCTGTTGTTGAATGTTTTGTTATTGTTTAATGTGTTTATTTGAAAATTTAATAAATTATCTTTAAAAAAGAAAGGAGTGTATAATTAATATACAGTCAGAATGCAAGGCAGATGTATTTAATATATGTTAGCGATGCTGTTTTGTTTTACTTATTTGCTTGTTTTTATCCTGTATTTTATTCTGTGAAACTCCCTGAGTTATTATGATGAAGGGCAGTATATAAATCCAATTAACAACAACAACCATCAGTAGGCTATAATTAACCACCAGCCTTGTATCCAAGGCTCAAGAATTATAAGAAACCAACAAATCAGAGCAGTTTTGAAAGCATTTGTTAAAATCAATGCGTTCTTGAGAGGTTCGGTCTGTCATCTTGATTCAAAATGGCGCCAAATCATAAGCAAGCATAGGTGAAAAACCTGCTCCTTGATCTCAGGAACCATTGTGCAGAATTTGCTTAAAGTCAGGACAGTTTGCAAAAGTTCATTCTGCCCCCTTGATTCAAACTGGCATCCAATTGTATCCAAACATACATGAAAGCTTGCTCCTTGATTTCAGGAGCCATCATGCCAAATTTGGTAACAATAACTTAAGAGGTGTCCAAATGCATCACCAACAAACAAAAACTTTCCAAGATCTATACTACAGCATTGGAAGGCCGCCAAAAGACCATGTTTATTGGCCTAGGCAGATATAGTGCCATGAAAAAGTGACAGGAGCCTTTCAAAAGAAACCAGAATACTTTTTGTTAAGTTTACTACCGGAAAACTTTCCTGAGGATAGAAGAAACATTTTTCTTTATGGATGTGCAGCAGCAAGATTATTGATAGGTCAGAAATGGAAAAAGGAAGAGGCACCTAATGTAGCAGAATGGCAGATAAAAGTTGTTGAATTCATGAATTTGGACAAGATGACTGCCGCAATAAGAAATGTACCGAAACAAAGATTGATTACAAAATGGGAATATGTAGATGATTGTTTTGGGAAGAAAAATATTAAAACAGAATTAAAGGTTTGTTTAAGCTAGAGGACCACAGGGGATTTACAAAAGGAATGTGATAAGAAAGAATTATATAATTATGATAGACTTTAGGAAAAGGGTAACGCAAGAATGTGGAGAGTATGTGAAGTAAGTGATACGTTAAGAGTTGGGAAGTGGATTTTACTTATATATTTGATGTGTAGATTTTGTAACAAGACCCGAAAAGAAAATGTATTGATTTCTTTTTTATTGTATTGTTTTTAAAAATGAATCAATAAAGTTTACTTTTTAATCTAAAAAGAAAAAAAAAGTGACAGGAGCCATGAACAGAACATCTGTGTAGGATTGCTAGAAATTTGCTTCTATATAATGAGGCTAAACATAAACAAATATCAATTCAACGAACATTTACAAAAATGGGATCTTAGGAGGAAAACAAAGTAAAATGGACCCAATGTACAACAGAGCACGGTGTTTCTGCACTCAGCCTTAAATGGGCTTCACTGATAGTCCCTCACTGGGGACTGTGATTCCGAGTGTGTATGAAGGCAGAGAATTGTCAGAATCTCCAATAGAATTCCCAGCACCCTCACCAAACAACAATTCGAAGGATACTTTGTGCTAAAAGCTATGGCTGTGGAACTAGTATTAAACTAATGCACATTTGTAGGGTAGATAGACCCCATGGGAATGCGAAGGAAACAAAAATAAAAAGATTTCTTTGTGCGTTCTTTCTTGGTAATGTGTGCACACTGCCCCGCTTTTTTTGGGGGGGGATGGGGAGCTGATCTTCAGAAAAGGAAAGTTCCTTGGTGGATGAGTCTCGGGGGGCACGGTGGCAAGCGATCAAGAATGTCACTGCTTCAAAAAGCCACCATGACACAGTCTGAAACAAATGCCAGGCTGCTTAAAGAGAAGTCAAACAGTCCTTCTGTTTCAGTGACATGTCTGAAATTGCATTCTTTATCTACTGGATAATCAAACAAACTTAATTATACTGTCCCCTTCTAACTCATTTGCTTTCCAGTACTGGGTGGGAAGTACATGGGCTGGATATTAAATGTGGGGAGAGCTCTGCTGAATGTGCAGGGGGGTTGGGGAAGAAAGATGTTTCTAGCTATAGTGCTGAAATACAATCTCCCAAACCGTATACAGCAGCCTTACATTTTGGAGGTCATGCACCAAAATCTAGTGCATCATTCTGCTAGCAGCTACTTCCTGTCAGCAGCTGATAACACACCCATTGATTTTATTTCCCCAGTAATAATACTTTACTTATAGGAGGATGCTAATTTTTGCAGAACACAGCTCTTCAGAGTCCCACTAGTAGGAAAGTTTGCAGTTTTGCTAGGACACATTTAGAGGCAGGTGCATTTCTAATATTGATGAGTACAGATCGATGATTTGCCCCTTCTTTACTTTTTAGCTTCACTCCTTGCAACTAGAGAGGGGAAACACATCAAAAGGGGTCCAGCTTTCACACCACCTGTCTTTCATTCAATTACTCTTGAGCTTAAGTACATTCTCTCTCTCTCTCTCTCTCTCTCTCTCTCTCTCTCTCTCTCTCTCTCTCTCTCTCTCTCTCTCCATATATACTCAAACCTATCCATTCTTAAGGAAATCAGCCCTGAGTGCTCACTGGAAGGACAGGTCCTGAAGCTGAGGCTCCAATAGTTTGGCCACCTCATGAGAAGAGAAGACTCCCTGGAAAAGACCCTGGTGTTGGGAAAGATTGAGGGCACAAGGAGAAGGGGACGACAGAGGACGAGATGGTTGGACAGTGTTCTCGAAGCTATGAACATGAGTCTGACCCAACTGCGGTAGGCAGTGGAAGACAGCAGTGCCTGGTGTGCTCTGGTCCATGTGGTCACAAAGAGTCAGACACAACTAAACGACTAAACAACAACATATATCTCTATCTATCATCTATCTATCATCTATCTATCTATCTATCTATCTATCTATCTATCTATCTATCTATACACTGTGTGTGTGTGTGTGTGTGTGTGTGTGTGTGTGTGTGTGTATGTGTGTATATATATATATATATATATATATATATATATTCATTTGAATTGAAAATAGAAATAGCAAAAATAGAGAACAGAAATAGCATAATAGAAACCAGGGCTTAGGGCAGGAATCTATGAGCATCCAGGACTATGTGAAGCAATTAAGAAGAAGAAGAAAAAGACTGAATCCAATTCAAGACATTTGGTATTTATGTAGCTTGGATAGCTCAGTTGGTTAGAGCATGGTGCTGATAACACCAAAGTTTCAGGTTCGAAAGCTGCATATTCATTTCTGTACTGCAGGGGGTTGGACTAGATGATCCTCAGGGTCCCTTCCAACTCTACGATTCTATGGGCACTTAATGCACGAAGGAGCTAGTGAGAATATGCAGGCTAGTCCCATCCCACAGATGCCAATGCACACTCCAGTTATGCTTCTCTGGGTGATACATCCCAAGCGTATGTGCACATGCAGCTGGATGTACAAGCGTAGGAATTCCTCCACAGGGATGGGTAAATTGATCAACCAGGATCCCCATTTGTGTGGAGGGAGACCTCTACATGTGCATATGGCCTCCTTCAAACTGAAGTTGAACACACATTGGCTGGGAGGAATGTCTAGCAGATGGGACCCCCCCCCCCCTTAATTCTCACTGGCTCCTTCACAGATGGGTATGAACCACCTGCACAGAGCTTGAGTTACAACAGTGCATCGCCATTCACTTAGAGAGCAGGGCTTGCAGTGTGACCTCCAGGCTAGTCTGAAGACTGGCCAGGGCGAACATCAGCACCTTGGTCAGCTCCTGGGACCTCCTTTTCAGTCTCCCACAATGCCCATGACATGGCATGACCCTGCGGCATTTTGGAAGCTGATGCTCACTGCAAGGTGAAAAGTGAGATGCCAAGAACCACTTGCAAGTGATTTTGATGTGAGCCAAGGAGAGACCATTCGACAAGATACGATTTTTTGATCATTATGAATTGCCACCTAAAGGTCGTTGGTGCGCAATGAGGGGATTGTGGAGAGTAATAAGAGCAAAATAAAGCGATCTTTCCAAGGCATCTGCTCCACCTCCCCTCCACCCCTCAATTTTATCAAGCTTTAAGCTGTTGTAATCCTCTGAGGTCTTCATTTGCAGTGCATGAAACCAGGTCATGTGTGTGTGTGTGTGGAAGATGAAAGAACGTTTACTGTCCGCTCATGGTGAGCAAATCAAAATATGGTGACCTTGTTGCCTTATTGATCCATGTGATGCAGGAGGCCAAAGCAAGTTTAAGAGGTTTAATGTGCTCAGAATAACATTTTCCCAGCTGCCTACCTGATCAATGGGAATGAGCCACTTCTTGAACAGTTTAGTCCAGAAAGGCAATGTGGAATCATATACTTACATTTTAGCAGGTGTCTGTGGCAGTTTCTCAGGTTATAACTCCTCTTTGACACATCCCTCTTTCCTGAAGCATTTGACCTAACCTTAGAGCCCTCAAGCCCAAGTGAAACAAAAACCTTCAAGCACATGGCTTGGATGAAGGCATTGAGGGGGAAGCTCGTAAAATTTGCAGATGATACCAAATTGGGATGGTTAGCTATTGCCTCAACTTTATTTTTTATTATTTCCATTTATCAATCAGACAATTTGTTAAATCAACATGCAAATAAACTGCCATACCTCTTGTATTACATGTCAATTGCATTTTGTTTCACAAAAACTAAAATAAAATAAAAATTATTTTCCAAATATAACAATGTGTCAAATCTTATTTACACCTCCTCTGACCCTCCTATATATTCTTATCCTCTAAACTTGTTCTGTCGAACTGGGCTTCCTCTTTCTTTTCTCTTGGTTTTATTTAGCATCCTCCACGTTCTGCGTTTTATCTTTTATTGTCTGTCATTCACCTCAATCATTTCCATACATATATTATTGACAATGACTATATGCTTTTTATGTTGTGTTTTCAAAGCATTCCTACTAGTGTTTTCATGTTTTAACAGTATTCCTTTAGATATTCTACAAACTTTCCCCATTCTTCCTGATACTTTTGTTCCTTCTGATCTCTTATTCTTCCTGTCAACCTTGCCAATTCTAAGTATTGCCTCAAATGACAAAAATCAGGATTCCAGATGACCTTAACATATTGGAGAACTGGGCCCAAAGTAACAAAATGAATTTCAATAGGGACAAATGTCAGGTTCTACACTTAGGCAGGAAGAACTAGCTGCACAAATATAAGATGGGGGACACCTGGCTTGCCAGTACCAGTACATGTGAAAAGGATCTAGGGGTCTTAGTAGACCACAATCTTAACATGAGTCAACAGTGTGGTGCAGCAGCAAAAAAAGAAAAAGAAAAAAGTGAATGCTCTTCTAGGCTGCATCAACAGAAATTTAGTGTTCTGATCAAGGGAAGACATAGTCCAGTTCTCTTCTGCCTTGGCCAGGCCGCACCTGGAATGCTGTGTCCACTTCTGTGTGCTTAACTTTCACAGCATTCTGCATCATACAGTCCTGTTTTGTTTTTCAAATTTGAACTTACAAAGCATTCATTATAAGCAAAGTTATTCCCCGCAAGAAAGAGCTGCTTTTCTCTCTCAGTCACAATGGATTTAAATATTATGCATGCATCTTCCGAGCGTGGGACTTTGGGTGTAGTTATGAGAGCTAAGAATGTTGTGACAGCACATTGAGCTTCCTTTGGAACGAAGGGTAGCATTCACTGCTCTTTTGGTTTGTTTATTTGTTTGTTTTTAAATGTAGCATAAGGACTAACTGAACTGCAGAAGTGCCTAGAGTTGGTAATCGCCGAGAAGCTGCATATTCAAGATTACAATATGCTGAATTTTTATTTTTGTATGGCTGGCTGGGAGCAGCACATGATGTAGGTGGCGGTGGCAGCTGCCGGACCAGGTTGCTGCCAAATTTTGCCTAGTGTGAAAATCTGAGGTGAACTTGGAAGCTTACGGACTGGTGTTGAGTCTCATTTCGATATGAGCAACAGAACAATGTCTGCCCCCACACCAAGGGCAGTAAGCTATCTTAGGGGCTCCAGGGCAGGCTGTGTGCTACACACAGCTCGGCTCGCCAATAGCTCACCACTACTGCCCGTCCCCCAGTAATTGCTGCCTAAGGTAGCTGCCTGATTCTGCCTAATGGTAAGGCCGGCACTGGATTTAGGTAAGAAACCCAAGTGAAGCAAGCAGAATTCCAGTAACTCTGAAATCAATTTTTGGAAGAGTGGAGGCATTCCATATGTCTGTACAGTTGTACCTTCGCTTACGTATCCCTCAGGTTACGGAAACTTCATGATGCGTAAGCGGCAAACCCGAAAGTATCTTTCCGGGTTTTTGCAGCGCACACATGCGCAGAAGCGGTCTCTCCAGTTGCGAAAAGCTCGGGTTCCGGCCGGACCTCGGAACAGAACCATAGGTACCACTGTATCTGGAAAGTTCAGGTAAGATGTAAGGCATGAGGAAAATATATCAGGAAGTGGCAGGGATGCACTCAATGGACCTAACCCTCCCATGCTGATACACATAGTGGCCACATTTTTTTATTATCATTTTTTAGATTTCTTGCCTCTGGTGTCCTTTGCTCTGTCAGCAACACTGTGAAGCCCAGAGCTGCTAAAGAAAACCTCCATGCAGTTAGCCAAGTTGGTAAGACTCTAGTCTTAAGAGTCAAAAGTTCAATCTTTTGAGGTGAATACAAACCAGAGGCCCCAGCTTAGGAGAAATGACTTCAGGAATTGTAAGGGAACCCCAAAGAGTTTGATAGCTATCTCATGGGAGATCCACACATCTCTAGCTGGCACTGAAAAACGGAGTGATCTTTGGAAAGGCTCACACTGCCTAGGGGGAATCTGTGAACCAGGTGCTACGTGGACAGAAAGATCTGGCTGGTTTTAAGAGCTACTGGCTCTGGTAATTGCTACAACCAGCCAAGAAGTCTATTCCTGGCAGTGTGATATCAGTGCAATTCAGCTGCGACTTCTGTGAGACCTGAGCAGTGCTGATGAAAATAGGCAAGTGAAGGCAGCAGTACTGTTGAGGAAACTTGAACAAAGCTCTCCTATGTGGCTTCAGGCATTTGTTTGTTTGTTTGTTTTGCCACCAAGCAGCATATAAGTTGTATGAAATGTATTTACTGACTGTCAGAAGTCAGTAACTGCTACAGGCAGCCAGAGGCTTCCACACATGCTGGGCCTAGTTGACAGGCTTTTGCACGAATCAGCCCACAAGACAAGGATTAGTTGACATGAAAGTTAGGAATCTTCTCTTTGATCAGGAGCCCTGATGGTGCAAGGTTCTTGATCACAGGGAGGATCCTAACCAAGTCCAACTGAATGCATACCTTCCAACATTTCTCCAATGAAAATAGGGACATCCTATTCAACAACAACAATGGCAATTTTATTATCTATACTCCGCCCATCTGACTGGGTTGCCCCAGCCGCTATGGGCAGTTTCCAACAGATATAAAAACATAATAAAACATTCTTAGAAACTTCCCTATACAGGGCTGCATTCAGATGTCTTCTAATGGTTTCTTATCTCCTTGGTTTGGGGGTTGCACAACTCCATACCCTCAATTTCTCTGATGAAAATAGGGATGTCCTAAGGCAGGGGTGGCCAACTCCCAAGAGACTCTGATCTACTCACAGAGTTAAAAACTGGGAGTGATCTACCCCCTTTTGGGGGGTTCAGGTCAAAGCTGTTGAGTGTTTTTTTAAGGAAGGGAAGCCCTGTTTTGGGGGGTTTAGGTCAAACTTGTTGAGCTTCTTTTAGGAGGGAGGGAGGCCCATTTTTGTTTAGGGCTTCAGGTCATAGTTCAGCTTTTTTTAGGGAGGAGGAAAATTTTGGGTGAGCATTCTTTTAGGGGTGCCAGTGATCTAGCAGTGATCTTCCATAGACATCCAGTGATCTACTGGTAGATCACAATCTACCTGTTGGACGTGCCTGTCCTAAGGAAAAGCAGGACATTCTGGTATCAAATCAGAAACCAGGACAGCCTCTGTAAATCCGTCTCTGTCCCTGGAGGATAGGGACACTTGGAGGGTCTGGGAATGCAGCTAGAATCCTCCATCAGATCTCCACACTCAATGCATGAAGGTTAGGAGAGGAGGAAGGGCTTTAGCCTAACTGAGTTCGATATGTCTTACTTCCCTATGTTATTTTTGTCTTTTCAGAAGTATGCTACAGTAAGCTGGACAGGACCCATTCCCTGTTTTTGCAGACATTGGTATATTTCTCAATTGCTGCCAGTACTGAACTCTAGAACCTAATGACTATTAATTTAATCCAAGTTTGCACTTAATATTCTGTAAAAAATATATATGGTGTTCTACTTCAACAGTGAACTGATTATAGTCCTTTCACTAGAAAAGTACAAAAAAGCCCTAATTAAACTACAGTTCAGTAATCACTCTTCCATCTGAACTGTCTTAGTGTTCTAATTATGCAATAGTCACACTAGAACGATCAGTACAGATTTGTGGCCAGAGCTGTAAAAAGTTGGTGAAGAACCCCATTAAGTCTGGGCCAAGGAGCATGATTTGTTTAAAGGGAAGGGTTGTGGTCTGTAGGCTTTCCTTCAACCATTTGAGATGTGCTGTTATGTAGAGATAGAGCTTCTCCATTGTGTTCACTGACAACTGATCTAGAATTGCTTTTTCTAATTAAGCTTGTGACAAATATAGTCATGATTTGTCCATAACTTAAGGCAACTGAATTGAATGGAAGAACCTGTTTCTTGTGATTTATTGCTTTTCTTTATTCAGAAGACAGGTGCCCCACCACTTACAGGTTTCAGACAGGTTGCAAGATCATAAATGCAAAACCAAACAGAAAGTAAACACACACAAAACAAGAATACTCTTGCTTTAGAACCTCTTCTATTTTAGAAAAGACATTTTCTTTCCTTCTCTTTAACTTCCATCAGTCCGTTTAATTTGCACCAGCTCACTCTGCCCCACCCAGCTTGCACGGGGATGGGAGATTGCAAACATCAACCCTGGCATGTGAAGAATTCTGCAAATGAAGGAAAGTTGGTAGAAAACCTGGGAGAGGATTACTTTTGTGGAGTGAAAGTGTGTGTTTACTAATTCTTTTTATATGTTCCTGGTATTGGAAACAAATTCCTGCAGGGTTACACCTTGTCACAAATAGATTCGCAGAACAAAAGACTGCAGCCAATGTTGGTTCTACTCAGAGTAGACCCATTGAAGTTAATGAATTGAGGAACACCCGGAGAACTGTTAGTTGCCCCCTTGCAACAGAAATCTGACTGGTCTCAGGAAGCTTCTGTTACTGGTCCCACGTTGCATAATATTCTTCCAGCAGAGATTCAGAGGGGCACAATCAATTTTGACTTCCACACATCTCTTCAAGACTTCTTTATGCTGACTGGCCTATGAAGCTCTTTGAAGCTTTTTTTTTTTTTGGCAGGACAGTCATTTTAAGGATGGTTTTCTACAGTTTTTAATGATGTCTTATTCTTGTACTGATACTACAGTATGGTGAATGAGTAAGTATGCATAACTTAGGTCCATTAATTCCAGTGGGTCAACTTTGAGCAGAACTTAGTTGGCTACAACTATGGCAAGGGAGGCAGAGAGTTATGAGGGAAAGTATTTTTGTGGAGATCAGCTGGATATGGGATGAGCAAAACCAGGATCAGTATTTTGGTTGTGGGAGGAAAGAGAAACAGTGTTATTGAGATGTCGACAGTATGCTTCCAAGAGAGATGGAGATAATGCTTAATTTCTGATTTGCATAACTCAAAACTCATGCAATTAACCACCTAATGAGGTCACAGCCATAATCGTGCTCTTGCACACTAAAATGCCCCATATAAATTCATAATAACATGAATAATCTATAATAATGTACTCCATCTCTGGGAGTCTTATCTCTCTCGTCACCTTTTCTTTTCTTTTTTCTTTTTTCAGTGGTGGTGATGGAAGTGTAGGTGTGGAAAATATTATTGGAAGCTCAACCAGAGTGCAAGGAATTGCATAAAGTAATACCACCGCTTATGGAGCCATCAGTATATTTATGACAGTGCTACTCATGATACCAATCCTGCTCCCAACTGTAGGCAAGGTAAAGGTAAAGAACCCCTGGATGGTTAAGTCCAGTCAAAGGCGACTATAGGGTGTGGCACTCATCTCGCTTTCAGGCCGAGGGAGCCGGCATTTGTCCAAAGACAGCTTTCCGGGTCATGTGGCCAGCAGGACTAAACCGCTTCTGGCACAACAGAACACTGTGACAGAAGCCAGAGTGCACAGCAACACTGCTTACTTTCCCTATTTATCTACTTGCACTGGTGTGCTTTCAAACTGCTAGGTTGCCAGAAGCTGGGACAGAGCAACGGGAGCTCACCGGCACACGGATTTGAACCGCTGACCTTCTGATTGGCAAGCCCAAGAGTCTCAAAGGTTTAGATCACAGCACCACCTGCTCCCACGCTCCCAACTATATCCTAGGCTTATTTTCATGTATTTAGCCAACAACACACATCACAAAGAAATACGGAGGGCAAAGACTTCCACACTTAACAGACTGGAAGCAACGGGTCAGAGATAAATGAGGGCATACAGCAGAGATGGGGAAACTTTTTCAGTTTTCGAGCTCAAGTGGTCCTTTCCCTTCTGGGTAAGTATAATTGGTTTAATTGACACTGAAATGAAAATGTATATGTATTAATGCAGGTTTGAAATGGAAAATGAAATGGCTAAATGTGTATTGGGGTTTCTTCCCAGTCGTTTTCTAAGAGCACACTGAACTCTTGCTGAGTTGATAATTAACTGACTATTGTTCTCTGGTAGCTTACATATGGGTGTTGTAACCTTAGATCATGTGATGAATGTGCTGGGTTGCAAATCTTCATTTTAAAAGGGAGTTGCTTTTAGTGCTTGTCTCCCAAACTCCATGGAGTGAGGATGGAAATGAACCTCTCTTGAAGGAAGGGTAAACAGCCTAAGGTCAGTGGAGGTGGGAATACAGACTGTGGAGAGAGAGAGAGAGAGAGAGAGAGAGAGAGAGAGAGAGAGAGAGAGAGAGAGAGAGAGAGACTTCTGCTTTTAAGTATATTTGGATTATTTCATATTTTGTAAGATGCTGAGCCTATGCTGGATAGTGCAATATATTAAATGGATATTTTTGATGTTTTAATTCTGTTTTGAAGAAATTCTGCCAGTATATATACATTTATATACGGTTTTCATAGGTCTGGACAATGTTTCATTTTCACAGGAGTCAGTTCATATGCTTCCAATTGCTTCAAACTGCGCAATATTTTATATCTGCAACAGTTCACTAGTAACCCTTACAATAAATAATGTGGAGGAAATGTTTCCAACTCTTTTAGCCTCAAAAGTTGTCTTTCTTTCCCGGTTCCTTCTATTCAGTGGATTACCCATGTGTTTTGCAGCAGCTATCTGTGGTGCACCACAACAGTACTGATGACTTGTGGGAGATGAAGAGAGGCACTTCTAAACATGCTGTTCATATTTAACTTGCTTCCTTCTGAGATCTTTCTAATGTTCGTCTCAATTTTGAAGACATGCTGTATTCTTTTTCTCTGGGCCAGCAATTGCACATGCTGCTTGTTGTCTGGCCCAAGAGACCCTATAGCTGAGATGGGTACAGTGTGTGTGTGTGTGTGTGTGTGTGTGTGTGTTAAAATTTTTTCCCCTTAAACACAGCACAGTTCACCTGGCACAAGTGACAGACTGCTCAATTGTGAAATGGTTCTAACTGCTGTATGTTGCTGTCAGATCAAAGCGAAAGGGGCGAAGGGAGGGGAAAATGAGAGCCTGAAGAAAATTACAGCTGCAAGACAAGCAAATTCAGTCAGATTGTTGTAAATTATGGAAAGGTATATGCTGTGCAAGTATGATGCTTCAGACCTTCCTGTGGCACAGTATGTATTTGAAACTAAATGAAAACACTCATTAACTTGCAAAGCAAATCAATCAGTTCCCACTTCTGCTTTGACTACAAAAGGAAGGCTCAAAACATTTTCTTTCTTATCTGAACGAGATGGTGCAGAGCTGGAGTTGAGAAGCATGGCTGCAGTCCACGAGAAAATGCCCTCGTACAGCACTCCTGGAATGCACCGCGCAATAATTTTCGCTTCAATATCTCGAGACAAAAAAAGTAAACAGGTGATAAGTTACAACAACAAATAGTTTTCTGCTGGAGCTCCATCCTCTTCACACCATTCTGCAGGGATCATTTCTAAACCCCCTTCCACACATTTTATTTATTTACTTAATTTGTAAGGAGGCGATCCTAGTCCTGGCTATTGCCTGGTGGCGCTGAATGAAGTGCTGGGGTCACCGTTGTATCCACTGCCATGCAGAGTGGCTGAGATAGAAAGTAGATGCAAGCAGATGACTGCACCAGCCTGGATTAGGCCTGATGCCATAAAGGCTGGCTCTGGATCCTGGGCCAATGTCCTCCCTTCCCACCATCATGACATTGCTCAGGTTTGTATGAATAATCCAGCCTTGCCAATGCAGTCTTTTTCAGAGCAGATTAATTTCAGATAGACAGATATATGCATGCACAAAACTGCCAATATTAAAGGGCATGGCTGATGAACCTGAGAGGAGCTGATGATGCAAAAAAAGATAGTATTGGGGGGATATTAGGGGTGCATTATAAAGCTGGTGCTTTATAGGTTCCTTTTAACACTTGTTAGCTGTTTGTCCTTTGACTTTGCGAAATGTTGCACTTGTTTTCCTGCTGTAATGCTAGTGCTTCTGTCCTGTTTTCTAATGTCCCTTTCACTCTGCGGCATCTGCCATATTTCTGGGTTTTTGACCTGCATTCTGGCATGTTGTGCTAAATTTCATTCACACCAGTTGTCACAGTGAACACTAAACTTGCACTATATCCCTTTAGTTTTCTGGAAGTGACCTTTACATCACGCGAAAGCTCAAATCTACCATGGAAATTAACAGTTAGGGAAACATAAGGGAAAAGGGGGTAAGTAAGCTGTTGTGTGAACGCAACCTTTGTCAGCTGTGGACCTAGTATGAAACTAATGAAGCTTAAATTTCAGGGCCCCTAATCCCGGAGGGCCCCCAGAAGTGACTTTATTAATGCATGTATATAACATTTGCCTAATTTTCACCCCTCCCCACCAAGTAACTCCAAAATTATAAGGCATAAGAAGTTTTTATTCAAACCAGTGACTTTGACATGGACAGAAATTTAATTCAAAATCTGAGGTTTTAAAAAATAAATAAATTGTGGTGATCTGTCATGGAACAGCAACCCAACTAAAGACAAGAACAGTGGTTACTCAGACCTTATTGCTCATTGTGGAGGGCCCCCCATAACAGTGCCCCCCAAAATGTAGGTCCACCCCTGACCTTGGTTAATGCTTGTCATATGGTTACTCAGTGCTTAGCTCCTTTAACTCCTTCTTCTGTTGCAGAAGTTGTTTCCCCTCCTTTTGTAGGAGATGGAAATGGAGTTGCAATAAAAAAAAACACAAGACACTCATTAAATTGTGAAACAAATCAATCACTTCTAAACTCTGCTTTGACTATGTATAATAAAAGAAACAACATATTTGACTATGTATAATAAAAGAAACAACAACATAAGAGATAGTTCCTATTCCCCTCTTCCCTACACCCTGCACTTTTGAAAATGAATTCTGGACACTTTATAGGAACAGAAATCCTATCATAAAGCAACCATTGATTATAACAATATAACTCGCCCATTGTTCCAGCAGACACATTGCCTGCTTTGGCGACAGACAATGATAGAGGAAATGGGTTCTTTTTACCTGTTGTGCAAATGGAATACTAAATATATGAAATCTGGAAGTGAGTTTAATTGGCATACCTTAGGCATAACAATAGCCAATTGAATACCAACAGTTGTTTCTGCCTGGTGCATCATTGTCATTATTTGCAAAACTTTCCATACCACCAACCTTTAGATAAATAATAATAATGGCAGTGAACAGCATAAAACTAACACTAAAATTGCATTCATAAAACAAGTAACAAAATATATAACATATCAGCGGATCAGTTTAATACATCCAATATAGCTGGAGCACCTCTCAGGGACAGCCTGGGTGAACAGATGAGTTTTAAGCAGGCACCTAAATATGCTAGTACCAGAAGTGCCTGCCTGATGTTCCTTGTGAGTTCCTTGGGACCAGGTGGCACATAATAAAGCCCCTGGTATTTGTGGATGTATGACCAACCTCGGAAGCATAGACTCATAGAATTGTAGAGTTGGAAGGAACCATGAGGTTCATAAAGTCCCACTCCCTGTAGTGCAGGAATTGTTTTTGCCCAACATGGGGCTCGAACCCACGGCCATGAGATCAAGACTCTCCTGCTCTACCCACTGAACTACCCCAGTTCAAGCAGGTCTGGGTCAATATGGTGGGTCACTATGCAGGTGGGTCATTATGGCGCTACTTAAGAGTGTCTCTACCAAGGATCGAAGTAATGGGAGCAGAAAGCACCAATCCCCGGGACTGGAATTCAGCAGCCAGGGTAATAAAAGGTAGGGACTGCAGCAAAGCTGAACTATCACCCAGGCAATGTTCAAACTTGGCTCAGGAGATTTTTATTTAGGCAACTGCCACACCTCGAGCCCTTTTTCTTACAAAAATATAAGGGTAACTTCTTATGCAGAATACTTCTAAACAAGCTCTGCAAGTAGTAACGTTCCGCCCAGCTTGCTTGTGCACAAGTAATCGGTACGTACGGTAGGTGTTGTTCTATCATTCTAGAACTTGATACTATCAGCATCAATGAATTATATATGTATATATTAAGTCATTATGCACACATTAGATTTTTACTTACCGGTAATTACTTTGAGGTGGTTTTTTTTGGGGGGGGGAGTTGTTCCACTGTTTGCCACTATACACTTAATACACCCACCAATACAACTGTTTGCCTATGAGCTGGCACCAAATTTACTGCTTTCTTCACAGCATATCTCCACCAGCTCTGCCCAGCTGTTTGCTCATTTCCCATTCTATTCTGCCTCTGCCCCCCCTGCTTTGTGGGGGCATTATATGGCACTTCCATATTCATTGCATGTCTTGCGAGCCCTTTCTTCTTCGATGGCCAGGGGTTTTTCCCTTTTTGTTGTGCTTTTTTAACTTCACTGTTTGCAAATGTTAACCAATGACAAGAAACCTTCCAAAGGTTAGAGACGGTTGGTTCAATTTGGATTAGCACTCACAGAGCCGTGTGATCTTATCCGGAGCGGATCTCTAACATTTGGCTGTAAAGACGCGGAGGAAGCCTGCTCTTTTGAGATTTCCAGCTAAATTTTGCAGAATCAACTGCTTCGTGATAAGCTTTATATAATCTTCTTCGCTATTAGGTGTTTATCTGAACAAAATCCAGATTTGAAACCTTTTGAGCTTTGCACATTCCCACGTTTACCTTCTCCCAGCGCTAATGAGCTTTTGACAACTTAAGCCACCCAGGTCTGGAATGTAAATAATTCGCTAAAGTGTTATGCGTTACACATCTTTGATTTGTGAAGTAAAAATTAACTTTGCAGGGAAAGCAGCTTAGCAGCCTGTGTTGATTGCTAAGGGCATTGTCCTTTAATACTTTCCGTGCGATTCATTTCGCTTTGCAGTGATCTCCTCCTGGATTTTTATTTTTATTATCTTTGTTAGCCCAATTACTTTGCCATGACAGAGCTCCATTGAGGACTGATGCACACAATGTTTTATATTTGGGGTATGGGTAATTGAGTACAAAATGCATTTGCCCCTCATCAAATTTCAAATTTTGCACGACCGTTTTACATATAATTAGGAGGGATTCAAGTCTTCCTCAGTCTTAACTTTCATCTATTTCAAAAAGGATATATAGACACCCTTCAAGCTTGAGATGCACTTGTTTTGTACTACTACTACTACTACTACTACTACAACTACTAATTTTATTATTTATACTCTGTCCATCGTGGCTGGGTTTCCCCAGCCACTCTGGGCGGCTTACAGCATGTATAAAAACATAGTAAAATATCAAGCATTAGAAACTTCCTGATAAAGGGCTGCCTTCAGATGTCTTCTAAAAGTTGTGTTGTTCTTTATCTCCTTGTCACCTGAAGGGAGGTTGTTCCACAGTGAGAGTGCCACAACCCTCTGCCTTCATATCTCCATACAGGTGGGATGGTAAAGTGATAATTGGCTCAGCAGTCTGTATCCAAACATTTCTCTCTCTTATTACAAATATTATTACCAAATGCAAAGTACCTGGAAACTCTTACAGCAGGCATGTCCAACAGGTAGATCACTAGACATCTGTGGTAGATCACCGGTAGATCAGTGGCTCCCCCCAAAGAAGCTAAAAAACTTTGGCTCCCCTAATAAAAGCTCAACATCTTTGCCCTGCACCCCTAAAATGACCTGAACCACCAAAAGCAGGGCTTTCCTTCCTAAAAAAAATAAGCTCAATGTCGCTTTCCTCTTCCCTAAAGAAGCTCAACAACTTTTACAAGAACCCCCAAAACAGGGCTTCCTTCCTAAAAAAAGCTCAACACCTTTGACCCGAACCTCCCAAAAGGGAGTAGATCACTGCCAGTTTTTTAACTCTGTGAGTAGATCGCAGTCTCTTGGAAGTTGGCCACCCCTGTCTTACAGCCTCTGGAAATCTGTAGTCTTGTCTGTGTTAGTTCTATAGATAAACAGAGAATATTGGGATTATGGAATTTGTATTGAAATCTAGTCTTAGGATCTCCCAAGCTTGTAAAGGACACAATGAGTTCCCTTCACCATCTCATCATCATCATCATCATCCATTTATTAATCACTTTCTAAACCACCATCTCAAGGCATTTTACATATAAGATAACTAAAAACAGCTCAAAACACAAAAACAACAGTCACATTTAATCAAGATCAAAACAGGGGTCAGCAAACTTTTTCAGCAGGGGGCCGGTCCATTGGCCTTCAGACCTTGTGGGGAGCCGGACTATATTAAAAAAAATTATGAACGAATTCCTATGCCCCACAAATAACCCAGAGATGCATTTTAAATAAAAGGGCACATTCTACTCATGTAAAAACATGCTGATTGCCGGACCATCCGCGGGCCGGATTGAGAAAGCGATTGGGCCGCATTCGGCCCCCAGGCCTTAGCTTGGGACCCCTGATCAAAACCCTAACAAGCAAACATTTGTGGTAGAACCCATTTTTTTCCAGCTAGAAAAGCCAGTTGGGGGAAAAAAACAACTGTATTCAATTGTTTCTGAAAATGCAGGTAAGTGGGTGCCTGTTGTTATAGCACCTGGGAACAGGTCACTGGGCACAGAAAGACTATTTTGCAAGTTTTCAGGGAAGATAAAGTCAATTCTGTGAGTATGGATTATGATGCAAAGAGAGATGGGGAAAGCGGGGAGGAAGCAAAAGAAGTCACCTGTCTACTTTTGGTTTAACACAATGTGTTGGGCAAGGATAAAGATAAGAATATTGTGACCAGCTACTACCCAAGTAAATAAAAAAAATAAACACTTAAATGCAAAAATGCATTAAGATGGCTAATCAACAGACTTGTGTTACAGACAAGGATTTATACCAACAAACACCAGACACATTCCAACCATTCAGGTTTTCCTCCGTGGTTCCTTAACACCTCAAACAATTTGTCATAGAAAACCTGGCCTCGAAAACCTGACCTGATCGGATTGCAATGAAATGTTAACAATCAGGCTGATGTAAAAGGCCTAATATTATAGATATAATTCTTATAGTGAGAGCGCCCAGTCACATATAGTTTGGGGCACCTTCCAAAATTGTGCTTTCTAACATCAGCCGCTGGCTACATCCACATGAAACTAGGCAGCCCCTGGGATACAGGTGCTTTAGCTCTACATCCAAACTGGGCAACAGTGGGCACTTAACCGCACCAGTGATGAGCCTTCCTCATGGACAAACCTGTTCCCGTACTCATTGACAGCCATCCTGACAAGAAGAGTGACCAAAGAAGATGTCACAAAGGATGCAGACTTCACCACGGTTTATTTTTGTTCAGCCAAAGGATTTCAGTGAGAAAGTGAGCTTTCAATTATTTAGTTTGCTGCTCTTTTGATTGCCTAGTTTTGGAAAGCTTGCATGTTTAATAGCAAGCATTTGCTCCTGCGCTGTGGGGTGTGTGTGTGTGTGTGTGTGTGTGTGTGTGTGTGTGTGTGTGTAGAAGTCTTTTTCAGCTTTAAACCAAACACTGATTATAAAACCATGGATTATAAAACAGGGGAGCATTGTGTTAAACAGGTGAAACTCTCACTGTTTCTATTTCTGCTGGCAACAGAGGCTGTGTGTCTCCTCAGGAACTTGTGTTTTCCTTGTGTGCCCAGCAACTAAGCTGTTTTTTGTTGAAGTGTATGTGTGTGTGTGTAATGAGAGGATTGTTGTTGTTTAGTCGTTTAGTCGTGTCTGACTCTTCGTGACCCCATAGACCATAGCATGCCAGGCACTCCTGTCTTCCACTGCCTCCTGCAGTTTTGTCAAACTCATGTTTGTAGCTTCGAGAACACTGTCCAACCATCTCGTCCTCTGTCGTCCCCTTCTCCTAGTGCCCTCAATCTTTCCCAACATCAGGGTCTTTTCCAAGGATTCTTCTCTTCTCATGAGGTGGCCAAAGTATTGGAGCCTCAGCTTCAGGATCTGTCCTTCCAGTGAGCACTCAGGGCTGATTTCCTTCAGAAGTTTTGATCTTCTTGCAGTCCATGGGACTCTCAAGAGTCTCCTCCAGCACCATAATTCAAAAGTATGAATTCTTCGGCAATCAGCCTTCTTTATGGTCCAGCTCTCACTTCCATACATCACTTCTGGGAAAACCATAGCTTTAACTATACGGACCTTTGTTGATAGGATAGCATCAGTCAATAATATTTGTGGTATTTTAAGAAAAATAAGATCAGCACCTTCCTACGTTTTCCTAGTCCACCCCCCCCACCACCATATGCACGGTTCTGCTCTTTATAGCATCCTGAAAATAATTTGCTGCAGCCTACTGAATATGTTTTTTTCCCCTTTGAGAGCAGGACTAGCATCTCATACATTCGGGCTGCAATGTTTCCTCTGTGACTAGGCTAGAACCGTCCATTTACAACCCTTTAAAGTGACTACGAAAAGCACCTTCAGCTGGTAAAACTCATGGACTTATTACCTGAAAACAATGAAAGCGTGCACTTTTCTTTATTCACATGCAAATCTGTGCGATTTAATAGATCAACTAGATAACAAAAATTTGATTTCTCTAATTTCTTTTTGGCTGATAGTCCTACTATGTCTCCAGCTGTCTGTCTATTGAAGAGGAAGAGGCATAGCCAATAGCAGAGAACATGCTTCCAGGTTCAGTCCCTGGGTGGCCTGGGAAATTCCCATTCAGTATACTGTACTGGCAAGTCATGTCTGCCTGTCTGTCTATTTGCACTGAACCTATAAGTACTGCATCATTCAGCACCATAAGCTGCATTTCACCCTTTTGTTACCCATTATTTTGTTTAATAAGAATTCCTTCATTGCTCACAGCAGCCTTCCCCAACCTGCTGCCCTCCAGATGTATTAATGACAACTCCAACCTTACTGAACCATTTGACTCATGCTCTCAGGGGCTGGTGAGAACTGCAGCTCAAAACTTCTCGAGGGCACCAGGTGTACTTATTTTATTTAACATACTTACAAATTGCCCGTAATCATTGATCTCTAAGCAATCTAAAAGGGGAGGGGGGGAGACGGAATAACATTCATTGTAGACAAAATAACCAGAGTATTAAGAATGACCAAGTAAAAATTAAAATTCCTAAATGGCTTGCTGAAATAAAAACGCCTTCAACACAAGCTGAAATCCATGCAGTTTCGGTGTCTGCTTCATCTCCACTGGGAAGGTGTTCTATAATGCTGAGACTCCTGTGCTGAATGCGCAATTCTGCGTTTAGAGAGATTTGATTTCTGGGGATCAGGTTGGGGAAAGCTGGTTTTATCAGGTAGCATGAAACGGGCATAATTATCCAAGGGGACTTCCCTTCAGCAGAACACTTGACCGAAATACAGTTTCACCTTGAAACACCGAAAATGATTGAGAATTAATGCACAATAATCTGCAAAGAAATAAAGCCAGATGCATGGAAGCTAAACGGTCAGGAAACCTGGCTATCCCTGGGAACGGCAGGAGTCAGACCAAGGAAGAAAGATTATCCATGCAAACGCCTGGCTCATATAACAACAACAACAACAACAACAACAACAACAACAACAACAACAACAACAACAATAATATATTTATTTATACCCCACCCATCTGGCTAGATTCCCCCAGCCACTCTAGGCGGCTTCCAACAAAACATTAAAATACAGAAATCCATCAAACATTAAAAGCTTCCCTAAACAGGGCTGCCTTGAGATGCCTTCTAAAGGTCTGGTAATTGTTATTCTCTTTGACCTCTGGTGGGAGGGCATTCCACAGGGTGGTTGCCGCTACCGAGAAGGCCCTCTGCCTGGTTCCCTGTAACTTGGCTTCTCGTAGCGAGGGAACCGCCAGAAGGCCCTCGGCGCTGGACCTCAGTGACTGGGCAGAATGATAGGGGAGGAGACGCTCCTTCAGGTATACTGGACCGAGGCCGTTTAGGGCTTTAAAGGTCAGCACCAACACTTGGAATTGTGATCAGAAACGTACTGGGAGCCAATGTAGGTCTTTCAGGACCAGTGTTATGTGGTCTCAGTGGCCTCTCCCAGTCACCAGTCTAGCTGCCGCATTCTGGGTTAGTTGTAGTTTCCGGATCACCTTCAAAGGTAGCCCCACGTAGAGCGCATTGCAGTAGTCCAAGCAAGAGATAACTAGAGCATGCACCACTCTGGTGAGGCAGTCTGCGGGCAGGTAGGGTCTCAGCCTGCGTACCAGATGGAGCTGATAAACAGCTGCCCTGGACACAGAATTGACCTGCGCCTCCATGGACAGCTGTGAGTCCAAAATGACAGTTATCCCATTCAGGACCAGGGAGTCCTCCACACCTGCCCACTTCCTGTCTCCAACAAGTACTTCTGTCTTGTCAGGATTCAACCTCAATCTGTTAGTTGCCATCCATCCTCCAACCGCCTCCAGACACTCACACAGGACCTTCACCGCCTTCACTGGTTCTGATTTGAAAGAGAGGTAGAGCTGGGTATCATCCGCATACTGATGGACACCCAGCCCAAACCCCCTGATGATCTCTCCCAGCGGCTGCATGTAGATGTTAAAAAGCATGGGGGAGAGGACAGAACCCTGAGGCACCCCACAGGTGAGAGCCCAGGGGTCTGAACACTCATTTATTTATCACTTGATGATTTGCATCATCACTGTGTGGCTTGCATGTATGAATGTGTTAACACAGATCAAACACTTGCCCACAGAACCTTTATGTTGTCCAAAGGGCTGCTTTTCAACAGAGTTGGTTAGTTTACAGAGCCATGAGTCAGAAAGTGTCAAGTAATTTACTGATGACAAATCAAGATATGGTAATGCACATGTGATGACCTAGCTATAGGTCTCAATCCAAACACAAAAGGACATGGTGGAAATGGAGTTTCTCATTTTATTTACTTTTCTCATTCTAGTCAAGAGTCTTATCTAATATGGCTCCTTTATGTCCACCCAGACAAAAACAATTTTTGCAGTCTGTAAAGTGCCTCTTTTGTCAGTAATTGTTCTCTTCTCCAAGTGTCTCAGCTATATTCTTTGACCCCATGAGCCTTGCGATCAAAACATATTTTCCACTAATCTTTCCATCCAGTTCCCCTTGCATTTTCCACATGCTTTCTCCCCACTATAAAAAGTTCAGCTCCCAACTTCATTTTGTCATCATCTCTATGGGATCTATCCAGCCTCATATAGCTAACATGCTTGTCTAATTAATGCATGAAAGGGTTAAGACCATAGAGTAAACAGTCCTGCTAGGCTTAGCTAGGTCACACCCTTGGGCTACAAAACTCTTTGTTCTCTCTCTATGTGAACCCAACCAGTAAGGATGTCTAAGCTGGATGCTCCAAACTTCGACCATGTGGTTTTAGCAAGCCATCTTTGTGTTTCTATACAAATAATTTAGTTGAAACTAAATTGTACTGCCTGCCTTTTCTTGCTATTGTATGGACAAGCACAAGAATCTAACCTTTGAGCAGTTTGTAAGTAACTCATTTTTATTTTTAGTTTACCAAATGTGTGGTTTCTTTCTATGCTAAATGGGTGAGCTTTGGAAATGACTTAGAAGGGGGTATTGTAAAAGGGCCTATATTTCCACACTTTTCTTTGCTACATATTTTGTGATTTTAAATCTCTGCTGGGGCTCTCACACCAAAGAGTACTTGCCCTGAACCTTTATCGAGACATCCAGGGAATTCTCCTTTTATTTTTTACACAAATTACCAAAAGCCAACAATCTCCAGACTTTTACTGATGATGATACTAAATGCACTGAAATAGTGTACCAATGTAAAACACATCTTATTTTCTATGTGTAGCATCTAGAGTGGTAGATTGAAGTATATAGGAGGCCTACACCAAACCTTTTGTTGTGACCACTCACTTGGCCAGTTTAGAAGTATCTGGGCCCGCCATCATTAGACATTAGCCCACCTTGCCTCAGACAGCAGACTGGGAGTGGTGGTATATCAGAGTTCCTAGTCTGCCTGGTGCTGCGTCTGCCTGACTGCACACCAAACTGTGAGTTGCCACCATTTGCTTGCTGCTGTTGGCCCATAGCTGCCAAGTACCCCGTTTTCCCCGGGAAACCCCCTTTTTTACTTACCTTTTCTCGGTGGTCCCCCGTATTACTTTGTCTCCCGTTTTTCTCCGTTATTTTCTCATGCCAGCGGCCATTTTTTTTTTTCTGATTTGCCCTTCTATGGGCACCAAAAATGGCCGCCGGCGGCTTCAAAAGTCGCATCTACGCATGTCCGGAAGTGCATAGACGCGACTTCCGGTGTCGGCGGCGGCCATTTTTGGTGCCCATAGATGCACTTCCTGACATGCGTACAAGCAACTTTCGAAGCTGGTGGCGGCCATTTTTGGTGCCCATAGGGCAAAGCGACACCGGAAGTTACGTCGACGCAACTTCCAGTGTCACACGGCTGCCGGTCCTGGATTTTGCAGTCCGGGAATTGGAAGGTAAGTGTTGGCCATGCTCCAAAATGGATGACTGCCCACCCCTTTGGGCCATTGGCTGGAGTATCACCACGTCTCCTTTGCAGCAGCAGCAAAGAGATGGGGCTCCTCAAGCGCTCTCTGGAACATTGCTCTTACACCTTGATCTGAGGAAGGGTCTTTCTCTAGAGCAAGACATTCTGGACAAGGTACATGTTTAAGGTTCTGTAGTTTTGCCACCCCTGAAGAGAGGTTGTGGTAAAGGTATTGTCCAATGTCACCACACATGCAATGCCTATCCTTAGAGAGACATAGTGTGGTGCAAAACAGGCCAGATTGGTTTACGACCGTGGCTGCCAAGGTCAATACTGCCTAAAAAATAAAATACACTAAAATCTCAAAAGAGGAGGTCAGTGTAGGAGAGGGGCAAGGTAGAAGAAGGCAGCAAGACCATTTAACTCAGGAGACGCATGGTTTTGCAGTAGCCTTAACCAGAATGCTGCTGGAAACAGAATAACTTGCCCTCTAATTTATAACAGAACAGCTTCTTTTCTCATTTTTGCCTCTGTTCTTTTACCACCATCAAATTTTAAAATCTAAGTTCCTCGAGGAAGGGACCTTCTTTGAGTTATCCTTTAAGCTGGGACATGCCACGTGCATTGTCAGTGCAGTATATATAAATTAATAACCACCAACCATAAATTATTATTGTAAGGCACCAAGCACTCCAGCAAGGGACTCTAGCAGCAAGACCAGGTATGTTACTGGCTACATCACCATGGCAACTTGCAGAATCCGAGAGCTTCCGGCCTGGTCTGTATATAATGCTCACTCCACTGCAGGTAGTTAGAGGGTGAAATTGCAGCTCCCAACTCGGAAGGGTCAGGTGATACAAGGGACCAATAGGATTCCACCTAGCCCTATAAAGCTCCTAACTCTGGACTGGCTCCTCACACTGAGCATAAAGGCATAAAGTAAGCTTCACTTAGGACTATCTGCTGTTTTTGCCAGCTTCATTGCCACATCGTTGGAACAGGAGGCACTGGGTAGTTTTCCAGTGGCATTGTGGTAGAAACAGATAATTTACTGTTATTTTAAAATATTCACATGTTGCCCTTCAGTTTACAAAACTTAGTTTATCAAAACTACAACCTTCAGTTTACAAAACATTTCTCATACAAATGATAAGAAAAAATCGAGTACGATCAAATCAGTGGGACAATTGAGCACCCAAACTAGCAGTATGGGGCGGGGGATCAATTAAAAGCAGCTTCGGTGAGATGCTTGAACATTGGGGCAAATGAAAAAGTCTGGAAACTTCTGGTGGAAGATAAGCCTTCCTGGTGAGAGCATTCCATGTTTGAGAAGCTGGGACCACAGCTCAATGGCAGAGCATTTACTACTGTGCATGTAGGGATGGGAAAGAAATTCAACTCAAATGACATTCAATTCGTTTACATTTGCACTCCTTGAGACTAGCTGAATTTTGCGATACAGTTCTCCAATCAACCAACACTGACAAGAATGCATTTATAGGGGGAAACGAATATAATGCATTCCATTAGAAGAAATTGCTTCCAAAAATGTGTACATTTGTCAAAACAACAAAATGTTTTGGTTTGGAGAAATTTGCACTAAAATGCTGAAGAGTTTTCATGTGGATTCTATTCTTTCTCCTTAATGCAAATTACTGCAGAAACCTGGAGAACTTAATGTAAGGTGGGGGAAAACAGAAAGAACCAATTCTGACTGATCCTTCCATCCCTGTTTGCATTGTCTCAGGGTCTGGGCTGGCATCTCTAGTTTAATGATAGCAGTTGATGTTAAAAAAAAAACAAAAAACCTGCCTGAGACCCTCATGAGTTGCTGACACAGTACACAATACCAGGCTAATAAACAGTCTAATTGTCTGCCATAGCCTAAGGGAACTCTCCCAGTCCCTACACACATTTTCTGGCTACCACCTCAAAAAAGAAGAAGAAGTTATGCTCTCCCAAGCCCGCATTCCCAGCATATTCACACTTCTGTCTCATTGACGTCTAAGCCGGCTTGGTCATGTACACAGAATGGAGGATGGCTTAAGGCACTAGGCCTGTTGGCAGACCAACTCTGCATTATAAAGATGTCTGCAAACATGACATGAAGGCTGGCAACATTAACCCTGCTGTATGGGAATCCCTTGCAGACGATCTCCGCGCTTGGAGACACCCACAGAAGTGACCAGAGGAGGAATGACTGCTGGGAGGAGCGCAGAGAAAAGTAATGTCATGGTGCACCTGTAGCAGCAAAAGTGGACGCCTTCGTCTGCCCCTACCTGCAATAAAACATGTCTCCCCCATATTGGTCTCTACAGCCACAGCAGGTACTGTAACAATGGGATTTTTTCAGCCGGGACTCTGTTCCGGCACCTCTCAGGTGAGCGCCATTGCCATTATAAGAGAACAAGAGAGACATTCATTGTGGCACCTATTTTTCTAGAAAAATAGCACTCCAACAGTTTAACCACTCCAACATTCTCTTCCATTGTCTCCCTGCCTATCTTAAAGAAGTAGATTAGGGCCTCTGAGAATGACTGTCGAATCTGAACAGACTTCAGTGGGAGAAGAAAGTCCTTTAGATGTCCAGGTTCCAAGCCATTTAGGCCTTTAAAAGTAGGTACCAACACTCTGAGTTGTACTTGGAAATGGGCCAGCATCCATTGTAGTTACTTATGAACTGGCAAGGTGGCAAGTCCCACTTAGCTGCTTTGCCCCTGTGTTTTGAGCTAACTGACGTTTTTCTGAGAAGCCATCAAAGATAGAACAGTGTACAAGGCATTGCCATATTCTGATCTAGCAGTTACCTGACCATAAATGATCCCAAAATAATTCTGTAAGAACAGTAATAAAAACATGTCTTCAAAATATGAGAGGTTCTAATCCCTTCTTCCAATTAAAAAGCCAAGTGGCTCAAATAGAAATCCTTCTCTTTAAATCTCCGAAAGCCAGTAAACATTCTCTTCTTTTATCTCCCCTCCTCCACCTCTCAAGGTCTTCAAAAGAAATGAACAGCATATAATCTTATCAGATCCCAGAGATGAAAAATCTTTGACATTTTCTTCCTTGGCTTCTGGCAAGGGCAAGATGAAGCAACAGCAACAACAAAAAGCATAATAGTAGCAGTTGTGTGTATGCATCTGTAGTATGCAAAAAGAAAGAAAGAAACTTCAGCAATATGGCAATAATTTGTGGTGTTCGGCAGCAGCTCTGTGCCATTTATGAACTTTGTCTTTTCTGATAAAATCAGAAGATTACAACAAGAAAATGGAAAGATATTTCTTGGAGGAAGGGGAGAGAGAGAGAGAAAATTGAATCGATGGTTATTATCACATTACCAATATTACTGAGATCTTTGCGCTGATCTATTTTGATTTCAGGAACTCCAATAAGCTTTGGTCCTTTCCCTTAATGCTGTCTCCTGAACACCTCGAGGGCAGCAGAGAAAACAGGGGCCAAGTAGGGGGGATGCTGGGAGAGATTGTACAGATGATGCAGAATATTAGATTAACTTTTCCAACAGTAGCTGCTGAAGTTTTATGTGACACATTGCAGTAATATTTAACACAGGAAGTGACAATTCAGCTCACCGAGGCCCTCTTTCCATTGCCTGCATTCTGCCACAAACAGAGAAAACGATTTTTTAAAATCACTTGCAGCCTCTTCTCAAAGCACTCATCCCTCAGATATTTTTCTTGTTCTCTTCTCATAATTCACAATATTAGAGCCAATTCAGGGACTAGGTGTTGCTCATGGGATTTTTTTCCATTATGCAGTAAAACCTGGAGGGCAGACATGCCCCCCGCCATACAAATCCCACCTACAGCTGCCCATTCTTGAGCCCCATAGCTCCTTTGAACAGTTGCTGCATGAGCATTCAAAGGGCATGGCAGCAAGGAGCTCCGTGCACTAGCCGTTCCAGGCTGTGGGCGACTGGATGCCCTGCTTTTAGATGTTGAAATGGAAATCTCTCACCCCCCCTTTTTAAAAAGAACAGAATTAGCACACAATCGGCAGCCTTACAAGTACTCTTCCCCCCCCCCAAAAAAGTGTGTTTCCACACTGGTTTTTTAAACCCAGAGCCATTGTTTGTTCATATAAGTTACCTTCTCATTTTTAAAAGAGATCTGGGTCTAGGGACCCAGGTGGCGCTGTGGTTAAACCACTGAGCCTAGGGCTTCCTGATCAAAAGGTCGGCGGTTCGAATCCCTGCGATGCGGTGAGCTCCCGTTGCTTGGTCCCAGCTCCTGCCAACCTAGCAGTTAGAAAGCACGTCAAAATGCAAGTAGATAAATAGGAACCGCTACAGCGGGAAGGTAAACGGTGTTTCCATGTACTGTTCTGGTTTGCCAGAAGTGGCTTTGTCATGCTGGCCACATGACCTGGAAGCTATACGCCGGCTCCCTCTGCCAATAATGCGAGATGAGTGTGCAACCCCAGAGTCGGTCACGAATGGACCTAATGGTCAGGGGTCCCTTTACCCTTTACCTTTACCTATGAGAGAAAACCTCAAATCATGAAGCTACAATTCCAAACAGCATAATTATGACTATGCAAATTGGATATGCTAAACTAGCATGCCTTGTTTGCACGATTTGCAACAGGTGCCTCCAAATCCAGTATCACATGCCATTAAGGATAGGGCAGTAGAAAGTTTTCGTTCATCTTACCAATTCCCACCCTATTTCAGATAACATTCTTATACAAACCGTGCTACCCTAGTGGGCCTCCCACCCCACATTTTTGGTTCCAATTTGTTTAGCATTTGTCACCTCTGTTCTTCCTACTCTCTTGGCTATTATGGAACAAAAGGCCAAGGGATGGCACTTAATATATGCAACACAAAAAAAACGCACCAATGTCAGGATTACTACTGAGAAAACAAGATGGAAATGTCTAGCAAGGGTTTGATGCATAAGCATCAGGCTGCAGAAAGCAGGGGTGTGCAAAATATGAACTGGAGCTTGCTCAAAGTGAAGAGGCTGTCCTCCGAAGTGGCCCAAACTAAACTGGTCTTTCCCAATTTTGCGGGACCAGTTTGGAGATTGGGAGAGGCATGGAGGTAGCATGTCTTCAAAAACATATACGTTCCCAGTTCTTCACGTAAAGGGAAAAAAGTCAGACAGAAGAAAGGAGGAAGATGAGCTGGGTGTAGTTTATGGCTGATTCTTTTAACTTCCAACCAGATAATCATTCAATTTCAAGCTCTCTCTTTTTTACTTCCAGTTAAAGAGCTTTCAGAAAGGATGCAGAAGGAACTTATTAGTTGCTGCCAATTGAGCAGAATACAGTAGTGATGTATGGAAGTGAGAGCTGGACCATAAAGAAGGCTGATCGCCGAAGAATTGATGCTTTTGAATTATGGTGCTGGAGGAGACTCTTGAGAGTCCCATGGACTGCAAGAAGATCAAACCTATCCATTCTGAAGGAAATCAGCCCTGAGTACTCACTGGAAGGACAGATCATGAAGCTGAGGCTCCAATACTTTGGCCACCTCATGAGAAGAGAAGAATCCTTGGAAAAGACCCTGATGTTGGGAAAGATTGAGGGCACTAGGAGAAGGGGACGACAGAGGACGAGACGGTTGAACAGTTTTCTTGAAGCTACAAACATGAGTTTGACCAAACTGTGGGAGCCAGTGCAAGACAGGAGTGCCTGGCGTGCTATGGTCCATGGGGTCATGAAGAGTCGGACACGACTAAACGACTAAACAACAACAACACAGTATTGCAGGTTGCTTACCTAGGGACAAGAATACAGCAAGAAACAGTCAGTATCTGAAATGGACCAAAATGCTGTTTCTTGTTTTACTTACCTAGGGGCAGCTCTACACTGAAAATCATTTTCATACAAATCCTCCCCCCACAAAAAAAAATTATAATGAAGAGGAAGTTAAACCACTTCTCCAAATTTTAAAGCTCCCCTTGTACACATCCTCACACCCCTCTGTTTGGAACCTGGCAGACTCCATTCCTTCAGAAATTTCCTGCATGAAATTCAATCCGATTTTATTCCCTCCCCCAAAAAGTTTGAAAACAATTCATTTTTTTAAAGAGCCCTCACTATTTCAAGGTTGCTCACATTCATAGAAGCCACTCCTAGGGCCCAAGAGGTCATTGCCCCCCCTAAAATATTTGAAGGGGCCACCCCCCAAAGTTGATGGGCACTGCCATTCAAATGGTGTCTGTGCACCACATCATGTGATCAATTATGTGGGACAGGGCTTACTTGGGCCCCCTCAATATTTTATTCAAGTTGGCACCCCCGGTCACATTAAAACGCCTGCACCTATCTGCCTGAAATTCAGCAGGGATCCTGCACCATACAAGATTGACAAGGAAGAGGAAACAGAAAATCTTGCTTCCACCCTTTAATTTGCTAATAGGAAAAGTAGGGACATGATTCTTCATTGGCTTCTGTTGTTTTCAATCACACTGAAGTCCTTGGTTTTCCATGGACCAGAACAAAGAGTCAGAAGGAGGAGGGTGCACCTTCATTGTATCGAGTAAAAGGAAAGTTATAGCCGTAACAAATTTATTTTTATGTCCCTTACTTTGATTACCGTATGTTTTGATTTGTTTTTCAATTCACACAGAAACTGTTAAGAAATTATAAATAAATAAAGATTAGAAGTGAAAGGAAGTAAAAGTGTGTGATAAAGATTGAAATGAACGATTGGCTTTTTAAAAAAGATGAAAGATGGTATTAATGTGATGGATTGCCCTCCATCTGATGCTCTCCTCTGTATTGATTGTAGGATTTGCCAAGTGTACAGTGTGAGTAGAAAAACACACACACACTGGGACATGGAGCTTAGAGGAGGCTGGAGAAATGTGTCTTTCAGTGCACACTGCTGTTTTTCTTCCAAGTTAAGTTAAAATTTCCAGGTGACTCCAAAATAAACAAATGACAATCATGCTCTACCTTGAATCACCGGCACATTCGTAATGAAGGAGGGGGAAATGACTGATACTTCTTTGTAAATCAAAGCTGAGCTTCATTGCATTCTTTACCCTCAGGAGCTCATTAGTTGCTATGGAGAGACTCCACACAAATATTTTATATGCAGCAATCCAGGACTGTAGCTAACTGAGAACTCCAGGACAAATCAAACACTTCAGTGAGATTCGGAAGGAAACGCTAGATCGGTTTGAATGATAAGTTAATATCATGCATGGGCACAAGGCATCTTAAAGGAGGCCCGGAGGAAACCTTTTTTTTTTTTTGCAGGTGACATCTGTTGTTACCAGTTGAAAATGTCATTTGCGTAAATAATGGGCCATGTGAAAACGCTGAAAATAGCATGTACCAGTTTGGCTTGGATGACAGATTAATCCAACCAGAGGTGTCAAGCATAAGGCACAGGGGCCTCATATAGCCCTTGAAGGATGCTGCTCAGTGCAGCCTCCAGGACCACCACTCCATGCCACACAAATATTTGAACCATCTTCAGGACTAGCAGGCTGATTTCATTTAGTATCACAGCTTCTAGTCCACCTTTCCAGTGGACCAGAGAGCCAGTGTGGTGTAGTGGTTATGAGTGGTAGACTCGTAATCTGGGGAACCGGGTTCGCGTCTCTGCTCCTCCACATGCAGCTGCTGGGTGACACTTCTCTGAAGTCTCTCAGCCTCACTCACCTCACAGAGTGTTTGTTATGGGAGAGGGAGGGAAAGGAGATTGTTAGCCGCTTTGAGACTCCTTAGGGTAGTGATAAAGTGGGATATCAAATCCAAACTCCTCCTCCTCCTCTTCCTCCTCCTCCTCCTCCTCTTTCCTACAAGGAGCTCAAGGTGGTATAAATGTTTCTCCCCCTGCCTTCTTCCTTCCTCCTAACCACAGCCCTGTGAGGCTGAGGGATGCCTTTGGTAGTTGAAAAACTGATTCATCTCTCTCTCTCTCTCTCTCTCTCTCTCTCTCTCTCTCTCTCTCTCTCTCTCTCTCTCTCTCATCTATCTATCATCTATCTATCATCTATCTATCTATCTATCTATCTATCTATCTATCTATCTATCTATCATCTATCATCTACCAGATGTATTTTGAGAGTGTTTACAAAATAGGACAAAATTATATTCCCCACTCCCATAAAAAATGAAAAATGTAACATTAGAAACCCCCCCAAAAAAGTTATTCTTTCATATTTTGTTTGAAATTAGTTTACAGTGCCAGAAACCTTCATTCAATTCAAGGTTTTGGTTATCTTTTTTAAAAAATTCACTCTCACTCTCACATCTTGACTGTAGGGTTGTCACAAGGAACCAAAACTGCACAAGCTCTATCTTCTATACATTTTGCAAAATTGTTCACTTTGCGTTCGGACATTTCTTAAGATACTGTAAGCAAAATTTTGCATGATGGTTCCTGAGATACAGGAGCAGGTTTTCATCAATCGGATGCCAGTTTGCATTAAGATGGTAGACTGAATCTTTTAGCCTTGGCCTGGTTTTAACCAAGTTGTTCTGTGGCTCCGGAAATTGAGGAGCAAGTTTCTATCTGTGTTTGTATACAATTGGATACCTATTTGAATGAAAACAGGGGACTGAACTTTCAAAACTCGGCTGATTTTAACCAGTTATGTAGCTTAGGTTTCCCGGTTTCAGTGTGCAGCCATACCACTAAGGTAACCTCTGCAGTAGGCCTCAATTGTTGTTGTTTAGTCGATAATGGACCCCATGGACCAAAGCATGCCAGGCACTCCTGTCTTCCAGTGCCTCCAACAGTTTGGTCAAACTCATGTTTGTAGCTTCAAGAAAACTGTTCAACTGTCTCGTCCTCTGTCGTCCCCTTCTCCTAGTGCCCTCCATCTTTCCCAACATCAAGGTCTTTTCCAGGGAGTCTTCTCTTCTTTTGAGATGGCCAAAGTATTGGAGCCTCAGCTTCACGATCTGTCCTTCCAGTGAGCACTCAGGGCTGATTTCCTTAAGAATGGATAGGTTTGATATTCTTGCAGTCCATGGGACTCTCAAGAGTCTCCTCGAGCACCATAATTCAAAAGCATCAATTCTTCAGTGATCAGCCTTCTTTATGGTCCAGCTCTCACTTCCATACATCACTACTGGGAAAACCATAGCTTTAACTATACGGACCTTTGTCGGCAAGGTGATGTCTCTGCTTTTTAAGATGCTGTCTAGGTTTGTCATCGCTTTTCTCCCAAGAACCAGGCGTCTTTTGATTTCCTGACTGCTGTCACCATCTGCAGTGATCATGGAGCCCAAGAAAGTAAAATCTCTCACTGCCCCCATTTCTTCCTCTTCTATTTGCCAGGAGGTCATGGGACCAGTAGCCTTCTTCATGGATCACTGCCTCATTGTGGTGAAGGGGCTTGAATAACTGAGAGAAGCTATGAGCTATGCTGTGCAGGGCCACCCGAGACGGATAGGTCATAGTGGAGAGTTTTGATCCACCTGGAGCAGGAACTGGCAAGCCACCCCAGTATCCCTGCCAAGAAAACTCCATGGACAAAAACAACAAGCCTCAATATTTGCTGGCTATTAAGCAGGCTGCCTCAGGCAGCTGATTTTCGGGTGTTGTGAAAGGGCAGCAAATTGTTAGCTAGAGCACAATGTTCCTGCTCTACTTCAGGCAGCAAAATGTCTTGCACTAGTCTTGCTGGCCAGACAACCATGAAAGGTTATTGCTCGCCAGGTCACACATTTACAAAATGATATTCAATAAATCCTGTCTGTTTGCATTGATCCAATGCATTTCCCCGCCTCTGTTCACAAAGTTCTGTACTCTAGAGACATGAAATGCCAACAAATGTACACTCGATGTCACATATGACTTTACTAATTAACATTATTACTCTTTATAAAATGTGAGTGTGCAGTGGGTCTGAACATGAGGAGTTGTATCATATTCTATATTTCACTCAAACTATTCCCCCCCACAAAACCCCCACACATTTAATTTAAAGTTTAGATTTCTCTTGAGGATGTTAATTTTATCAAGTAGAAAGCAATGCCAAAATATCCAGATGGACACCAGTGACACACTACATTATAAGAATCCAACAATCTTTAAAAAAATAAAAATCTAATATATTTTCATAAGGGTTAACTTAATTAATGTAAGACTGGGGAATTTTCCCCGAAGGCTGGCCAAAAATCATTTAGTTGTAAACATGTTGCCAGGCAATAAATTTAAATTATTTAACGTGGTGAAGATGAGACATATGGCCTGTGAGGCTCATTAGCTCATCAAATATGGCTCCTTACTCCGCTTCATACTGTGGATAGCAAAATTCAGTTCATATGCTGCTCAGAGGGTCACTTTAGGAATAGTCTGAGGATTCTATGTCTCCAAACAATCTAAGAAGCAAAGGTTCAATGACTGCGCTATTCAAATGTGTTTCTTTCTCCCCACTAAAAGAAACATACATTGCCTCAGACAGAATCTAGCTGGAAATAAAGCAAATTATATTTTATTATTATATCTATATCCCATCTTTACTTGAACTTAAGAGTGGCTTCCTCAGCACACCTGTTACCAGCAGTAGGTTAAGCTGGGGAGCTGCTAAAGTTGCTGTATCAACAGGGGACCCAGAGCAGATAAAGAGTGCCGCCATCTTTGTTAGGCCTTGTGCAAATATTCAGGCCCCCATAAGATCCGTTGTTGTTCCGTTGTCCCAGTAACTACCAAGCGGGCAGCCAATAAGAGAAAGGGAGTAAGGTCCATTGGCCTGCAGTCAGTCAACTGCCCTGCTTTATACCACAATGTGGAAGGTGATGCACCAATAATATCTGCCATGTTGGACCTGAACGATGGGCTGCAACTATGAGATCTCAAAAGCAAATGGTGCTGGGTCATTTTTTTTTATCTCCACAGCATTGAATGTACTGTGATCTACATCACTCTTCAAAATGCAGAAATAAATATGTGATGAAGCAAAGCAAAATACCCAGAGAGGGAAGAGAAGAGATCCATTATATGCGTGGGAAGAAATATTATCTAAGGGAAAGTGAGGCCAAAGTTTTGTCACATATGAATTAGCTTGTGAACCGACAGAGACAGCAAAAATCCAAACCCAACAAATCAAGTTTGGCCATTTTTCAGAACCTATCACCTTCCTGTAAAACTGTACTTGTATACTGTTAAAACACAACACATTCTCAGTTATGTGCTGCATGTATTTACTTTTTTCGAAACCTATACTAAATTGCTATATTTACTACACTCACTGTATTTATTTACCAAGTATTATTTACTATATGTGTTATTTACTCCAACACACATTCTTCATTATGTTTCAGAACCACCCACCTAGAGAAACAAACCACACTATCCAAAAGGCCTACCAAACACATGTATAATTATATACAACCGCTTTAATTAAGAATACAGAAGCAATGATATATCCATGATGAGAAATCTTATCCGGGCTAGGCTCAGAAGGACTCTCCTCCCTTCAGAGGGGAGGGATTGCGCGCGGGGCCCGCCTCCCATATCTGCAGGGGGGGCGTGGTCGGCCCCTGCACCAGCCCCTCCCCGCCACCGCGTCATACCCCTCTGCCAGCCAATAGGGCTCACTGGGGGGGGGGAGAGTCCAGTTCTGTTTAAATGGCCACAGCAGCAGGATATTTTTTTCTTTGCATTCCTGCCCTCATCGGATCACCCGCCCTTCCTCCCTTTAGGCCTGGCTTTTCTTTGACCTTGCTGTGGACTTCGGTTGGTTGCCTTGGTTGCCCAAGGGGCCTGGTAGGAGTTTTTTATCCATTTGACAAATTGGCACTGGCCTATTGGTTTTTTCGCCTACCTCATAGCAATTCGTCACAACTTTTGGTATTGGCGCTTAGGCATTGGATTATTCAATATGTGATGTATCTGTGTTGTGTGTTGGAGGTCAGGTTAAGGCCATCATCTACCTCCTAGGGGTATCCCGTTAAGGGGATCCGGCAGTCATGGATCCCATCCGATGCCCTACTTGGGTTTTTTTGGGGGGAGGGGGGATTTGATATCCTGCTTTATCACTACCCGAAGGAGTCTCAAAGTGGCTAACAATCTCCTTTCCCCTCCTCCCCCACAACAAACACCCTGTGAGGTGGGTGGGGCTGAGAGACTTCAAAGAAGTGTGACTAGCCCAAGGTCACCCAGCAGCTGCATGTGGAGGAGCGGAGACGCGAACCCGGTTCCCCAGATTACATTGCCCTGCTGGTAGCTAGGGCCATGGCACGACCCCCGGTGACGTCAGGGGAAGCTTCCAGTTGTATTTGCATCAACAAGCTCCTCCCACTGTTCATTAACCTTTAAGTGTCTCACACTTAAAGTGGAGTCACGTGTTGCGTTCCCGTCCAATGCCTAAGCCAATACCACTCACATGCTACAACCAATAAAGTCGTGGCCTTTATTTACCCATTAGCCTCAAACCACATGTCCTTATTTACTCTACGCGGGTGACGGGTCATCGACGCGCAATGAGCTTGTCTAAAACAAGAAAAATTACTGCTCGGCTGAAATCAGGTCCCAAATAGCTCAATTTAAACCCATGCCACTCTGGGCTCCGGATCTCAATGCAGTGGCTGCTTGTGTTGTGGGTGGGCCTGGAGGCTCACCTGTACAGTATCTCCTGCTTTTTAACCAAATCTTATTATTCGAAAGCCATGAAATGAGTAGTTGCTGTTGGAGCTTTATAAGGCTGCAGCATTGTGGGCATAAAGCCCCCTGGGAAATGGGATTTCCTGGGTCCTCTGGTTTGACTCCTTGAACAAAGTAACTTGCAACTTGAGGGAAGACTAAGTGACTCGGAAACGATCAGTGTCTGCATTGCCTCTATAGCCTGACATTTGATAATAAATTATTATCCATAAATCCAGCACCATGCATAAGATAAATACAAAGAGAATGCAATCTAGTACAGGCCTTCAGGAGTTGAGTGATCCACTAGACCAAACTCACCTAGTTTTTTGTAATCCATAGCTGGCTGCGAAAATAGGATATTTATTCAGCCATTGATGATCTGCCATACGTGACTAAAAATATCACAAGCCGGGCAGTGTGACTATATTGGTTTGTAAATTGCCTTCTCCAGGTTTAAGCCAAACCCATGGTGGCAATGTGGACTTCATATTATTTCATTTTCAGCAACAAGGATAGACATTCTCTCTCCTTATGATGACAGCTGGCATTTACATCACGCCTACATGCTTTTAAATTTGGCACCCCATTAAGCCGATTTTTTGGGGGGGATGAATTTCACACCTCTCTTACTGCCATTGAATCTGCTAACTTGAAAATAGCTTGATAAGGCAATCCCTTCAAAGATCACCCAGCTCTTAAAACTTAGAGCTGAAGGGATGAAAAGAAAGTTAAAGCAAAACATACAAAGCAAAACATTCCAGACCTGGAAATGATATAAATCCATTTGAAAAGTATGTGGCTTGTGTGTGTTTGTGTGTATGCATTCTTTGGCCTTAATAGAGCAACCATTGGTATATAAGTTTATTTTGTACATGTCTCATAAATATGCATTTAAGGAAGATTTTTTCCTCCTCTGTGGAAGTCAAGTGTTTTTTTTTCCTGACAGACAAAACCCTGAAAAATCAGACAAGGAACCTGAATGTGGCTTGTGCAATAAATATGTTCTAGTTTGTGTTTTAAGATTGAGCAATGACAACATCCTTTGCATTTGAACTACACTGTGGACTCAGAAGACCATTCCTTGTTGATGGCTTTCAACTGAGCTCCATGTCCTCTGTGAATTAGCTGCTCCTAACTCTGGCTGCCAATAATGCTTCCAGCTAGGCAGGCTGGCCTCTTACCTAAGAAACAGTGTAGTTCTCTGCTGCTGGCTTTTGAGTCCCACAATCTTGCTTCCTTGCTGCACTCCCTCCCTCCCTCCTCTTGCGTTCAAATGCTTAAGAATAGATTTTCTGTTATATATGGATTTGTGCATGATGGAAAAATGACATGATTTTATAATGCTTTAAAAATCTTGAACTTTTTTTATAAAATTCTCTGGAAGTTTTGTAGGGGTTTCCATTTTTGTATTATTCTGAATTTTGTATAGATTACTTAATTCATTTGAAATATATTTTAAACGAACTAACAGGGCAGCCCCAGGGATGTCTCCTCAGAAGGGTTCAGTGCAACGTCTTTCCAGGATTGTAGCCTAAAGGGTGTTTTTTAAAAAAATATATATTTTGTTTTACATATTGAAATGCTGTTTAATTACACAACAGCTTCCCCATGTTAAAATGTTTGATTGTAAGTTCATTTTTATTGCCTTTGGCAAGAAAAAGCAACCAATAAATGTAATTCAGGATGATAATCATCATAATAAATGGCATAGTAAAGTTACTGTGGTAAAATCACATGGGGAGAATTTAGTTTTGTCATGTGTAGGCCATAGCTGTCAACTTTCGGATTTGAAAATAAGGGATCAGCAGCAGCCTCACCTGTCCCGGAGACATAGCTGCCAAGTTTTCCCTTTTCTCGCGAGGAAGCCTATTCAGCATAAGGGAAAATCCCTTTAAAAAAGGGATAACTTGGCAGCTATGCCCGGGGACAGTCTACGATATATCTAACAATCCAGGATAGCAGTGGCAAACAGAGCTGGAATAAGGGAATTTCCAGCAAAAAGGGAAGGCTGACAGCTGTGGCTTGGAATAAGGGAGTTTCCCGCAAAAAAAAAGGGAGGGTTAACAGCTATGGTGTAGGCAGATCTGAACCAATACAAATGTCTGGAATTTTGACTACTTACTAGGACTGTTTATTAATGCCACTCTGCATGTTTTGTATTTACATCTAAAAATGTAAAGTGTAACTGTGACAAACGTGTTTGTAAAACTGTGTATTTCACAGATACACTCTAACAACAACGATGATGATGATGATGATTTTATTTGTATGCCGCCCATGTGACTGGGTTGCCCCAGCCACTCTGGAAGGCTCCCAATCACAACAACAAATTATTAAATTTGTATACCGCCCTTCATCCATATATCTTAGGGCGGTTCACAGCATTATAATAATAATTAAAAAAATACATTATAAGAACAAGGACATGAACAAAACAAACCAATAACCCTGATACTCTGGTCAGGGAACTGTGATTGTCCTGCAACTTTTTGCTGCCTGCACATTTAGTGACAAATGTCTCTGTTTACTATGTGAAATGTTCCTTGGTTGCTCTCTTGTCAAGGATGAAACAGTATTTTATTATATATATATATAGGGTCTGTTTCAGTGAAGCTGTTCAGCAAATTACCTCCATTGTACCAGGGCTTTGTAACATCCCAGTCTCCACAACTGATTCCCTGAGTCTTGACTCTGAGGTTGAACCTGCGACGTGTCTGGAGCCTTTCAGTACTCTGGTAGCTTGGCAGGTAACACCAGACTATAGGCTGCTATGAAGCAATATTCTTTATACAGAAACTTGTCATATGCAATAATGTTACTTCAAAAGCCCCAGTAATATTTTTTATATTTGTAGGCACCTAGGATTTCACTTTTGTGCACAATCTAGTTAGACAGAATTAATGACTCCAAATATTGTAAAGCCAGACAGCTCCCCACCCCCTCCACTTCTATTTCTCATCTGAGCCTGTCAAACTTCGCTTTGGAAATGGATGGCACTCAAGTACCATTTCCTTCAAGCGCCTTGTCCTGCACTTTCTTAATTCCACTGTTTATAGGAGCTCATAAAAGTGTGTCTAGCATACAACCCTCTTTATCAGGCTAGCATTTCCCATTTAATGGGTGCACATGGCTGTTTCAGCTTCTACATTAATCCATTGGGTCAGGAGATGTTGTAATGACGTGTCCAGGCTTTTAACATCAGAAACTGGAATATGCTGTGTGGGTAAGGCCAGGTTGCAACTGGAAAGTCCAAATTGAGAGGTAAAAAGAGTTTTACCCTTTCTGCAAACAATAAAATGCCCACCCGCAGCTGCTATTTGCATCCAGAGAGAAAATCCCTGGGACTTCTCTTCACAAGTGGAGAGAGAGAGAGAGAGAGAGAGAGAGAGAGAGAGAGAGAGAGAGAGAGAGAGAGGGAGAGAGAGAGAGAGAGAGAGGGAGGGAGGGAGAGGGAGGGAGGGAGGGAGGGAGAGAGAGAGATGGGCAAAAGCCCGATTGAAAGACAGCATGTTAAGCAGTGCTGTTTCAAGCACTGGATTTTAAAATACACGAGGAGTCACCAGGATGCAATGCAGCAACTGAAAGCTTCTGTGATACAGTAGTTAGCGTGTTAGACTTGTGCTGAGTTCAAATGCATAGGCATTAATCAAGCTCATGGGTGACCTTGAGCCAGTCAAACCATTGCTTCTCGGGGCCAAATTAGACATGCTGTTAATTGCAGGAATTCAATTAATGTGCACATTGTTCTGGCCATTTAAATGCAAGCCACGAGAACCTGAGTGGCACTAGGAAGGGAGAAATTAATCCTTCCCTTCCCTTCTGGGGACTTGATGAAGTTCAGCCACCACAAGCTGCTATTTGCTTCAGGAAGGGAACTCACACTAGCGCCAGGAAGGTGGGGGAAGTGAGAAATTGAAAATGACAGATTCATCCATCCTTGCCCGCAGCCTAACCTGCTGTGAGTGGAGGTGATGTTATGCCGTGTCTTGCATACTGCTCTGAGCACCTTGGGTTAAGGAGAAGACATAAATGCAAGTAGAAATCATCATCATCATCATCATCTCTAGGCAGCATGGACCCTGGAAAGAATCAGGGTGGATCCCCCAAGTGGAGAGGAAGGGCCTCGGTTTGTCGTGCTTACCAATTGCTTGGCAAGAGGGAAGGGGTTGTATATCACTGACAGGAGCAATTCCTGCTGTCCTTCCATAGAGCTGAATTGTGATTTTAGCAAGCCTGTTTCCTGAAGAAATCTATTTGTAACCTTCCTGTGAAATTTGCTTTCCCTGGCTTCATTGCATAGGTTTTACGAACATCCAGAGACTCTGGATAACCCTTCAACAAACAGTACAGTGCTTCTTTTTGTTTTTAAACGTCGGTCTAATTAAACTGGCTTTTACATTCAACTTTGGAGGGTTTGTTACAATCAAGGTCATAGTGATCATGTAACAATTATGTTAAAATTAGAAGCAGATTCTGCAGCCTATATTCCTTAATTGGTAAGGGAGTGCAGTGCCCAAATTTTAATATTTATAGTCTCTTTCATATTCACACTTTGCATTCACCTGACTTCTTTTTTTCCTTTGCTACTCTTTGTCTGTTGTATTTTATTTTATTTTTACCATGCAATCAATAGTCGTACAGAAAACCTGAAAGATGTATTGGGGAAATACGCTTAGATGCAGCGGAGAGTTACCGAGGAGAGAATAATTGAGGTTTAATTTAATTTAAATCTAGGTGTGTATTTTAAAGTACTATTTAGGACAATATATAACAAGGGCTGGCCAGATTTCACTTTGTTGGGAAGGAGGGGGAAAAAACCTTGCATGGTAATTTGCTTGTCAAAGTATACCCATATAGCAATATATAAAAAGGTAAAGGGACCCCTGACCATTAGGTCCAGTCGTGACCGACTCTGGGGTTGCGCGCTCATCTCGCATTATTGGCCGAGGGAGCCGGCGTATAGCTTCCAGGTCATGTGGCCAGCATGACAAAGCCACTTCTGGCGAACCAGAGCAGCGCACGAAAACACCGTTTACCTTCCCGCTGTAGCGGTTCCTATTTATCTACTTGCACTTTGACGTGCTTTCGAACTGCTAGGTTGGCAGGAGCTGGGACTGAGCAACGGGAGCTCACCCCGTCACAGGGATTCAAACCGCTGACCTTCTGATCAGCAAGCCCTAGGCTCTGTGGTTTAACCCACAGAGCCACCTGGGTCCCCTTATAGCAATATATAACCAATCTTATTTTTCTCTGTTTAATGGACGTGAACAACAGGCTTAGTCTGCTCCTGCACAAGAGCCGTAAAATTATATGTTCTCAGCTAGAAACAGAATTTTGGAATCCTGGAGTCCCTAAAAGGAAGCCACCACACGGCTTAAAGCAGATTATGGTAAATCAACCCAGCTGCTTTAGTCATGAGTATCACATTTGTTTACACTCCCAGGTTCAATGAAAAGGAAAATAATGCATTTGGTGGGAGAGAACTTGTAGCTCCTGCAACATTAGACATGTTCAGAATAAATTTCATTTGACACAGCTACCTTGCGTTGGCACAGCCCAGTGTGAAATCTGTCCATCATATTAATAATCAAAGGAAATGCAGATACGTTCAAAGCAAATCAGGTTTGCAAGTTACTTGAAGCAACAAAGCTTCCAGAAGCCAACCAGATGCTGCAGGATGAATTATTCAGAAAAAAAAAGAAGGGCTTTGACTTAATTCTGTGAAATTAGTTTTTGGATTTCTGCATGAAGCAAAGGCACCGAGTTTGCAATGAGAAAACAAGAAAAATAAATCAACGCTTCTGTCCTCGTCTTACTCCAATGTGTGGCCTTTCCAGAAAAGGTCAGATTCTGCTGCATTTATGGAGTTAGGTGTTACTTCAACTCTTCATGTGCCCTTATGATACAGTATGATAAATATGTACAGCAGTGATGCTGTAGTGAAATGTTATAAGAAGACAGCACACCGAAAACAACAAAAGCTTTCATACTGTCAGAACACAACAGTTTCAGTTCAGAGGTTACATTTTACATTGGACCACATGCTGAGCATTTTAGGTTCTTTCACAGTGGGCTGAATCTGCACCAGTCCTTTAAAAAAAATTGTCTCCGAGTGTGTCTATGAATACCTTCATATTAATCTCCACCCCCATCGTTCTGCCCGGACACTGAGGTCCAGTGCCGAGGGCCATCTGGCGGTTCCCTCATTGAGAGAAGCCAAGTTACAGGGAACCAGGCAGAGGGCCTTCTCGGTAGTGGCACCCGCCCTGTGGAACGCCCTCCCACCAGATGTCAAAGAGAAAAACAACTTCCAGATTTTTAGAAGACATCTGAAGGCAGCCCTGTATTTTATTTTTCTGTTGGAAGCCGCCCAGAGTGGCTGGGGAAACTCAGCCAGATGGGCGGGGTATAAATAATAAATTATTATTATTATTATTATTATTATTATTATTATTATTATTACCTGGGACTCAGCCGTACAGCTGAAAATAAAACGTTTTAAATGTGTTGTAACGTGCAATATACATATGTGACACTTAGATGGCGACAGTGAGCTATGGCCAATTCAATTTATTTTTCAAAACGTTTTTATAAAAAAGCATTTTCACAGTGTGTGTGTGTGTGTGTGTGTGTAGATTAAAACCTACCCTCTTTTCTGCCTTCGGGCTAATTAGCATACACAGAAATGAAAAGGGGAATGGAAATAATCTATACTCCACCAAAATAAGACCCCCAAACTTTGCGGATCTGTTGTTGCTGCTGCTAAGTAGCCGGACATTTATGTTGGGATTTTGCCTACGTGCTTTCTGATACAGCTTCTCACAGAAGTAATTAGTGAGTTGGCCGAAGGCCAGGAAGAGTGAGCAGGGGATTTTTTTGCCTAGAGATATGGGAGCCTTGGATACAACTCTGCTATTGGACAAGGTTACCCATATAGGCATAATGACTCATGACTTCTCCGTTGGCTTGCTGTGTGTGTGGGAGAGTCTTGGAGTTAGTTGAAGTTTGTTCAGAGAGAGAGTTAAGATCCATGTCTGTATCTTGTATATAGTAACTTGTGAGTCTGCTGTAAATAATAAACCTCTAAGTAACCAAGTTACTAGTGAGCAGCGTCTTGTTCCTGTTTCATCCAGTCAGCTTGCAACAAAAATGCTTCCAGAAAGTCTGCCTATTCTCTGCAGTATTCAACAATTTATTACATTTGGTTGCTGGGATAATTACTCTTTCATACCAGTAATGATCATTGTGATTGTAACTGGGTTGGGAAAGCCTACCCCGCACAATGTGGCCCCACTGAAAATGGATCTTTTCACTTACAAAACAAAAGGCACCGTGACTTCCAGGGATGCATCATGGGAACTTATGCTAAGTATCATACTGTAAACCTGCAAACTGTCAGGATACACACAAGCCTCATTATGGAAAACACTGAACAATGGTAAAATCCAGTGTTCTCTTCTAATGGCAATGGTGTCCACCTGAAAGTTGCTGGAACTGAGTTCTGGTGAATTCCAGCTGGAAAAAAAGGCCTGGTAAAATCTGTCTACTTCCTAGATGAATGAGGATTTGGATCTGGGTCTTCCTGGTCATAGTCCAACTCTTCAGTGCAATCTCTTATTCCTTTCCTTGGCCCTCTTCCATCCTGCTTTCTCAAGACCCCTATCACCATGTAACCCCTATTCTACCCAGATCCTACACACTGGTTTACCCTTAGCTTTAAAGGAACAGCTGTGTGTTTGAAAAATACATTGAATTTGTGTCCAATATTCCCATTTGGAAACTGGAATTTTTGTGCTACTACTGCAGCAGCTCATGTTTGGTTAAACTTGCCATCCTTTTGGTTCTTTATGTTGCATCATTTGACACCTGAGATGTGTGTTTTCAGGGCCAAACCTATTCCCATGACAGTAATATGCTTTAACTGTTTTTCGTACTGAATTTTAAATTGCGGTGACCTTCTAGTGAAGGCTTGTTAATAAATTAAATAACAGCAACCGCAGTAACACTTTTGATATTTTGTTGCCAAGTGTTTATAGAGAATTAATTTGATTCAGCGTTGCTCATTCACTCTGCATTTCACGATTTCGTGTCACCTTATGATGTTTTGACGATTTTATTGTAAATCACCATGACATTTCTCTTACAAAGTTGGCAGTTCTTATAAAACAAACAAACTAGATCTCCCATTACCCAAATGCTGTTTGGTTGAGATGTTTTTTAAAAAATGTAATCTCAATTCAAATGTCTAAACTGGATTATTGTGGTGTGAACTTCAGAAAGTTATGATCAAGCTCATCAGAATAAACATGAGACTGATATACAGTTGAAGAGCAACATTTTTCCACAAGAAGGCTAAAGGATTACCAAAATACAAACAAACAAGCAAACAAACCCAGTGTCTGATATAGTCAGAGTTTGGTGTATTACTAGATGTAAGCTTCACATCAATTTCGTTGGACTGGTCATGTTGTGCGGATGCCTGATTATCATCTTTGAAAGCAACCACTCTACTCTGAACTTAAAAATGGTAAGCGTAATTCCAGTGGTCAACAAAAGAGGTCTAAAGACTCTCTCAAGGCAAATCGTAAAAAATATGGTATAAACACTGACAATTGGGAAACACTGGCCTGCGAGGGCTCCAATTGGAGAACAGCCTTTATCAAATGTGTCATGGGTTTTGAAGACGCTCAAACTCAGGACAAAAGGGAGAAATGTGCTAAGAGGAAGGCATGCTTGGCAAACCCTCACCCACTGTGGAAGGATGTGTGGATCCAGAATTGGCCTCCACAGTCACTTACGGTCTCACTTTTAAAACCGTGTTTATGGAAGACAATCTTACTTGGCTGCGAGTGATTGCCAAGGAAGAAGACTAGATGTAAGCCTGAATGTCCCTACAAAAGAATATATGTCCCATTCAGAATTGCTGCATCCTGTCCTTACTGGTCTGAGGGGCAAATGCTAGCAGATCCCAACCTGTGTGCCAAATAAGTTCAAGCTGCATAACTGAAAAGAAAGGTTATATCACACCACAGAAGGACTTTCTGTAGTGAGATGACTGCACAGTTTATTCAAGCTAAGAGCTACTGCACTGAATTCACTAATCAGCTTTAACTCTGCAACAATCTCACATTCTAGCCCCAACCGTATACTTTTTATTATTATTATGCAGCCTGACTCTTCAGCTTAGAGATGCCAGTGTCCTGGGCTACTGAAATATTCATTGACTGGCTTCCCAGTGTTGCCATTTTCAACATCTGATTCCCTCCATTTGTTCTGTCATGTAGTGACTGCCCTGTCGGCTTATGTAAATAGCAGAAGGGCATTGTTGGTAAGCGATAGCACCTGTCATGTTGATAAATCATAGGTTTTTACTCGTTATATGTAGCATCCTAAGAAAGACACAGACTGCCCCTCTTCTTCTTCATATGTATATGCCATTCACATGCCCACTAGTCCTTCAGTGCTCATAAGGTGTGCTTGTTTTCTAACTGGACTCAGAAATAAATGTCTTGTAAAACAGCACCCCTTAGGCCAAGTCCAGACCAACGCTGATTGCGTGCCAAGACCCCCAGAAAATTCCCCCCAATAACTCAGACAGACACATTATTTTAGGTTTTGTTTTTGGCATAATTTTGGCCACAGCTTTATTCAAAATTACAAATTAATTTGAGTGTTGGCCTTAGGCTTTGGTTAATCTTCTGCCCCACGGTGGGACAGGACCAGCTCTGACTTCCTACGGTAGGAAAGTCAAGTAAACACCCCATGGTGGAGGAGATAGCTGAGACCAGGCCATCTCCCCCACCAGAAATGTTCCCCAAGGTTCATGCTCTGTATTGGCCCTAGCCCCGCACCATTGCGGGGGTGTAAGGACTAGAGCCCTGTAGCCCCAGGATTCCTTTAACGGAATACTTGTATAAGAGCAACACTGAGGGGCATGCACCTCCATGCGATGCCCCTCCCAAACTCATCAACCAAAGCCTAACCTGCCAACCTAACAAGTTGTGACTATTGCTAAGCAGTAGGCGAAAAACCAGATGGCAACAGCCAATCAGCCAAATGGAAAAAAATCCTACTGGCCCCTGAATACAGGCGGCGCCATAGCAAGGTCACTCTAAACCTGCAAAGAAAAGGAGGTGGGCGGGAGGGAGATTCAAATCACTAGCCAGGAATGAGCTTAATACAAAAAACGCTGAGTACTTAAGCACTCGCCCTGTCAATCAAGGAATGGATACATGCAATTTACCCCAGCAACACTCAGCCCTCCAATCTTCTTCTCTCTTTGAGCTTAGACCCACCCCTTAACACACACACAGTCTTTTCTGCTGGGTCCGGCCGCAACACTCATTATTCCCTATGGGGTTAATGAGCTTAGTAGTGATCTCCATCCTAGCTTCCCACTATCCCATTACAGTGTTGCATACAGGCTTTCTGGTTTTTTGGAATGTTGCAAAGGTTCCCATGCTTATTCAGAAGTGCCCTGGAAATAGTTACACATCTGGGGGGGGGGGGAAATGAAAGCATTGAGGAACTAGTGTGTGTGTGTGGAAACGGGTGCAGCAGAAAGTGATTGATCCATCCACCCAAAAGCACAGAGAAGAACTAAATACCAAGTGGAATTGTTTGGTGTCCAGTTTTCCTCAAATTTACACTGGGGGGGGGAGCATTCAGAGTGGCATTGTTTGAGGGTGGCATCATGCGGACTATGCAGATGAAACAGGAATGCAAATAGTGCAAACAAGGCCATAGGACCATAGGGCAGTATTCAACTAACATACAAGCATTTCTATGTTGGGATTTCCCAACACCACATACCCCCCCCACTCCCTAAATCTGCTCTAGAGGGTTTGGGAACTCCTAAAACAGATTCATGGAGGATGAGATGTGGAGAACATTCCATTATGCTAGGAGAAATCCTTATGCCGACAGAACATTTTCACTATTTTCGATACAATCCACAGAATTGGGACCACAGAGTGACATATATGAGTTATCTAGGCATCACTCGGCAGACACTTGCAGACTTACTGCAGCCAATCAGGAGCCGTGATTTGGTTTCCGAACCTTTTTGGAAGTCGAATGGACTTCCGGAACGGATTCTGTTTGACTTCCAAGGTATGATTGTATTGACATAGCTCAGTGCAATGCAACAGTAAAAAGGATCAGTCTGCGCATTTCTTTCCAAGACCCCACACATCTGTGCAATCTCACCAAGCCACTGTTTGGCTTACTGTGCCATGCGAAACAGTCGTCTGTCTGAATTGAATGAACTGATCTGTGATGGGCTGATGAATGGCTAGCCCTGCCTTAGGGCAGGATATTGGTGGGAATGGCCTTTGCATCTCTTCCAACCGTTGATTAAATCTGATGTTAACAGAGTTATCCCTGCTTTAAAGCTTTTCTGCAGTGTCATCTTGAAGGAGCACCAGCTTGTCCATTTGCTGTTATAAATGAGGTTTAAATACGAGACAACAAGGCATCTCTTTATTTGTAAATGATTCACAAATTCCTTTGACCCATGCTCTCAATTCGCCTCATATACTCCATGGGCAAAATCAAAGCCATGTGGTTCTGCACCTGCATTTAGATTTCCGTTTTTTTTTAAAAAAAATGAACTACATACCTCCAAAGTCAAGGTCAGCATCTTGATGATTGATTAAAAGGTGAAAATGGAAGTTATCAGCAGATGGGAAAAGAAGGAGCTGCAGGGTTGAGTGGTGGTAGGACAAAAATTCTCCGCGAATACAAAAAGTCACCTCATTGGGGATAATGTACTCTACTGATGAAGATCAACGATGTGCATCTGAATGCTATTAGCTATCCACTGACAGTCCATCTTGGATGCATCTATAGATAGTGCAAGCTATTAACTTTGGAGGGCAGTTCTCCTTGCCCATAAGAACTCAACACAGAGGCTTTTGTTCCATTTCCCTACAAGGCTGTACTTTATTAAAAATTGTTAGATGATTGAGCTCAGGGAGGGAGGGAGCCCATCCGCCTGCACTTTTAACTTTGCAGGGAGAAGTCCAAAGAGCTCTCCAGCATATCATAATGATCTGTAAATGCACAAAGTAATTGCGGGTTGTTATTGCCGCCTGCCTGCCTGTGAGCAAAAGATGAACTGCTATCAGTATTATTTGCAGACATAAGCACAAGAGCAGAGGAGGGAGGGAGGCTGGGATAGCATAGCTGAGTTTCGGGACCACTGCTTTGTAGATGGGAAAGTCCCTTTCTCTAAGCCAGGAGTGACCGACATGCTCTCCAAATGCTGTTGGGTGAGAGCTCCCATCAGCTGTGATCATTGTCCATGATGGCTGGTGCTCATGGGAGTTGGAGCCCAACAATATCTGGAGGGAAACAGGTTAGCCACCCCTGCTCCAAACATAGAATGTGCTAGGATGGAGGCTACAACAGTGGCTGTGAGTGTTCCATCAACTTCTAGAGGAGCAGAATCGAAAGAGGCATGGCCCGCTGCTGTGCGGAGGCTCCCTGCCTGGGTCCTGGGTCCATCCCTTCTGCCTCCCCACAAACCACAGCTTTGAATGAAAGGGCTGGTGCCGAGCTGTTTTCATTGTAACTATTTGTATGTTCTAAACATACTTTATATATTGTTACTCGCTCCCCAATCTCTGTGCACAAGATTCCCGGGGTCTTGGCACTTAGCCGGGGTTGGTGTTCTTTTGGAACGAGGCACGGTGGAGTCCGTAGTGTCTGTAAGAAATACAGTTTATTTTGATGGAGGGAATGCAGAATATCACACCCTAATAATGTCTCTTGCTGCTCGCTTCATAGCTTCAGCAAGCTTGGGTCCAGGCAGAATCCAGCCATGCTCTCCAGTCTCTGTGTGCAGCTTCTCCCAGCCAGCCCTGCATGAAGATCTCCTCCTGCCCCATCTTTTAAACCTCTTTTTAAAAATGCCACAGTTTTCCTTTAGCCTACATCACTGCCCAGTGCCCACCTGGAACCCCCCCCCCAAGCCTACATCATCAAATGCTGAAATTCTAAACCTGGTCTTTGCAATTTGAGGACCCACCACCTGCGTAAATAAGACACAGTGACACATGAATTTAAGTTAATGGGCAAAATAAGGCCACAACTTTATTGGTTACAACATGTGAGTGGTATTGGCTTAGGCATTGGATAACACAAGCAAGGATGACTCCACCTGGCTCAGCGGGGGGTCATTTGGGGTTAACAACCAGTGGGAGGAGCTTGTTGATGCACATACAACTGGAAGCTTCCCCTGACGTCACCGGGGGTTGTGCCACGGCCCTAGCCACCAGCAGGGAATCGTACAGGATCCACGACCGCCGGATCCCTTTAATGGGATACCCATAAGAGGAGGGGTTGGATGATTTCCACAACCTGTCCTCCAACACACAAGACATATACATATTCCAATGCCTAACTGTCAATACCATAAAGTTGTGATGAATTGCTACGAGGTAGGCGGAAAACCAAGAGTCTGGTGCCAATTAGCCAAATGGATAAAAACTCCTAATGGACCCCTTGGGCAACCAAGGCAACCAACAAAAGTCCATAGCAAGGTCAAAAGCATAGAACAGACCTAAAGGGAGGGTGGGCGGGAGATCCGATGAAGCACAGAAGCCGAATGTAGTTCAAGCGCTGCCGCGGCTGCTTAAATGCAGCCAGACCCCGCCCCCCAGCTGACCCTATTGGTCAGCTGAGACGCTTGGCACAGCAGCGGGGATTGGCTAACAGAGGGGGCCGAACCCGGCCCCCCCCTGCAAGGAGGAGAGGTCTTGTCTGTGCTCATGGGAGGAGGGACTCACACTCCTCTGCTGCCCTGGCATAGGGTAACTGTTTGTGTCAATCGCCCATTACTTCTTTTGTACTAGGTTTACACTTCTAAGCTGTCTCGCACCAGGGTGAAGCATTTCATAATCTACATTTACAAATTCTGGAAATTAGGGGTGGGGGTCTGGTACTCAGGGCTTTGAGGGGAATCTGCCCCCCCACCCCACCCAACTCATAACAATAACAATATGTATATCATTTTGACTCTATTAATGTTCGATTGTTATTTCAATGATTGCTTTTTCTACATTTTTAGTGATTGTTGCTTTTATCTGTAAGCTGCCTTGAGTCCTGTCAGGGAAAAAGGCAGGGGATAAAATAATAATTAATAATAATAATAATAATAATAATAATAATAATAATAATGGAATGCTGAATAATTTTTTTCCCTTCTTAATTTCATGGTATCTCCTTCAGAGGCATTGAGCTTACTATTAAAAAGGTAAAAGGTAATGGTAAAGGTAAAGGACCCCCTGGACTGTTAAGTCCAGTCAAAGGCAACTATGGGGTTGTGGCGCTCATCTCGCTTTCAGGCCAAAGGAGTTCTTTGGCAACTTTAAGCTTATTTATACAGAAGTAAATCTCATACCTACGCAAACATTCCATGTCCCTCTGGTCGCTGTTAACACCCTTGCAACATGCACTGCACATTCATGTTTAACACTAGTGTTACCTGCTTGGACTAGCAGTTATTGGCATGCTAATATTGACACACAAATGGGCCATAAGTGATAAGTGCATATCACAGACACACATAGCAAATTTACATGGCCTGAAGCTTATCTAAATGTGACCAAAGTAATTTATTAACACATCGCCCCACAGCCATTTAATTTGTGCACACTCTTTTTAAAATACTAACAAATATTCAAATACAGCTACAGTTTTTATATTTGTAATATAAAATTTGTAATTTTATTATTTATATCCCGTTCATCTGGCTGGGTTTCTCCAGCCACTCTGGGCGGCTCCCAACAGAACACTAATAAATAATTCTAAATTATCCATTTTCTGGATGTGGACAAAGGAGTATCTGAAAGCTGCGAAGCCCCAGACCAGAAGATTGTCTTAATGTATCTGAAAGCTTTCCAGAAAACATGTAGCTTTTGATTGTCTGGACACCTGTGGAAAACCACAAAAGTGAAAGAAAAATGTGCTAAACATATTGTAAAATCACCCTAAACATTCACCCGAGGATAAAAAACAACAACTGCCTTTAAAAATAAAGTTAAGATCCCGAAAATAAAGGTTACAATACTAAGAACACTCACTTTGACATAAGTCTCATGTAGGTCAGTGTAAGTTCGTTTAGGGTTGGGTTGATTGACATAACAATAACGTGGATGACATGTACTAAGCTTTTGTGATAAATCGGAAAGAGTGTGCATAGTATGATTGACACACCAAAGAAAATACAGCGGTTACTTATAATTGTGCTTCATCCATCCATGCAAATGAATTGCTTCAGAGTACCGATGCCTCGTTAAGTGTTGGCCTGGAACCAGTAAACTCACAGACAACTTAGCTGCCTGGTTGGATGACTTATGGTCTATAACATCCCCTCTTTATTTAAAGTGTGCATGTTAACAATACATATTTGCACATTCTAACACATTCCAATAGGGACCCAGGTGGCGCTGTGGTTAAACCACTGAGCCTAGGGCTTGCTGATCAGAAGGTCGGCGGTTCGAATCCCTGTGACGGGGTGAGCTCCCGTTGCTCGGTCCCAGCTCCTGCCAACCTAGCAGTTCGAAAGCACGTCAAAATGCAAGTAGATAAATAAGAACCACTACAGCGGGAAGGTAAACAGCGTTTCCATGTGCTGCTCTGGTTTGCCAGAAGCGGCTTTGTCATGCTGGCCACATGACCTGGAAGCTATACGCCGGCTCCCTCGGCCAATAATGTGAGATGAGGCGCAACCCCAGAGTCGGTCACAACTGGACCTAATGGTCAGGGTTCCCTTTACCTTTACCTAACACATTCCAATACACTATTCCACAATCTTAGCAAATATCTGTCTCTTTGTCCTCCCTTTCTTCACAATAGGACTTACCGTACTTCTGAGCAGACATGGTTAGGATTGTGCTGTAAGTCTGGATCCAACTCATTGACTCACTGTGGACTGGCACTCGTGCGGCTGGTGTAAGTGAGTAAAACTAGAATCCTTTGTTTCCAGCCTTTGATTTTATATCAATGTGAAGATTATGATGTTGATCATTTCTCAGATGCACCTAAACACCTTTGTCAACACATTCCAAACGGGAGGGATGAAAGCTGGAAGAGATTTATGCAAGAGATCCATTCCCTACTCCCAGTTTTCAGTATGTGGAGTAGCGCATACTATTTGCTCTCTCTTATTTTTTTATCCACGAGTCATGGATGCGCAAGATAAGCAACATGTGTGGTTGATAGTACACTATGCCCAACATTATGTCCACATCCTTCTCCTCCCAATTTAAGACCGCTTTGGATTTATTCTCCACATTTCTAAGAAATTTCTAAGTAAGTAAATTTCTAAGAAAAACAAATTTCACCTAGGTACGTGTACTCCCAGAAACAGAAATCAAAGTCGATCTACAGAGAAAGATGTGTCATACATGCAACTCAACTATGAGGTTCAGTTTAGAAAGCTTATTTCAATTTATCATTAATAACAAGGCTATCTAGCAGTACAATTAGAGAAGGGATGGGCCCTGTCCCTCCTAACAGAATCCCCTGAATAAGCCTCTGTATTTCATGAAGCATTCATACTAACCCCCCCTTCCCCTCCCCCTAAAAAATCACCTGAGATTTCTCTTTTTCTGCAACATTTTTACAGAGTGCACACACTAATGGCATTTTTTTTTATTAAAAAAAGAGACTATTCTTTATGCTTGCGTTCTGTTCCATTTTGCTTTGTCGAACGAAATAATTATAGGCTTTAATGCAATTTTCAGGATTTACACAGAGCCATATTATCTCGGTTAGAAAGAAGAAGAAGAAGAAGAAAAAATCACCAAATGGATTTTACTCGCTGGTCCATCCTGTTGCCAATGAACAACTGGACATTTAACAAATTATTCCTTGCAGCGGACAAGGCACGCGCACAAACTTTTCTCACCTGGTTGTGAAACAGAGACAATGGATGCACAGAACAGTCTCTGTCACTTAGAGCCAACCTGTATTGTTACTATTAATATTATTGTTTCGATTTATTAACCACCCTTAACCAGCGGTTCCTAAGGTGGGCTACAGCAATTTAAAGTGCAATATTAAAAACTAATTAAACAAATTGCAGACAGAATAGGGTGGGTCCTCCTATCTATCTATCTATCTATCTATCTATCTATCTATCTATCTATCTATCATCTATCTATCATCTATCTATCTATCTATCTATCTATCTATCTATCTATCTATCATCTATGTCTGGTGTCAAAGGCTTGAGTAAAGAGGTGCATCTTCAGCATGCAGACGGAAAGAGCATAATGAAGATGCCAGATACACCTCTGAGGTCAGAGAACCTCATAATTTAGCGGTTGCCAATTGTTCCAATCTATTGCTAAAGAGTGGGTTTGCTTTAAGCATGGCTAAAGTCTATATCCAACCCAGAGATTCATTGGGGTAGGTGGTACGGTCCCTGTTCTGCTTCTATATGCTTCAAGTCCTTATTGAGGGCTCATCCACACATCCACTAGTGCCCTGCCTAGAAAACACAGGCCCGAGCAGTTTCCCCCATTCTCTGGCCTCGGTCCAGTATACCTGAAGGAGCGTCTCCACCTCCATCGTTCTGCCCGGACACTGAGGTCCAGCGCCGAGGGCCTTCTGGTGGTTCCCTTCCTGCGAGAAGTGAAGTTACAGGGAACCAGGCAGAGGGCCTTCTCGGTAGTGGCGCCTGCCCTGTGGAACGCCCTCCCAGCAGATGTCAAAGAAATAAACAGCTATCTGACATTTAGAAGAAATCCAAAGGCAGCCATGTTTAGGGAAGTTTTTAATGACTGATGTTTTAATGTATTTTTAATCTTTTGTTGGAAGCCATACAGAGTGACTGGGGAAACCCAGGCAGATGGGTGGGCTACAAATAAATTATTATTATTATTATTATTATTATTATTATTATTATTATTACTACTACTACTACTTCAATTGCCCCTCTCCTCCTCAGCTGTCTCCATTCCAGCTGTCACTTAAAAGAAATGGTGCCTTTGTTTTCATCTTCTCTACCCACCTTTTTTACCTTGCTTAAATGTATGCCTGCAGGATGGGATTGTCTTAAAAAATAAACACCCTTATACAGTTGCTTTTAAAAATGGTATTTTATAAAGGAACAACAATGCATTTCATTATAATGCAAATATTTTTTTAAACTACCAAGCACGTGGTTGTCACGACTTCTGAACACTTTGGGCTGGTGGTGCATCTTCATTGCTCTGCTTTGAAAAGTTTGCTGATCAATACTTATTATCTGATGCATTTTGTAGAAATATACATTCTGCTCTGTCTTCCCCACTGAGCAAGGGTAAGGAATTTCAGCATTATTATATTTCAACGGCAATAATCTGAAATCAAAGAACAACCAAGGCTTTGGAAAGAAAATAGGGCCTCCCAGGAATTCTTTGTTGAAAGCCACAACCCTTTCTTCCACTAAGATGAGGCAGGCTCACAAAAAGCTTTGATAGTTCCAATTTGCTCTATAGATCTCCTCCTCCTGAGGAGTTTGGAATAATAGCAAGAATAAAAGCAAGGCCGGTGCATTTCTTTGGCTTTCATAGATACCACTTGGAATGTTCTATTACATTTCCACATTCCCTGCGCTTCCCTCCCCAATTCTCAGATGGAAAGTTGCGTAGATAGGAAGCTACTAATGACATCTTAGCTGTCTTCTGCTCAAAGGAAAAGAAGATAAAAATCTTGCTGCAGTATAATTATCGGAAATAAGAAGCTGTTTCCAGCAGACTTTCTCAAGAGGCGAGCAAAAAATAATGAGCAGAAACAAACCCTCTATGAATTCGGAACTTAGAGCAGAGCAAACCCATAAGGGTTTTGTGACCTGAGATCGCAACGCTCTCAATACAACATAATCTTCCCACAAGCCCAAATGAAAGCCATAATGGCATTTTAAAAGTCTTTCCTAAACAATGTGACAATATATTGTAAAGAGGGCTAAGAGAGTAACAACAAACACTTCTTTGTGCTTTTGTAGATTCTGCCTTTTTTTAATGAACGAAAGGATTTAAAAAAAATCATTCAGACTAGTTTTCTAGTTGTATGGAAATATAAATTCAGAACTGTTGCTTAGCTTAACAATCCCCACAGGGATCTTGTTTTTTTTTTAATATATATTTTAGAGTGATGCTCTTAATTCAATTATTATTATCCCTATTATACATAAAAGATGAAAAAAATAGATATCTACAGAAGCATGTATATATTTAACACATATATGTATTCAATTAAATTGTAATATGTAAATATGTAGACCATCATTGCATAGCCCTAGGGAAAGAAATGTAAATAAATGAAATAAAAATCTCCCAGACCTAATGATAATTTTAGAGTAACTGCTTCAAAATTCTTTTTCATGTTGTCAGTGAAGTTCAACTTCAATCATCCATTTTTACTGAAGAAAAAAATGGCCAGATTTATTCCTGTCATTCTTATTTATCTATCCCCAACCCCACGCCTGTGTACATGGCAACCCCTTTTTGATTAAGGATTTTGTGGATTTTGAAAGGCACTTGATGAATTGTTCACAGGCTGCTTAATATTAATAGTGATGATCTTTGTTGGATGAAGTTGTATCATTTCAATCTCAGCTGCTGGATTTTGTGATGATGCCAAGTAAGTTTCCATTAGCAGAAACTGCGCAAGCTCTCTTGCAAAGGAGAACTTATACACCCAAAAGACTCGAGATACGAGGTTTCTTGCAGATAACTGTGTAAACAGGTTATAAATTAAATAAATAAATAAATAAATAAATGATGTCTGAGTCCTGGAAATAAAACAAGGATGTGTAATTTATTTATTTTTCATATTCCAGCCTAGCTTAGATGGACCCTGGAGTGTTAACATATAGTGTGGAATCCCGGATGTTATTAGCCCAAAGATGGAAAGAAGTGATAATCCAGACAAGGAAATAATGGCAAGTCAAGATCCTGGACTATGCCGAAATGGCAAAACTTGCTGGGAGATTCAGGAATCAAGAAGACAAGGACTTTTAAAAAGAATAGGAAAAATTTATACGTTACCTAGGAGGACCACTGTAAGCAAATTAAAACTTTAGCTGGACTTTAAGAAACACTTGTAAGGTAACGAAGACTATTGGAAAAATGGAGATTGTTGAGAATGTACTGATATGTACTTTTAAATTCTGTTTTAAGGACCCATGTAGGGGAGTGGGGGGGGGGAAGTCATGAGATTCAGAGAATCTCACAAAATGATTATACAAACTGTTTGAATGGAACTTTGCAATGACAAAAACAAATAAAATATTTCAAAAAGAAAAGAAAACATATAGTGTGGAATCCCGACTAAGTTGGTTGATCTTGAAATCAAAACAAAAAGTTAAACATGACTCATGACCGATTGGTTCCCGGGAGAACAGAATGCAAGCAGTTTAATCTCACTCTAAACCATAGCGTTTACATGCAATTGGACATGGGAAAAGTCTCAGACTCTCACATTTCTACCAAGTCCGCTCACCCTTTTAGTGCAGCAGTATTGCAGGACGGCGGAGGCCCCTCTCCAGGAGCTGGATCCTAGCCTGCATGTAGGATTGGGAAATGGGGATGCAGGCTTGGATGTTGGCTGGGCTGGGTGTGTGTGGAGCCAACGGGGCAGGAAGGCTTCCCTCGGGTCCGCACCCTGGCCATTTAAGCGGCCCACACCTGGTACCCTACCTGCTTTTCCCTCGTTGGGTTCTACCAAGGCATGCTGATACATTTCTACCAATGCATGCTTAATTTGACATTTGTATACATGCATCCTTCGCCCCCAGAACCCACCCACTTTCCTCTCTGTTGTGCTACAAAATGTGTTAGATGCATGGTATATATTGCGTGCCCAGAAATTCCGTCCTCTCTTGCCCCAGCACAAATATGGCACCACCTACACAAGCCAATATGTGGTGTGAATCAGCACTCTTGCCATGTTCATTGGTATGGGTACCCCACTATTTCTCTGTTTGAGGATATCTTTCTTTACACAGCTTGGACTCTCCGCTGTCAAAAACAGGCAAAGACTAGGAATGTAGAGGGAAGAAAAAAATAACTGAGAAATTCATCTTATACTGCAGGAATGGCTAAAATTTTGTGGCATGTGCCCTCTGGCTAATGCTTCTTGAGATCCAAAGTGGGTGTGGCCACCCCACATTCTTGGAGTAGGACCCACATTCATAGGCACACTTTATCCTGACCTCAGCTTCAGCCAGAACACTTCTTCAGTCTCACGGCTACCAGGAGCTTCCAACCACACCCTAGGGCTAGGTAATCTACTCTCCAGATTTACCCTCTCCCCTTTCCAGGTGTATTGCTACTCCCTTTTAATCACTGGATTGTAGGATCCCACTGATCTTATTCGATCCCACCGCTACCACCACTTTGCCTCCACCTGTACAGGACCCCCAGACATTTCACGGTCCGTTGATTCCTGCACAAACCACTTTATTATACCGCTGCCACCAACCAGTAATAAGTCTGGTAACTATCCACTACTTCAGACAAGGCTGATGTGTGAACAAAAGAGGTTTATTTAGAAATGGTACATAAGCATATGGATTCAATAGTTAAGTTCCTGAATTCTTATATAACAGCCTATTACCTCTAACCTTTAATAACTAAACTGTCAAACACTCTATCCTTTCTGATTACCTACCACCTAATGCCACTCCCTCAGTCTCTAAGCCACACCTCCTCCACCTCCCACACAACTCCCTCAACTCAACCCCCTCAACTCAACTCCCTTCTACCTCCCAGGGGTGGGTTTATATAGTCCTCCTAACCCCGCCCCCTAGGGTTCTAACTGACATTACCTGTTAACCCCTTTTATACCGGGCCTGACTTTAGGGTGATCGTCACACACACCCCACACCCCATGTTATGGGTATTGTGCTTGCAACAGGTGCCAAAATGTGTCCATGGGCCTCAAAAGGTTGGCAATCTCTGATCTAAGTTCAGATTGTACCATATTCCACAATTCCAAAAGAATAGGCAGTGTACATAGCAAGGGAAGCAAGGGTGAAGTCCCTTGTGAACACTGAAGTTCTGGAAGATTTCTGGTTTCAGATTAAACATTTCCCCCTCTGCAGTGCTGGAGGGTAGGATGAGAGGAGTCCCCTACCAGGAAAGACTGCACTCGTGTGCCCAAGACACAGACTCTATAAAACATATTATGCTGCACTGTGTGAAGTTCAAGCAAGCTAGGGCTGAATTGATTTCACCCTTGCTAGCCCCTATCCCAGGAAAATCGGAGGAGTATTATGGTATATCAAGTTCCTATTGGAAGACCAGTCAAATGCTAGAACATTAGCAGCAGCGAAGTTTCTATCGGTGGTTGCAAGAATCAATGATCCCAACTCTTAAGTTTGAACACAATGTTTTTGAAACCTGAAGGCAGGATGTCCTTATTGGGTATAGCTTTGTAACGAATTGATGGGTCTGTGGACCGCAATAAAGATTGTTGTTGAAGATTTCTGGTTTCAAAATTGAACTGCATACACATTATCTTGTTATTTTGCCTTATTACCTTAATAACTTTTGTATCTCTGCTCAGCACTTCAACAAACCAATGAAAGTTCCTCTACAAAAACTGGGCTAAATAAAAGCTTAATGTGTCATTTTTAAGCACTTTTTATCTTGTTGTACCTGTAGCAACTTTAATGGGATCTGTCTAGAATCTGGCAGATTGATAGATCTTGTCAGGTGAGTCCAGTGTGTCATGTTCCCTGTCATTAGGGTCAGGAAGGCAGAAACTTATTTTCCTCTGCTTTCCTAAACTAAAGGACTTTACTAAACTTCACAAGACTTATTACCTGTGATATTTATTCATATGCCAGGAGTCTGATTTGTCTTTATCTTTAGATCACTTGGTTTTAGAGCAATGATATAATTCAATGGTAAATAACAGAAAGGTTTTGAATTTCAGAGATGTGAATGTCTTAGCCTGATGCTTTCATCAGCTGAAAACACCGGACAATAAATAGCATTTTAACTTTACAGATTTGCTGTGATGCCCAATCACTGAGAAATAACTTATGGGAACTCTCTCAGTGCTCATAGCTGGGGTTTTTTTTAAAATTGATGATTGCCTCACTGTAGCCATAGATATAAGACATTTATCATTTGGTATCTCAGACACTCTGCCAGCTTTCCCTGCTTGGGAAATGCATTTCATCACAGAGCTGTCCAGCCAAATGGATGGTGTTCCTCTGTACTAAATTTATGGCTCAATTACAATCAATCTTATACTATCAGCTCCCAGTGCATGTATACAATTAATATCAACAAAATAGAGAACCATCATTTTAGGTGTCTTGCTACAAAAAGAACTAAATCAATGCTCCTTCTTCATAGATAATTGGCTTTAGCACATGATCTTCTGCTGAATGACAATTTTCACCTCTACAGATGTAACGGGGAAAGAGTCCGTTTGTAATGGTAAACATTTATTCTAGTTTTTGGCTATAGGGTGGGGTATAGAATTGGAATTATTATTAGAGGATTGAAGAGGGTATGATGCTCAGGCAGATGTAAAACTCAAGAGCTTTCTCTAGAAAAAAAGTATTGCTAAAAGACAGAGCATTCTTAATCCCCACGAGCATCCACAGGAATGTATCTGTAGAAGTGTGCATGCACACGAAAGCTCATACCAATGACAAACTTAGTTGGTCTCTAAGGTGCTACTGGAAGGAATTTTTAAATTTTGTTTCCACAGGAATAAAGCATCTTACGTAAATCTAAATAAATTTGCTTAATTGATTTTGATTAGTTAATTTCTAAACTGCTTAATATATTTAAAATATCTCTACAAGAAACTGAAGTAACAATAGACAACGTAAACAAAATATTACAAAAATACAGAGTTACATATAAAAATGATTGCATTAATATGAAGTTACTAATATATAATATCAGTACTAATACTAATACATAGTGCTTTTTTCTGGGGGGACGCAGGGGGACACATACTAAACATTTTGTGAATCTAAGTTTGGCCTCATTTAAGGACAGTCTTTCAATATGAGTAGGGAAATGAGAGTAACCCTAAACATGTTTTAAAGGGGGGGAAAGCACTGCTAATATATAAATCAATTCATTTTCTTTCTGACACACTCTTCTTTCCTTCTGAACCCCCCCCCCCAGCCTTCGGGTTCCCACCGAGGTCTGACCAAACTTTCAGGTCACCCACAAAATCTCACAATGCGAAGAGATCCTGGAAACAGTGGAATCTATACACGTGTTATGAACATTGTGAAAAGGCTTTTAAAAACACCGTTTTGAAAAATGCATTGAATTTGCTATAGCTCACATTCGCCATCCAGCGTCACAGTTGTATATTGCACTTTACAACGCATTCAAAATGCTTTATTGCAGCTGTATAGCTAAGTCCCTAGTCTCTCTCTCTCCCGACTTGATTTTTATAGGCTTTTGGAGTTTCCCAGGTGATCCAGAAGATGAGAAGAGGGGGCCCCTCCCACTCATAGCTCTTCCTTCACTCTCTGCACTCTCCTCCTCCTCCAGCAGCTTTTCTCGGTACCAAAGAAGAGAGAGCTTTCCTAGGCAGTGCGCTTCCTTATGTGTTGCACTCAAATGTAGCTGGTGGGATTCCTATTGGCATCTGGTTGGCCACAGGATGCAAGATTAGATGGGCCTATGGCATACAAATATCTGCTGGAAATGTGAAGGAACCTTTTATCATATGTGGTGGAAGTGTAAGGTAATAAAAGCATTCTGGGAAATGATATATAATGAATAAAAAAAAATGTTTAAAATAACTTTTATTTAAAAAAAACCTAGAAGCTTTTCTATTAGGAATTGTAGGTACCAATATTCCAAAGGAAAAAGAAAGACTTTTTCTGTATGCGACAACAGCTGCACAGATGCTATTAGCCCAGAGATGGAAAGAAGTCCCTACCAGAAAGGAATGGGAAATTAAACTGATGGACTATGCTGAAATGGCAAAACTGACCGGAAAGCTCAGGAACCAAGAAGAACAAAACTTTGACAAAGAATGGGGGAAAATTATAATTTATCTTGGAGACCACTGAAAGCAGATGAAAGCATCTGCAGGATTGCAATAACACTTGTAATGTAGCAAGCACTATGGAGATAATGGGTATATATAAAATATGGGCTAATGAAAAAGGTGCAGTAGAAAGGGTTTAATAATAGGTCCCACAGAAGGGAAAGTGGGAAGTCCAGAGATTCAGAGGAATCTCCAAATGTGTATGTGTATGGTTGTATTGTTATAATTTTATACTTCTAAAATCAAATAAAAATTATTTCAAAAAGTAAATAAAAAGATGGGCCTTTGGCTTTGATCCAGAAGGTAACCCCTGAGCTACACTGCAGGTAACCAAAGGGCTTCTAAACAACTGGAAAAATTACACTAATGCCTTCGTGGAAATGTGTCATTCTGAATTCCTTCTCAAAAGCAGCAGCAGAAGAGAGCTCAGGAGCATCGAAGCAGAGCTCCCTCACCCTACCCAGTCTAGCTTGCAGGCCTGCATAGCATCTTGGGATTTCAATGAAGGGAGGGCTAAAAGTAGCTCAGATAAAAACTAATCAATAGATATGAAGGATTCCAGTTGCCGTTATCTTGTGAATTGTATCGGCTGCTCTTCTGTTTCCTCAAATATGAGCTGCAAAACCTACGTTGCTTCAAGTATGCGATGTGGCCACAAGTTAGCGGTCGGATATTTCTATTCTAACTTCCAACAGTACTGAACAAGTGTTAAAATGAATGTTAGCCTCTGAGCACGGGTTTACTGGGGCAGGTGAAAATCAGTGTCGTTTCAAAGCTCCTCTCATTGGGGGAGGCAAGACAGAGAGAGACGGTTAATGCTTTCTAATTACCAAATTATTAATCAAGTGCAAAGGTAATCTATGGTCCTCGGGGTAAACAAGAAAGCATTATTAGATCTATTTTAACAACTGGCACCTCATGTAAAAATAGAACGTTAAGGTTTTCAAAGTCTCATTGTCATTAAAACTGCCACATAGCCCGAGGACTGTGCAGCATTTGGGATAGTAAAATAGAGCTTGGCGTCAGCTCTATAACACAGAACCGAGCAGATTCTAACAGGAAGAAAGCATGTCACGTCTCAGGTTTGTCACATACTTAGCCTGAGGAGGTAGCTTCATCATCCTTTAAATAATTGTGGTCACCAGCCTGCCACTTCAGATACTTAATGCTTCTGTGACTGGCTGAGACAGCTAATTAGGTAAATGGCAGAATAAGGCTCTGGTTAATGAAAGATAGCTGGTTGCTGCAGCATCTGTTGTTCCTACGCCTAGCTAAAAGTAAGAGGAAGAGTCAACCAATGATGATGATGATGATGATGATGAATTTATTATTTGTACCCTGTTTATCTGGCTGGGTTTCCCCAGTCAGTCCGGGCGGTTTACAATGTATCTAAAAACATAATAAAAACCCTCTGCCTAGTTCCCTGTAACTTTGCTTCTCGCAGTGCTGGAACCAGCAGAAGACCCACAGAGAAGAATCTCAGTGTCCAGGTTGAGAGCTGGGGGTGGAGACACTCCTTCAGGTATACTGGACTGAGGCCATTTAGGGCTTTAAAGGTCAGCACCAACACTTTGAGTTGTGCTTGGAAACGTACTGGGAGCCAGTGTAGATCCTTTAGGACTAGTTTTATATGGTCCCAGTGGCCACTCCCAGTCACGTCTAGCTGCCGCTTTCTACATTAGTTGTAATTTCCATGTCACCTTCAAAGGTAGCCCCACATAGAGCGCATTGCAGTAGTCCAAGCGGGAGATAACTAGAGCATGCACCACTCTGGCGAGACAGTCCGCGGGCAGGTAGGGTCTCAGCCTGCATACAGATGGAGCTGGTAAACAGCTGCCCTGGACACAGAATTGACCTGCACCTCCATGGACAGCTGGGAGTCCAAAATGACTCCCAGGCTGCACACTAGGTCCTTCAGGGGCACAGTTACCCCATTCAGGACCAGGGAGAGGCTGTTATGTGGGATATCCTCCGTAGAGAGTCTTAACTGGCACCATTACCACCAAGTTAAGACCTTCAGGTTTGCTTTCAGCTGAACTGTGTCCACACTAGTGGGTAATAATTAATGTGATGTATTTGCACTGTGTGTTGTTGTTCCCCTACCCTCAGTTAATAACCTCCCTACCCTCTCTGAGTACTGAGAACCTGAGGTCCATTGTGGGCATGTGCACAGGTATGTATTTACCTGCGAGGGTGGCCATTGAATCCACTATAAGCTGCCATGCACACACTGCCTTAGCGTAGCTGTAAATGAGCAGCAGAATGTTTTCAACAATCCACAAAGGGGAGCAGCTAAAGCAGGATTTCCTATCTTTGGCATTCAGTGTGAACCTGGAAGTTCCATCTAGCAACAATGGGGTAAACTATCTTTATAGGTTCAACTAACATCAGCATCCTGCCAGTTCTGGACTATTTCAGATCTTGCCATGAGTTGTTGTTCTTGTTTTGGTGTGGAAGGGGTGTTAAATATATATTTCTTTTCAATTATATATATTGCTGCATAGATTTGAGCATTTCACAGTATCTAGAAACCATGATATTATTTTTGGTGATCCCATTTTGCTTCCGAACTGATAGACACTCGTCCGTCAAGCACAAGGAAGCTTACATAACAGAGCACCAATCCTTAAACAAAGGGAAGAATCTTTTTGAAACAGTTTGCTTTGCATCCAATTTACCATGGAGATTACCATAGCTCTGAGAGGTGTACTTAACCAATTTACGATCAGGCTGTGTCAGATCCCCATAGTACAGAAGGAAAACTACTAGGGGATGGGAAGTTGCTTTCACACACATCTATTGATTCCACCTTAGTAGGATCACCAAACTGAGCATTATCAGTAGAAATGCAGGTGGTAGGCAACAATTTCTAAATATCAACTGCTGTTTATCCTGTTATATTGTACAATCACACTGGTGAGTTGTTGTTGTTTTCAAATGATGATTTGTAGTTTTACTCTGCAAGCCTTGAAGGGAGTGCAATAAATACAATATTTTGAGTAAGCAAAATATTATTATTTTCTATTACAGGCTGCAGGCAAATTGTCAAAAAGCTGCTGCAAAGGGATACAATTCATCAGCTCTCAAACTGCAATATCTCTACCGTTAACCCCCTCCCCCCAAATCTGTATATGTCTTGACCAAGGTATTAATTAGGAAATTAGTAGTTTATAAACGCAAACAAATTACAGTGTTTTGGGAAACCTCTGAAATGTAGAAGGGAGATATACATGCACACACGCCCTGCTTTTCAATCCAAATACTTCTAGAGTGGGTTATACAAATTGAAAACACAATAGCAACAGTAAAATCTATATGATGCTATTAACAAACAGCATTACCACAACATAAAAAGGAATAATTCAAGATCTAAATGGCATGGGCAGATAAAAACATGTTCACCAGGTGCTGAAAGACATGAAGCATGGCACCAAATGAGTCACTTTGGGGAGAGTGTTCTATAACAGGGCTGTGACCATCAAATAACCTCTGTCCCCAGGCACCCCAAACCCCACCTGAGAAGCCAGGGGCGATAATTCAACTCAGGCAGAGTTGTTCAGGGAAAAGTGCCTTTCATGAACCCTCATCCTGAGACATTTAGGAATTTAAAGTAACTGAACACCAACACTTGCTCAGAAACTGATCAGAGCCCAATGCAGTTCTTTAACTGGTTGGTGAGGCAACAGCTCTGTTGAACGTCACTGAGAGAATTCGACGGTGGAGAAGTAGTTCTTCGCTGCTATTGCTGACACAGACTAGATTAATCCTTTTATTGGAGAACATTTGATTGCAAATCAAGGCACAGTACAGTACAGTATATGGTGTTATAGATTTGCCCCCCCAAAAAAACCCCTCAGAAATTAATAAATGGTAGGATTTTAGGGAAGTTTTTAATGTTTGAAGTTCTATTCTGTTTTTAATGTTCTGTTGAAAGCCGCCAAGAGTGGCTGGGGAAACCCGGCCAGATGGGCGAGGTAGAAATAAATAATTATTATTGTTGTTGTTGTTGTTGTTTAGTCGTTTAGTCATGTCCGACTCTTCGTGACCCCATGGATCATAGCACGCCAGGCACTCCTGTCTTGCACTGTTTGGTCAAACTCATGTTCGTAGCTTCGAGAACACTGTCCAACCATCTCGTCCTCTGTCGTCCCCTTCTCCTAGTGTCCTCAATCTTTCCCAACATCAGGGTCTTTTCCAGGGAGTCTTCTCTTCTCATGAGGTGGCCAAAGTATTGGAGCCTCAGCTTCACGATCTGTCCTTCCAATGAGCACTCGGGGCTGATTTCCTTAAGAATGGATAGGTTTGATCTTCTTGCAGTCCATGGGACTCTCAGGAGTCTCCTCCAGCACCATATTATTATTATTATATCATCATCATCATTATTATTATTATCATCATCATTATTATTAGGGATGTGGAGAAATACATGCGGCAGAGGATTCTCTGCGCGAGCCTATGCAAAATGACCTAGGGCCCTTAAGAAACCATACAGGACCATTGAGAGCCATTGGTAATGCAAGAAAACTATCCTCCCCGCTTGCCCTAAGGTATGAACAGAGACAGGGAGTTGGGAAGGTTGCCAGGGTAACTGGGTGTGAGGTGATAGGTAGAGTTTTTAGCAGGGTTTTCTGGCAAGGAGAAGGGAGAAAAGACTGGGACCCACTGCTGTGGGGGACAATCCTCTCTTGAAATGACCGTGCTGTAAGATCTGGACTCCCTCTATTCAGACTGAAGGTGTAAATAGGTGAATAAATCATATTTCTTAAAGCTACGACAGTCTCCACTGTGTCTCAATTCTCCAAAGGGACACAGACCCTGGGTGAGTGCCTGGAACCCCCCAGGAATCTTGCAGAGAGTGGGGGTGGCACATGACTTTAGTAACAGTATATATTACAATATGTACTTACCTGTATCAAATCACTTTTAGGTTTTTTGCCTACCATGTTTCAACCATTAACCTATTTTGCTCATTGCTTTGAACTCCTGGGGAAGCCAAGGAGCTGAATGGACTCTATTCATTAGGGGTAGCTGCTGGGAAGAAATTGACAGAATGACCAGGGCATCAACGGAATGCTGTCTATGCCAACCAGAATCTCCATCTTAGGGAATTATCTGGATCTAATAGGGTCCAGGAGATGTAGACTCTTCAAATCGTCTACCATCCCCTGCAGAGGGAAGCAGCTGCTACAAGGCTAAACCACACCAGGAAACTTCATGGTTAGGACAAGGAAGTAAAAAAGACATCCCAAATGCAGATTGCTCCCCTTCTGCCACATACATACCAAGCATTAGAACCTACTGTTAGTTCTAAATTTACAGAATGTTGGCTTCAGTTTTGCACTACATATTAATGGACCATTGGTTTTGCATTATTTGTTGTTTCTTATTAAAATATTGATGAATAACCGCTGTTAGTGACTAATTTAATTAAGAAATACCTGCCCGAAGTACCCGAATCCTGTGCATTTTTCTTCACTGCTGCTAGGCAACTCATACAAGCAACAAACCCAATGGTGTTTACTTTGACAGCTGCAGTGTGAAGCTAAATGATTACTCAGAAGTTCCACAAAGTTCAATGTGGTTGTTTTTTAAGGATACAAAAGCCCAAAGCCACTCACCTTGAAAAACAATGGGTTTTTATCACAACAAGCAAACCAATATGATAAAGGAGGACTGTGAATGAGGACTGAAATGTTCTGTCAATTAATTGGTTACTTTTTAAATTGACTAAAAAGGTCAATAAATTAAAGTTTGAATTGCCTAATAGATGCATTAGCCTGTGGCTTTATTTTTAGTTATTTTAAATTCCAACACATAATGGTAAAGGACCCCTGGACGGTTAAGTCCAGTTGAATTTGACTATGGGGTGTGGCACTTATCTCCACTTTCAGGCTGAGAGCAAAAGTGCCTACTTGGCCCTACAGCCATGGGTGCCATGCAGTGTTCATGGCCTTGGCACCAAAATTTGTGGGTGCCCTGCCCCTTCATGGAGAATTTTGTGGGTGCTCTGTCACCCAGGGCTCCAGGGAGTTCGCACCTACGCCAAAGGAGCTGGCGTTTGTCTGCAGACAGCTTTCTGGGCCATGTGGCCAGCATGACTAATAAACCACTACTGGCTCACGGAGGACCGTGACGTGTGCCAGAGCGCACGGAAACACCGTTTAACTTTCCGCTGCAGCGGTACCTATTTGTCTACTCGCATGCTTTTGAACTGCTAGGTTGGCAGGACATATAAAAACTGCAGTTGGCAAACCCCATACGAAAATAAGCTTTTTTCCCCCCCAATGTGAAAGGAGGATGCTTCTTTAAATATTTCTTATGGAATACATGCATCTGAAACCAAGTACATTTTCCCCCTTTAGAATTATATTCCCCCCTGGCAGTTTTAATTAGCTAATTAAATGCATTTTACTTAATCAATCAACTGCATTTTTTTATTTTAAAAAAAAACACCTGGATGACAGCCACACTAGGAACCATTTATTAAAATATGTACTTAATACTTATTAACTTTCTTGGAACAGGTTGTGACACATTTCTTATGAACTATGACCAGGAACTTTTATCTTAATTTGAACAGCCTTTTCAAAATATATGGGGGTTCTAGGGTTTCTTCTAAATGCACAAAATACCTGGTTTCCTATTACTGGTAGCTGCATAAAGTGGATTTGTTGTTCAGTCACAATGTTCTGCCTTATTACATAAAAGCATTTTTCTGGCCGTCAAGAGATGTCAAAAAGGAAGGCATTTTCTTTCCACAGACTTTTGCCATACTTTCAACCGTTTCCTGCTGAGCTCAGCACATTTAAGAGCCTTAAGAGCCTCAGACATTTCTGAGGTTGCATTCCCAGCTTTGCCAGTTCACGTTATTGTCATGCACACTTACATTCTTGTAGCAGAAAAAAGACAGGTTGTCGTGGCCAGTGGCTAGTACAATAAAGTTATTCGGATTTGGAGAGAAAGACAGGAAGGGCGATTAAAGAGCAAAAGCAAAACCCAGTGAATTTCAACAGTACGTTTTTGCTTAGTCGCACATACATGTTCATGTTTAAGCGACTTGGAGGGAACTGAACACTTGCCCAGAATACAAGAGACTTGGGAAGGACAATTCATAGCTGGGAGGCGGGTGTGTGTGTGTGTGTGTGTGTGTGTTTGCACATACAATTCCCATGCTGAAAGGCCCTGGTTATTGACATGCGTACCAGGCATGTTCTATATTTGAAATGACCTTGTGCAGTATCGTGATTGTTGCAACACACACAACCCCCAAAATGTGTCTCAGGATTCAGGGACATAGAATCACTTAGCCGCTGATTAATAAGTAACCATTATGGCATACTTTCCAATATTTCTCTGGTGTGTGTAAACAAACAAACAAACAAATAATGTTGTTGTTGTTGTTGTTGTTGTTGTTGTTTTATACCCCGCCCATCTGATTTGCTTGTCCCAGCCACTCTGAGTAGCTTCCAACATATATAAAAACATAAAAAGGTAAAGGTAACCATTAGGTCCAGTCGTGACCGACTCTGGGGTTGCGCGCTCATCTCGCGTTATTGGCCGAGGGAGCCGGCGTACAGCTTCCAAGTCATGTGGCCAGCATGACAAAGCCATTTCTGGAAAACCAGAGCAGCACATGGAAACGCCGTTTACCTTCCCGCTGTAGCGGTTCCTATTTATCTACTTGCATTTTGACGTGCTTTCGAACTGCTAGGTTGGCAGGAGATAGTAAGACATTAAACATTAAAAAAACTTCCCTATACAGGGCTGCCTTCAGATGTCTTCTAAAGGGTGTACAGTGGAACCTCGGTTCTGGGACAGCTCATTTGATCTTCATTGGCACCCAAAAATAGTTGCCTTTTCCCTTGCCTATAGTGCAGTTATTACACCAGCATCCATCTAGAGCCTAGGTAGGTTTCTGTACAATTATCTACCTTGTCCAATGTAAGGAACAGTCCTGTGCCTTTAGGTATATGCAACATATTTAATGCTATTTTTTTTCCAGTGGGCAATAATAACTCCATCGTGTGTATTATAAAAGAGCAAACCGCTGAATTAATCTCAACACATGAAGAGGGTGATTTCTCCCTGCATTTCAGATATCTCACAGAATGTGCAGTCTGTTCTGTTTTGTAGCTTAATTGGCTTTTTACATGTTCCTTTTTCCTGTTCTTATTCCTCTTATTCTTAGTATACTGCATTCATAATAGACTAATAAGAAGCCAAAGCTGAGCATGTCACAGGCTGACTGCAATTTAGACAATTCATATGCTTCCGGCATAATTATTATTGTTTTGTACTTGCTAGAGTGCCGCAATTCTGCCTCCCATTTTCTGAAGATGTCTTCTAATAGTCTTCGGCACTGATCCTTTGACTGCCATTATTTTGATTTTACTGAGATTTTAACTTCAGATGATTTGTACATACTCACGCTGCCATTTGCTGCTATTTCAATCGTTTCGCTATGATGAGAGCTAAGGACGGACGTCAGATGCATATGCAATGTAACAAAAGCCCAACAGCTGCTTTTTCTGCTGAACAGAAAAGAGTTTGGGGTGGGTGGGTGGGAGCAGATCCCTTTCTCTGCTTCAAATCTAAGCTGCTCCCCTCCCTTTGTGAGTTGCGAACACGCATTTTGCAGGAGAAGCAACCCACCTCGCGCCACACTCACCTTGTGTCCAACAAAAAGTTCGAGTCTCTCTCAAGGAAATCTTCCCTATAGATGATGCAAATGGAAATGGAGTCAGTTAAAAAGGACAAAATCTATCCTGTTCAGACTGTTATTAATAACTGCCAGCTGGGCCACCATGATGACAAATGGTAGTTTCTCTGTGAAGTGGCTCTTCTTTATTAAAACTCTTGCATTTATCTAACAATATGCATTTATGAACCATGTTAGGGGGGAAATGTGCTCTGGGAAATGGGTGGGGGAAAATTCAGGGTATGTGTAGATACTGATCCTAAATTGCTGTGTGACTTTTAAGTTTTCTTCCTGATCCGTCCCCTTTATATTTATGTCTTATGAATAGTGTTTGTAAAGCTTGTGTAAAATCAGACCATTTTAAGACGGAAATAATGAAATATTGAAAGGTTTAACCATAGCTGTGAGATAAATAAGCATTTCCCACAGGCTTAAGAGCTGACATGTTCACAAACACTACTTAGGCCCCTCCGTCGTGCAGGGACAAACTGTGTCGTCCCCCCCCCCCATGGTGGAACTAATGGGGGGCATAACGGCATCGATACCTGCAACTGTATACAATGGTACACCAACCTTTCCAGATGTTTTAAAACTACCCAAGTCATAAAATGCAGAGGGAAAAGAAAATTAACAATATCATCATCTTTAAATCACAATTGTTTTTTTTTTCCTGCTTAAAGTCAATTGAATCCATTTGCTTATATATATATATATTTCCCCCCCTGTCATGTTCAGAGCGGAATATAAATGAGCCTTGTTGAAATGGTAACTTTTCAGTCTGCATAATTAGCATGAATGAAACGTGCACCCATTTTCAATGCGATTCTTTCAGTTCTGTAAAATAGTTTTTCAAAACGGATGAATAAAACTAATGGGATAATCATTGCGTTGAGTGTGAAGGAATTGGGAAATTTTGAGACTCTCTCCCCCCCCCAAATACATCTGAGCGAATTGAGGCATTTAAATACAATGATTGGGGGAAAAACACGTCCACAATCACAGACCACCAAGGGCAACCCATGTGCACAACTGATATAGATGGCGGTCCTACAGGACACAGGTGGTGCTGTGGTCTAAGCCACTGAGACTCTTGGGCTTTGCCGATCGGAAGGTCATTAGTTCAAATCCCTGCGATGGAGTGAGCTCCCGTTGCTCTGTCCCAGCTCCTGCCAACCTAGCAGTTTGAAAGCATGCTGGTGTAAGTAGATAAATAGGTACCACTGCGGCAGGAAGGTAAATGGCATTTCTGTGTGCTCTGGCTTCCATCACAGTGTTCCATTGCGCCAGAAGTGGTTTAGTCATACTGGCCACATGACCCGGAAAGCTGTCTGTGGACAAACGCCAGCTCCCTCGGCCTGAAAGCGAGATGAGCGCCGCAACCCCATAGTCGCCTTTGACTGGACTTAACCATCCAGGGGTCCTTTACCTTTTTACCTTTACTGCTACACAGTTTTCTGGCACTACACCATTTTTTTAATTTAAAAAAATCTGTTTAACAAGCTGAAGGACAGAAAGCATTTCCCAAGTTTTAAAGTATATTCATTGTCAGCAGCCATATCAGCAGGGAACTTTAAATGTTTAATGCGTGCACCTTTTATGCCAGGGAACTATATTAAGGACCACCATCTCTCATAAGAGCCCCTTGGTGTGCTCCATTCAGTGTCGGAGGCCTTGTACTGCTGCTGTCGTGAATGCTGGAAGAATGACCTGCTTCCTGCTGCAAGGTCCATTTCCACCTGGCCTAGGGGGCAGGGCCCACACTCACCCTGAAGAGCTAAAAGAGGCTCCTGGGAGGCCACTGGGATATTGCTGGAACAACTCTTGGGTTGGGGCCAGTGGAGGAACTAACTGCTCTGGCACCCAGAGCAGCATGTGCCCAGAGGCTAGCCACCCGCAGGGGCAGGGCAAGCGTCCCGGGGGGGGGGGTGCCATCCCTGCCAAGCATCCTAGGGGGTGTGCTGTGTCGCTGCCCGTGGTGAGCGTCCCAGGGCGGTGGGGCGGCGATGTCCCCCCCCTCAGGGATGACACCGGGGGTGGGCTGCACCCACTGCACCCACCTTGCACCGTCTCTGGTTGGGGCAACTGGCTAAAATGTTTTAAACAGTTCTAATTATGGTTCCTCTGTTTTGTTTTTGTTGGGTTGGTGGTTACTTTAATTTGGGTATAACTGTAATCTGTTTGTTGTTGTTGTTGTTTCTATTGATTTATTGGTTTGTTGCTTGTATATGATGTTTTGTTTTTAGTGTTTGATGTTTAGATAGATAGATAGATAGATAGATAGATAGATAGATAGATAGATGTTGCAAGCCACCCAGAGTCGCTGGGGAAACTCAACCAGATAGGCAGGATATAAATTTTAAAATTATTATTATTATTATTATTATTATTATTATTATTATTATTAGCTGGCTGAGTGAGGCTTAGTAGAGATCAACAAGATTAAATTTAAGGCATTTGCATGGAAACATTACATTGTAAACAAGATGGAAGCCAGGGGGCACATCTGGAAACCCTGCCCTCATGTTCCTTTGTGGGGGGCACAGATACAGTTGCTCCACTGTGCTCCTGGGTATGCAGTTCCTCTTGAGACTTTAGAGCAATTGGCGCAAAAGTCCGTAGAAGGTTTCAAAGCATGGTCAATGCTGTCTGATCAGGTTTCCTGATTGTGCCTGGGGATGTTGAGGTGGGGTTTACCTGCACTCCTATCCTGGTTAACGATGTTGCATGTTCAGGCAGCCACTTCAGCAGAGCATCCAGGCAGGGCCTTTTCAACAGTGGTGCAAGCGGTATGGCATCCCTTCCACTGAGGTGGCCCGCCAGAACCCAACAGTTTGGTTGGTAGTCAGCTAAGTTTCACTTAGAGTTGTATGAATGGACTGGATGAGCATGATTCAGCTAGGGCCATTAATTTCAGTGGGTACTCGTGAGTAAAACCTAGTTGAATACACCATTTGGTCCTTCAGGGGTTTCTCTCTTATCTTTGCCTGTTTATTTTCTCACAAACTGGCTCTGGGTTTTGTTTTTGTTTTGTTTCAATATATTCTATACAGTGGTACCTTGGGTTAAGAACTTAATTCATTCTGGAGGTCTGTTCTTAACCTAATACTGTTCTTAACCTGAGGTACCAGTTTAGCCAATGGGGCCTCCCACTGCCGCCACACGATTTCTGTTCTCATCCTGAAGCAAAATTCTTAACCCGAGGTACTATTTCTGGGTTAGCAGAGTCTCTAACCTGAAGTGTCTGTAACCCAAGGTACCACTGTATTTGCAATGTGTGGTTTGGAACTGAATGCCAAGTATTGTTCTGAGTTAACTTTTGCATTGTCAACGCATAATGTGTTTCGTGAGCTGCTTTGATTTATTGATTTAGAAAAGCCTTTTCAAAAAAGGAAAATATATAAAATAAGTAGATCTCATAGCCTGTCCCAGGCTGAAACAAGATATGACCCATCAGGCTGAACAAAGCTAATCAACCGCAAAAGGCAGCCTGCAAAGCAAAAAAGCAACAACATCGTTGGGTTGTTGTTGTTTGCTGCCTGCTGTAGATTTCAAAAATGGAAGTTTTCAAGCACTTGGCAGGTCACACAATCCACAGTGGAAAGGTGAACCGACCTGGCCTATCCTCATGGCATCTGAGAAACTTTATCATGGACTAAACCAGGCATATATTTCAAGGTTCTATACATATACCCAAAGACAAATGTAACTGCACAGTGATTCAGTCACCATGCAACACACTGCAGAACTTCTCACAGTGAAAACTAAACCACCAGGGCTATCATTTCACGTGAGTGAGAACTTTGATTAACCTGCTTCTAACAATGTATTTCTCATCAATCACATTTTACTTGCACTATTTTTAAAACATATTTTGCATTACTGGATGTCATTTACCAAATCCAGTTATGCATTGCTTAACAGGCAGTGATTGCGATCATTATTATTTTAATTACAGCACTGCTTAGTTCAGGGAGCCATTACCTTAAGTTGTGTATGCAAACCAGGAAAATAACAGCTCATTTTCCAAAGGTCTTTAAATGCTAATGTCAAGAGCAAAGATGGTGAAACAGGAGGAATCACTGTTATCTCCGTTTTATAGTTGGGAAAGTACAGTATGGTGTAGCAAGATGCTATGCTTTGTCCAAATTCACACTGGAAATCTGGACAAGATCCTTAGAATATATTATGCACCCCAGATCAGCACTTTAACTACAAAGCTCTCGGCATCAATTTCCAGGTTCTTCGTTTGGCAGAAATGGCAAGTATTTGGGGCAAAATAAATTACCATGCATGAATTCCTTCCAAAACCAAAGCCTTCTCCAAAGATAGCATTATTAACCCCTTGGGTCAACTTTGAACTGCCCTTCTGATCATCAGAATTGTAGAGTTGGGAGGGACCTTAAGGGTCATCTAATCGAACCCCCTGCAATTCAGGAATCCTGCCTCCAGCTGTGCCTGTGTGGACATGAACCACAAACCTTCTAACAGCCAGACCCACTGACCCAATGCAGAAGAAACACAACGGTGGTTGCACACTGACACTTCCCAGTTCTGCAAAAAAGAAAGCAGCACAATCATTTAACTATGGTGACACTGTGGCTTATGAACCTCATTAAACTAAGGAACTTAAATGAAATTCCAAAAGAGGCTAAGTAAAATTAAATGAAGAAGCTCCCGGTGTGCTAAGAAAAAGAAAGAACTTCCTCTCTGCTGGGGTCACCCCCCTTTGGTTGAAAAAGGGAACGTGGTATTGAAAACGAATAAGGACTAGGCCTTCAGTGGATAAACATGCTAGTCAATAATGAAGGACAGGAAGGCTGCTGTGAGCACACAAGGTTGGTGGCCCTTGATTCCAAATTAGTTTTGTGCTCTTCTGGATTGCAGCCACTCTGGGCGGCTTCCAACAAAATATTAAAATACAGAAATCCATCAGACATTAAAAGCTTCCCTAAACAGGGCTGCCTTGAGATGCCTTCTAAAGGTCTGGTAGTTGTTGTTCTCTTTGACCTCTAGTGGGAGGGCATTCCACAGGGTGGGTGCCACTACCGAGAAGGCCCTCTGCCTGGTTCCCTGTAACTTGGCTTCTCGTAGCGAGGGAACCGCCAGAAGGCCCTCGGCGCTGGACCTCAGTGTCCAGGCAGAACGATGGGGGAGGAGATGCTCCTTCAGATATACTGGACCGAAAAGCAAGATTGTGTGTGTGTGTGTGTGTGTGTGTGTGTGTGTGTGTGCCGTAGTACATACCGGTAGGTAGTGTGTTATGGCACTGTTTCCAAACCCGTGGGTCACAACCTACAAGTGGGTACCAATGCAAGTGGGCCAAGGGCTTTATAAGTAAACCCAAAATAATTACAGCACGGAAGATCTAAGTTCCAGAATTCATGGGACAACAAATCAATGGGTCACCATATCAAGGAGACTGCACTTGTGAGTCACCATACCCAAAAGGTTGGGAGCCACTGTACTATGTGAGATGTTATGTTCCACTCATTACATAAGAGCCTTCCACTCTTGAGGGCTTTTTTTTCTGTTCACAAACTAGAGCATTTTGACCCTTGGGGATTTTAAGGATATGCAAAAACTGGGGAAACCAAGCCAGCTCTTTTCCTTACATGCATAACTTAACCTCAGTGTCACCTCTGGCTTCTGCATACACCATCTTCTTTCTCTAGGCATCCCTAATGTTGTGGCATTTTGTTTCTACCCATCAGACTTGACAGCACTTTTGAACTCCTTTTACACAATAAAGAGTTTTTTGGTTGTTGTGAAGAAAGCAAAATGCTTCCTTCCCCCACCATCTAGAAACAGAAAGTATAATTTCCTGAGCTACACATGACTCAGTACAAGCAAGGGGGAAGGCACAACCTTATTAATTTTAGTTCAACTTTTTTGGTGTGTCTTGGAGACAATACAGATCAGCTATTTTTAGAACACAGAAACTCTTTTATTTTGTCTTCCAATCAAATATTTTCAATTCGAACCTCAGAGAAGGAAACAATATGCTAAATTTAAATGCTTGTACAGAAAGAAGATGCATATTGGGTCTCTTGGCAAATGGTTGTTGTTGCTGGGTTTTCTTCTTCTTTAAATGTATTCATCTGGCACATTTCTGATTCACCTTCTTCACCCTGAGTGGGAACATGCATGGTTATACCATAAACAAATAACATCTCCCGGAATGACTGATCTATGCTTAGGGGAAACTGTGTCTGAGTTTTTATGCATTAATTTTGTTAGCATTTCTCTTTCAGCCTGCTGACCCTGAGCAAAATTTGTCATAATAAGATGGTCATCTAGCTTTACAGGCTAAGACAGATTAGTCAACACATGGCAGAGAGCAAAACCAAGGACTGGAACAAACCACCAGGAGGAAAACGGAACAAGGGGAAAGGATGCAGCACAAATTCAAACTGAAGGGACTTAAAACAGCATTGTAAAATGGTGTTTTTCCTCCCCCTGGGATAGAAGCACTGACAAGGAACTGCAAGGCCCTGGTGGTGGAACAGTGATGTCAATCTCATATTTTACCCACTAATCTCACATAACTGCTAATCCAGACAGGAAAGGGCTCACCCTTGGATGTCGGCTGTCTACCTGCTTCCTGCATAAGACTGCAATAAATGGTCTTTCTCATTTTGGTCTTTCCCTAACCAAGCCTCCCATTAAGTTAATGTCAGCTGTGTATGACTGAGACCCCTACTCCCCTCACAGAGCTACAATTTTACAGAGTTCCCTGGGAAGAAGAAGGGTTGACTATTAAACCACTCTGGCTATTGTAGCTCTGTAAGGCAATAGGGGTTTGCCTCTGTAAGGCAAACCCCTTCATGGATCACTGCCTTGTCGTGGCGAAGGGGCTTAAATAACTTAGAGAAGTTATGTTTTGACCAAACGTGATCCACCTGGAGAAGGAACTGGCAAGCCACTCCAGTATCCCTGCCAAGAAAACTCTATGGACAAAGACAACAGGCATATAAAAGTTATGACGCTGGAAGATGAGTCCCTCAGGTCGGAAGGCGTCCAACATGCTACTGAGGAAGAGCGGAGGACAAGTACAAGTAGATTCAGAGCTGATGAAGCGGTTGGGCCAAAGCCGAAAGGACGCTCAGTTGCGGATATGCCTGGAAGCGAAAGGAAAGTCCGATGCTGTAAAGAAAAATATTGCATAGGAACCTGGAATGTAAGAACCATGGATAGAGGTAAGCTGGATGTGGTCAAAAATGAGATGGCAAGAATAAATATTGACATCCTGGGCATCAGTGAACTAAAATGGAAGGGAATGGGTGAATTCAGTTCGGGTGACTATCATATCTACTACTGTGGGCAAGAATCCTGTAAAAGAAATGGAGTGGCCCTCATAGTCAACAAAAGAGTGGCAAAAGCTGTAATGGGATGCAATCTCAAAAATGACAGAATGATCTCGATACGAATCCAAGGCAGACCTTTTAACATCACAGTAATCCAAGTTTATGCACCAACTACCGGTGCTGAAGAAAGTGAAATTGACCAGTTCTATGAAGACTTACAACACCTTCTAGAAATGACACCAAAGAAGGATGTTCTTCTCATTACAGGGGATTGGAATGCTAAAGTAGGGGACCAAGAGATAAAAGGAACAACTGGCAAGTTTGGCCTTGGAGTTCAAAATGAAGCAGGGCAAAGGCTAATAGAGTTCTGTCAAGAGAACAAGCTGGTCATCACAAACACTCTTTTCCAACAACACAAGAGACGACTCTACACATGGATATCACCAAATGGGCAGCATCGAAATCAGATTGATTATATTCTCTGCAGCCAAAGATGGAGAAGCTCTATACGGTCAGCAAAAACAAGACCTGGAGCTGACTGTAACTCAGATCATCAGCTTCTTATAGCAAAATTCCAGCTTAAACTGAAGAAAGTAGGAAAAACCACTGGGCCAGTGAGATACAATCTAAATCAAATCCCTTATGAATACACAGTGGAAGTGAGGAACAGGTTTAAGGATTTAGATTTGGTGGACAGAATGCCGGAAGAACTATGGATGGAGGCTCGTAACATTATACAGGAGGCAGCAACGAAAACCATCCCAAGGAAAAGGAAATGCAAGAAAGCAAAATGGCTGTCCAACGAGGCCTTACAAATAGCGGAGGAGAGGAGGCAAGCAAAATGCAAGGGAGATAGGGAAAGATACAGGAAACTGAATGCAGATTTCCAAAAAATAGCAAGGAGAGACAAGAGGGTCTTCTTAAATGAGCAATGCAAAGAAATAGAGGAAAACAATAGAATGGGGAAAACCAGAGATCTGTTCAAGAAAATTGGAGATATGAAAGGAACATTTCGTACAAAGATTACCATAATCAAGGACAAAAGTGGTAAGGACCTAACAGAAGCAGAAGACATCAAGAAGAGGTGGCAAGAATACACAGAGGAATTATACCAGAAAGATATGGAGGTCTCGTACACCTCAGGTAGTGTGGTTGCTGACCTTGAGCCAGACATCTTGGAGAGTGAAGTCAAATGGGCCTTAGAAAGCATTGCTAATAACAAGGCCAGTGGAAGTGATGATATTCCAGTTGAACTATTTAAAATTTTAAAAGATGATGCTGTTAAGGTGCTACACCCAATATGCCAGCAAGTTTGGAAAACTCAGCAATGGCCAGAGGATTGGAGAAGATCAGTCTACATCCCAATTCCAAAGAAGGGGAGTGCCAAAGAATGCTCCAACTACCGCACAATTGCGCTCATTTCACACGCTAGCAAGGTTATGCTTAAAATTCTACAAGGCAGGCTTAGGCAGTATGTGGACCGAGAACTCCCAGAAGTGCAAGCTGGATTTCGAAGGGGCAGAGGAACCAGAGACCAAAAAGCAAACATGCGCTGGATTATGGAGAAAGCTAGAGAGTTCCAGAAAAACGTCTACTTCTGCTTCATTGACTATGCAAAAGCCTTTGACTGTGTCAACCACAGCAAACTATGGCAAGTTCTTAAAGAAATGGGAGTGCCTGATCACCTCATCTGTCTCCTGAGAAATCTCTATGTGGGACAAGAAGCTACAGTTAGAACTGGATATGGAACAACTGATTGGTTCAAAATTGGGAAAGGAGTACGACAAGGTTGTATATTGTCTCCCTGCTTATTTAACTTATATGCAGAATTCATCATGCGAAAGGCTGGACTAGATGAATCCCAAGCCGGAATTAAGATTGCCGGAAGAAATATCAACAACCTCAGATATGCAGATGACACAACCTTGATGGCAGAAAGTGAGGAGGAATTAAAGAACCTTTTAATGAGGGTGAAAGAGGAGAGCGCAAAATATGGTCTGAAGCTCAACATCAAAAAAACCAAGATCATGGCCACTGGTCCCATCACCTCCTGGCAAATAGAAGGGGAAGAAATGGAGGCAGTGAGAGATTTTACTTTCTTGGGCTCCTTGATCACTGCAGATGGTGACAGCAGTCACGAAATTAAAAGACGCCTGCTTCTTGGGAGAAAAGCAATGACAAACCTAGACAGCATCTTAAAAAGCAGAGACATCACCTTGCCGACAAAGGTCCGTATAGTTAAAGCTATGGTTTTCCCAGTAGTGATGTATGGAAGTGAGAGCTGGACCATCAAGAAGGCTGATCGCCGAAGAATTGATGCTTTTGAATTATGGTGCTGGAGGAGACTCTTGAGAGTCCCATGGACTGCAAGAAGATCAAACCTATCCATTCTTAAGGAAATCAGCCCTGAGTGCTCACTGGAAGGACAGATCGTGAAGCTGAGGCTCCAATACTTTGGCCACCTCATGAGAAGAGAAGAATCCTTGGAAAAGACCTTGATGTTGGGAAAGATGGAGGGCACTAGGAGAAGAGGACGACAGAGGACGAGATGGTTGGACAGTGTTCTCGAAGCTACGAACATGAGTTTGACCAAACTGCGGGAGGCAGTGCAAGACAGGAGTGCCTGGCGTGCTATGGTCCATGGGGTCACGAAGAGTCGGACACGACTAAACGACTAAACAACAACAAGGCAATAGGAAGATAGTTTCATCTGTTCATTTGTAACAATGGAACCCATCTGCACTATTCATTTAAAACAACCTCATGCCACTTTCAATAGCCATAGCTCCCCGCAAAGAATCTTGGGAAATGTAGTTGGTTAAGGCTGAAAGCTGTTAGGTGACTTCTATGCCCCTCACAAACTATACTTTCTAGAGTTGTTTAACGGCCAATCCCTCTTTTCAGCGACATTTATAGCTCTTTATCTCATGTCCATGGGAAATGATACATGGCTTCTTCTGTAGTGACACAGGGGACAACCCCTCTCCAGAAATAGGCATTACCCCGTTTTTAACTTTTAAGGGCCAGGTCAAAAGCTGTTCATTCTGCTGGGTGCTCTCGTTCTAGTTTCCCTGAGCCACCCTTTCTATTCCAGTTTATCGTATTTTGACAATATACACAGCTGGGCACTCTTCATCTGAAGGCAGCCTTTATCAGAAAGTTTTTGATTTTCGACGTTTTATGATGTTTTAATGAGTGTTGGAAGCCGCCCAGTGTGGCTGGGGCAACCCAGTTGGATGGGTGGGGTAGAAAAAATAAAATGATGATGAAGATGATTCTGCGTTACAGGTAGGTAGCTGTGTTGGTCTGAGTTGAAGCAAAATAAAAGAATTCCTTCAGTAGATCAAACCTATCCATTCTTAAGGAAATCAGCCCTGAGGGCTCACTGGAAGGACAGATTGTGAAGCTGAGGCTCCAATACTTTGGCCACCTCATGAGAAGAGAAGACTCCCTGGAAAAGACCCTGATGTTGGGAAAGATTGAGGGCACTAAGAGAAGGGGACGACAGAGGACGAGATGGTTGGACAGTGTTCTCGAAGCTACAAACATGAGTTTGACCAAACTGCAGGAGGCAGTGCAAGACAGGAGTGCCTAGCGTGCTATGGTCCATGGGGTCACGAAGAGTCGGAAACGACTAAACGACTAAACAACAACAACAAAGCACCTTAAAGACCAACTAAGTTTTTATTTTGGTATGAGCTTTCGTGTGCATCCACACTTCTTCAGATACACTGAAACAGAAGAGCCAGACCCTGTATATTCAGAGGGTGGTGGGGATGGGTGGGAATGGGTGATGGGCTGATAGGAGTGGTAAACCTGTTGATGGCTGTTAACGACTGCTGATGACTGCAATAGGTCCTGCAGGGGGAAAAGCAAGGGCTGAGGGTTTTATTTTATTTGTCATTTAGATTGTTATAAACAACCTTAAGCAGTTTGCATTTGAAAGGTAGTATAGAAATTCTTGAATCAAGGATTGGATCTTTTTCTTCCCCTCTTTGTAAACCAGTCAGCTCTCTTGTCTAGGCTTCTCAAAAGCCAAATAACTCTGAATGACTGGTGTTAGTGACAAGTGGCATGAGAAGGCCAGTGCTTTGTGAGCTGCTTGTTATCATGGAACTTCTGATTGGCTGCAGTTGGAAAGAGAATGCTGGCTTAGATATACAGTACCTTGTCCTCATCATGGGATCAATAATGTTTGGCTAAATAGAAGGATAGCAAGATAGATGCTTCTTGTTTCATAATAAATGATATAGCTCATATATGTTCTCAGGCACTAAGCCACGGACAGACAACATGGTGCCTTCTGGAAGTTTTGGACTACAACTCTCACCAGTCCTACCTAGCACAGACAATGGTCAAGGATGATGGGAGTTGTAGTCCAAACCATTTGGCACCAGGTGGACTCCTACTGACCTCAACATTCCATGAAGATGTAAGAACTCGGAAACAACATGGCTGCAAGTGAGATCCACAGACAGATTGGGCGAGGGCCTCTGTTTAAGTCCCAATTCAAGAGCAGTGGGAAAATGGAATTTAAAAGAGAATTGTTTATGCCGATAGAATGGCTGTTGGCTGTGCAAACAGCACCCTGCAGGAGGAAAATTGCATTCAGTAGGATGAGTTCAGATACAAACATTTTTATTTGTTGGTGAAGAAAAGTTTCTAATAGATTATGCAGCCTGATAAATTCAATCATCTTGCCCGATTGTATTATTAGACTGGAAAGCGTAAGGTGGTGCGGGAGGCAAAGAATGCAACACACAATGGAAAGTATAGATGTATGAAAAGAGAGCAGATCAAGAAGGACTGTTCGGCTTGGCAGGTGCCCCTCATGAATTTTGGAGTGCAGGCGCATGGGGGGGGGATGCTTTTTCGATTTCTTCCTTGAAACAAAAATTATGCTGTGCAAATCACCAGAATGAAAAGCAAGTGTTACATTGAAAGGCAGACTGATTTCATGGATGACGTGGTTCCTGCTCATATGGTTAAAAAGAGCACTCTTCAAAAATAATTGATTTTAAAATTTTATTTATCATCGCAAAAGCTAACACTAAGGGGGGGGGGTAACCTATTTAACACTGCTTCTCAGAACGTGCAATCTCTCTATATAATTGAAAATGATAGGATATGAAAGATCACTTACTGGTGGATCTGAGTTGGCTATGAAGAACAGGAAATTGATGGGATTAGATGGGAAGGGGCTATTTATCCAATTAACATACCATGCAGGAGAATATTGTGGTGTTTCTTTTTTACAAAGTTCCTTTACTATACGTTTGCCTTCACCTTTATATTTTGCAGTTCTTTTAGAAAATATTTTTTTTGCTCCCATTGGTTGATTGCTCCCCTCTAAATTCTCTTAATTTACTTTGCAATCTTGGAGAGGTGCCAGAGTTTGTTTTTTGCAACTGCCTAAGAGTTCAAGGAGTTTTCATGGAAAATGTTGTCACCCTTATCTCCTAGGTTTGGTGGTTCTGGGAAAAAAAAAAAGTTAATCCAATCTGGATTTTGATTTGCTGAATTGGACATTTTTGACATTTCAGTTCAGTGATGTGATAACTGGAGATACTGAATTATAAATCACAAAAGAAAGATAGCAGGGCTTCCTATAGCATCTCAGAGTGATCCATACAGACGTCTACATCTTGAATAGGAATATTTATTTCTACCTCGCTGCTTTGCCATCACCATTTCCTCACCCATAGATCTGCTGGGAATTTATTTGTATTATTTTTACAGATGAGAGAGCAAAAAAACGACAATACTTCTGTGTGGCATCACTTGATGTACTAATTCATTGAAGCAACACATCTAGCAGCTCAAGGTCACCAAAAGTGTATTATTGCGTTTCAGGAAAACCTGCCACTGTACAAAGGTGGATTGATCTGGATATGTTACCACTGATAAGGTGTTTAAAAGCAAGACAGTAAATTTGGGTGGCATTTTTAGTCTAGCTGGAGCTAAATTGATTCACACTTTTCCTGAAAAGATACAGGAAACTGCAGTGCTAATCAAGGGAAATTAAGTTGTGAAATGACTTGATTATCATAGTCTTCAAAATGTGGAGCAATTTAAAAATAAAAATAGTTGTCATGCAAACATGGCAATGAAGAAAACTTCCTAGTTTGGAGGGGCTGTAGTGCAGAGTCAAACAAAACAATTCATGGCGATTGATTGATTGATTGATTGATTGAACATTATATATATATATATATATATATATATATATATATATATATATATATATATGACCATTGGATTGAGAGCTGCTAACTCTCTCTCTCTCTCTCTCTCTCTCTCTCTCTCTCTCTCTCTCTGTGTGTGTGTGTGTGTGTGTGTATGTGTGTGTGTGTGTGTGTGTGTGTGTGTGTGTGTGTGTGTTGGCTAAATCTAAGAGGAATGCGTGGAATCACTCCTAGCACAATTTCCTACACAAGAAAGAACACAGGAGTCTTGCTGGCTCAGACCAAAGACCCTTCTAGTCTGGCATTCTGTTCACACAGTAGCCAACCAGATACCTATAGGAAGCCCACAAGCAAGATGTACGTGCAAAAACACTCTTCCACTCACAATCCCTCACAACTGGCATTCAGAAGCATGCTTCCTCCCAGAATGTAACAGCATGTGGGCATTTAGAGAGCAATGGAATGACCAACAGGAAGGGACTTCTCAAAATACACTGAACCATAGAAACAGAATGAAACAACCCCTAAAACTTCCCCAGGAAGCTTTGGCAGAACACTAGGAATGAAGCATCAGCGTGTTAGTCTATCAAAATCCTTGGGGAAAGGGAAAGGACTCTCAAACAATGAAGTCACTAGGCAGACCTCACTAATGAGAGCAGGGGTGCCAACTTGAATAAAATATTGGGGGGGAGGGGCCAGGTAAGCCCCACCTCACATAATTGATCACAAGCACACACACACACACCATTTGAACAGCAATGCCCATCAACTTTGGGAGGCTCTTGGCGCCCTAAATATTTTAGTGGGGGTGAAGGGACCTCGGCCCCTAAGGGTTGGCTCCTATGAATGGGAGTATTCCAGACAGGGAGCCACCACTGTAAAGGCCCTCTCCCTTATCACCACCTGCCATGCCTCCCTCGGGGGGGGGGAGCCTCTGAAGAAGATCTTAGAGTCCAGGTATATTCATATCTGAAATGACATTTCAAAATATGTTGGGGTCCTGAGCCATAAAGTCCTTTTATGGGTCAAAAACATCATCTGAAAAGCATGCAGCCAGCCAATGTAGTTATATCAGAATTTGTGTTACATGACCTGTTTGCCTCAACACTGTCAATAATCAGGCAGCTGCATTCACTACCAACAAAAGCTTCCGAACCATTTCATAGCTGCCAAGTTTTCCCTTTTCTCGCGAGGAAGCCTATTCAGCATAAGGGGAAATCCCTGTAAAAAAGGGATAACTTGGCAGCTATACCATTTTCAAAGGCAGCCCTGAGTAAAGCACATTGCAATGGCCCAACCCTGAGGTTACCACCAGAACACAGATTACTTTGCCAATTATCCCTGTCCAGATAGGGTTGTAGTTGGGCCACCCATCAAGGCCACCTGTGCCTCATGTGACAGCAATGGATGGTTTTAGATGAGTGGGAGAGCCTATTTCATTTATTAATTATCCTTTTCTTACTTGGGTAAGAATGCAAATGCCTATTTCAGCAGAGTTAAAAAAACAATGACGGTGATGCTCAGCTTATCTTTAGAAGCTTTTAGAGACAAGGCTTTATAGCCATCTAGAAAGAATTATGATATCCAAGGACGCTTAGGCAGACTTAGATCACCTCCCTTCTATCTTTTCCTCTTAACAAAGAAATTAATCCCAAACTGTAAACAAGAAAATATAAGATTCGATCACATTAAAAGACTGTGAGCCAGTGTGGTGTAGTGGTTAAGAGCGGTAGACTCTGGGGAACCGGGTTCGCGTCTCCGCTCCTCCACATGCCGCTGCTGGGTGACCTTGGGCTAGTCACACTTCTCTGAAGTCTCTCAGCCCCACCCACCTCACAGGGGGTCTGTTGTGGGGGAGGAGGGGAAAGGAGATTGTTAGCCGCTTTGAGACTCCTTCGGGTAGTGATAAAGCGGGATATCAAATCCAAACTCCTCCTCTTCTTCTTCTTCTTCTTCTTCTTCTTCTTCTTCTTCTTCTTCTTCTTCTTCTTCTTCTTCTTCTTCTTCTTCTTCTTCTTCTTCTTCCCAGGACTCAAACATATACAGTGATGAAAATCAGGCAGGCAATAATCTTTAAAAGTCACAAAAGTCCATAGTCCAACACAAAATGCAGTGTGCTCCTTTGAGGAGCACTTACTTCCATCTCTACCTCATCACAGGTAGGAAGAAGAGGGTGCAGTGATAGGAAGAAGATTAAGTTTTCTATTGTTCCCCTTCCCATCACAAAAGTTTAGAGGATACAACATCATACAGTCCCCCTGATTGTGACTCTCTAGCAATCATGTGCTTGTGATTTGGGCTGCAGATACTCCTGCACAACAGAACCCCCAAACCTCACCAAAAATTGAATCCCAACGTTTTGGTGCCGTCACCAAAAAGACCCTATTCTATAGACCAGGGTTGGGGAACCTCATGTGTGGGGAGTTGTTTGGCTCCAGGACTGTTCCCCAGGAACTCCTCCCCAATTACACCTACCGTATCTTTGCAGACCACATCCTCTGAGGTTTCCTTAAAAAACAACAAGCAGCCCTTCCAGGAAGAAGGTTATGGAGTGAAACATAGCACTTGTAAACGCTTTCTGTGAAATGAGAGGGAGGGTGGTGTGGCCACCTTGTCTATTTTTCCTGGTACTGATGACATAGCTGTATTTCCATGGTAAGCATAAGGTTGTCGGGGTGGCTGTCTCTCTAATTTTGTGTTATGCCTACGTTCCTCATGGCAGCCACTTTGTGCAATGACCCCAGTACCCACAACCCACCAAGGTACCACCTATTTTGTGACTGGCACCCCCCAGAGCTCTCTTTAAAAAGTGCCCGCTGTTCTAAAGAGGTTGGTTGGCAACTCCTGGTGTAGAGAAGCTCCAGAATAAGTGAATATACGTCTCTCCTAAATATACATCTTTCTCCTAAATTGGCAGAGTTTCAGCTTGGCTCATAGGGCTGTTTTGATAGAGCTTCTTTCTGTTTTGTAATCTGGTATGCCAGAGAAGTCTGTTCAGCGCTGGCAATTACGCTCCGCTGTTCTCTAAATTCACATTTTCATTTCTTGGCAAAATGCTACTTGCCTCATGGCGCAATGCTCTGGGGCTGCATTACCTTATTGCTCATAGCTTCTGATGATTAGCCAAAGTCATATTTTTGCCTGTACCTTGGCACAGTCAAGTCAAAGGATTCTATGGTGCCATTCTGACCGCTTTTCATGTTCCAGCCTCATTCCCTGAATTTTGCCTGACTCATAAGGAAAAAGTATCCTTCAACAGTGTTTGATAAAATAATAATAATCTTTTTTTTCAAAGCAAGCTTTGAGTGGAGTGTTTTCTGCAACAGAAAGTTGTGAGTTGTAAATAGAGATGATGATTCCCAGATTTTCTTCTTATAATTTGTTTTAATTGGCAAAATACAGCTTCTGTAACTAAGAAGTGACAGCAAGCTCATTAAGTGAAAACAGATCTCGGAGACATGCTGTCCCCAATTATTGCTAAATTATATAAGCTGAACAGCCTATCCCCTTCCCAGTCACTGAAGAAATGCACAGGCACTGAATCTTGTTTTGCACACTATGGATTCTGGAGGGGAAATTATATTATTCGGCTTCCTTTTTGCATTTGGGGATGTTTCTCTCTTCTCATAGGAAGTTGGTTTGCAAAAAAAAAAAAAAACCTCCCCCTAATTTGTTGAGCTTTAATATAGCTTACAGCGAGTGGCGGAGGAAGCCTCTTTGGCATCTAGTGCGGAGCGCCGAGGGGCGGGGTGAACCACCTATAGGGGCAGGACAAACCGCCCAGTGGCGCACGTGCAGCGCCCATACAGACGGCGCTCGAGCGGCACCCATACCGATGGTGCGTGTGCACCCTTGGCCACCCTACATCTGGGGAAGGGGAGGCAGCGGGCAGACAGCTGGAGCCTGCGGGCACCCGAGATGTGTGGCTCGGGCGTGCTGCAGGCCCCGCAGTGAGTGCCGCCTGCCATTTTGTCCCCCCCCTCAGGGTGACACCCGGGGTGAACCCCACCCCCACACCCCCTTCCTACACCCCTGCTTACAGTCCTATCATGTCCTGTATTGTCTTCTTAGAAGGAAATCCTATTAAGTTCACATCGACTTTCTCCCTGGAAAGTCTGGAGCAGGTTTTTTTTTAAAAAAACCACACACACCAAGGTTTCACTGTGTAAAGCAGAACCCAACGTGGCGATAACAGAATAAACGATGTAAGGAGAGAGCAGAAGCCCAAGATCGCAAAAGAGGTGGCAAGGGAACACCTAGCTACCTGAATTCAAATATCCCGATGATCTGCACCCAAAAGTACTAAAGGAGTTTGCAGGTGTACTCTCAGAGCCTCTGTCTATAATCTTTGAGAATTCTTGGAGAACAGGTGAGGTCCCTGCGGATTGGAAAGAAGACCCAGGTAACTACTGACCAGTGAGCTTGACATCAATACGAGGAAAGGAGCCTTAGAACAGAGAATAGCCATATCCTTAACAGTTAGCAACAGTGGGCTGGATCCAAACCTTGCTCCCACCAGTGGGAACAAGTTCTGAGTAGAGTTCTACTCAGGAGGCACTCCCATCTACAGACAAGGGAGGTCACTGCTATGGAGAAATTGAGGACCTTCTGGAATACTGAGCTTGGTGGAAATGGGATTCAGGGGGAGGGAGAAACCTCAATCAATGGTCTTCCACATACCCTCCGACATTTCTTCAATGAAAATAGGGGTGTCCTATTCCATAATAATATTATTAATTTTAATATTAATACTCCACTCATCTGACTGGGTTGCCCCAGCCACTCTGGGGGGCTTCCAATATATTAAAAAAAACATAATAAAACATTAAAAGTTGAAAAACTCCATTATAAAAGACTGCCTTCAGATGGCTCGGGGGTCAGATAACTCCATTGCCTCCAACATTTCTCCGATGAAAATAGGGACGTCCTAAGGAAAAGCGGGACATTCCGGGATCAAATCAGAAACTGGGACGGCTTCTGTAAATCCAGGACTGTCCCTGGAGAATAGGGACACTTGGAGGGTCTGCTTCCATAGATAGAAGGAGAATTTCCATCCACAGAATGTGAAGCCTAGATCCAACCCAAGTTTTCTAAAAATGCCTATGCTGTAATATATATATATATCTCACAAAAGAATTAGAAGTACGAGAGCAAAAATTAAATAAAACATGGCTCACACCCAAACCCATCCATACTCACACATTTTTAATTGTTGATCTTGGTTTTCGCTTGCCATCTCTTAGCTCTTTCACAACAGAACAGAATCGCAAGAAAATGTTGTGTGATTTCTCCTATTTTTGTCTTTAGGGTTTGCTTTTATTTTTCACACCAGCCTGTAGATGGAAGCTAAAAAAGGTGGCTGTTAGCTGAAAGAGATCTGTGCTGTGCCCCCACATCAGCAGGAGGGTCTTTTGGGGAAGGAGGGGGGGGGAAATGTTCCCAAAAGGATTCTGGAGAGCTCTGTAATGAAAATGAGGCAGTAATTCTCATTTAGGCTACTCTCTGTAGTCGCTTTTGAAGTGGAACTAGCTGACGAACAAAGCCAAGCATGAACGCCTGCATCCAATGTGTACATTTCTCATAAAGGCATCTATTTTTCATTTTTCATAAAAAATATATAATGCTGCTGCACACTTTTACACGGTCTGTGGCTAAGCACTGCAGTTTGCTGACATGAGCAACCAAGAGTCTGTAAACTTTACTTTTGCAATGGCAGGTAATGGCTATAGGGAATTTGATCGATAAATAAGCTCCCTCTTCTCTGGTGCTGCATACGTCTGCCACCAAATGACTCTGTTTAATGCTCTAAATGTGGCCAATTCTAGTTTTGTAATTCAGGAAGGCTGAGGGGCAGGAGTTCAGGGAGACCTGGATATGAAAGCCACAAGTCTACAGACAACAACTATTTCCCTGGAGATCTGTCAAAGGCTTTGCGGATAACCATAAAGGCAAGAGAAGCTATCATCTAGTCTATAATCTGCAGAAAGATTGAAGGGCAAAAATAAATGTGTTATATGTAAATCATGAGGTGTATCAACACAGAGAGTCAACTCTTTCCTCTCAGGGCAGACATAATAAAACAGAAGTTTGGAAATGAGCGCAGGGAATTCTTCTATTTTATTTCATATTATTTTACTTTTATTTATGCCCCTTTCCCAAGTCTTGTCTACGTGGCTATTTTATTTATTTATTTAAAAATACATACAACTTTCCATCAAGAGTGACCCCCCCAAAGCAATTTCCAATGACATGGTATTCAAAACATTGCCATAATACAACTAAAATCCCAATAATAAAACTACAAGAAATACAACAATATGGGAAGGTAGGCAGAATCAATTTAAACAGCCTCTGGAAGCATGGGAGAACACACGGTACTTCACTATGCAGTGAAATCCCACAAAGGTTGGAGCCACCTGTGCTTTTGTAACTAAGGCACCACCACAAAGAAGACCCTGCTCCAGGGGCCTGCACAACGATCTACATCCACTGGTAGAACTGCAGGACACAAATTCTTGACCAGTATCAGGGCTCAGGCTTGTTGATATGGGGAGAGGCACTCTGTCACATAACTAGGTCATTAAGGGTTTTATATGTTAGCACATATCGGGATCTGATAGCAAATAAGTACTGTAGCTTATGCAGATCCTGCAAAGTAGCTGTCATGTGACACTGCGCACGTGCTAGTCAGCACTCCTACAGCTGTATTCTGCACAGTTGCAGTTTTCAGACATGTTCAAATATAGAGCACATTACAGTAGTCTGAATCGGAGGTAAGCAGAGCACGCACAACCAGGGCAAGACAATATCAATCCAGGAATAGCCACAGCTAGTGAACCAGCCAATGTCAGAAAAAGGCATTCCAGACAGTGGCAGACCTTGAGGTTCCAAATTTCAGCAGCACCCTGTGCAATGCCAAAATTCAGTGTCCCCCTCCTCTCACGCTCCATTCTACACCATAGTTGTGGTGTCTCCGAGCTCCCCTAAATCTGCTCCCCTAAATCTGTCCCTGCTCCGGTCCATCCAGACTACCTGGGCCTTGAATGACAGGGCTGGATGCAAGAGTACCCTCAAACTACATACTGTACCTGTTCCTTCAGGGCGAGTACGACTCCTTTTAGATCAGGCCAGGTCCCCAGTTCCAGACATGAGAAATGTCTACCAAGTGTGCTGCTGCCTTGTCAGGATTCAGTTTATTAGCTCTCATCTAATCCAATACCACATCCAGGAACCAGCTTAACACCAACAGAGCTTCAGGTGATACAGAGACCTAGAACTAGGTGGGATCAGCATACTGTGGGATGTGATACATAAGAAGCAGTCAAGTACAACATTCCTTGTTCTCCTAGAGTGGACATGCGGGGGAATGTTTGGTCCAGCCAGTCGACAACTTCCTGTTTCCTCCTGGGGCTGGAACATCCTCCCTTTGCATGTGACTAGAGGTGGGTGTATCCTTACCTGTCCAGGTAACAAAAGGACAAGGCACGCAGCACACACTCTCTCTCTTTGACTTCCTCCATCGTTGGAGCAGCCTTTTAGCTAGAAATGCTCTGTTGGCTTTCAGGCAACAGAGGACACTGAGATTATCCCCATATGCAATAGATCCACATGTATACAGTATACAGTATCTGTAACTAAGTCTGCCATCAGGGATACCACTGTGAACTGATGTGAGTAAACTTCTTTTATAAACTTTAAACAAGATTGTGGTGTGTTTATTCTTTTAAGAGGGATATAAAGGAACTTACCAGGAACCTAATAGTGAGAGGTTTACACAAGCCTGCAACCAGCTATCTGCTGTGCATTTAAAAGGGGGATGCAAAGCTCTGCTAAGTAAAAGAACTTGCTAGCGCAAGTTGTTGTTGTTTAGTCATTTAGTCGTGTCCGACTCTTCGTGACCCCATGGACCATAGCACGCCAGGCACTCCTGTCTTGCACTGCCTCCCGCAGTTTGGTCAAACTCATGTTCGTAGCTTCGAGAACACTGTCCAACCATCTTGTCCTCTGTCGTCCCCTTCTCCTAGTGCCCTCAATCTTTCCCAACATCAGGGTCTTTCCCAAGGATTCTTCTCTTCTCATGAGGTGGCCAAAGTATTGGAGCCTCAGCTTCACGATCTGTCCTTCCAGGGAGCACTCAGGGCTGATTTCCTTAAAAATGGATAGGTTTGATCTTCTTGCAGTCCATGGGACTCTCAAGAGTCTCCTCCAGCACCATAATTCAAAAGCATCAATTCTTCGGCGATCAGCCTTCTTTATGGTCCAGCTCTCACTTCCATACATCACTACTGGGAAAACCATAACTTTAACTATACGGACCTTTGTCGGCAAGGTGATGTCTCTGCTTTTTAAGATGCTGTCTAGGTTTGTCATTGCTTTTCTCCCAAGAAGCAGGCGTCTTTTAATTTCGTGACTGCTGTCACCATCTGCAGTGATCAAGGAGCCCAAGAAAGTAAAATCTCTCACTGCCTCCATTTCTTCCCCTTCTATTTGCCAGGAGGTGATGGGACCAGTGGCCATGATCTTGGTTTTTTTGATGTTGAGCTTCAGACCATATTTTGCGCTCTGCTCTTTCACCCTCATTAAAAGGTTCTCATTAAAAGCGCAAGTTAGGAAGGATATTAATAAACAATATATCCTCTCCTGCCTCCTGAACATTCCCACACATACTGGTGTGATTTTATGTGGTCTGGATTGTGTGAATTTAAGTGAAATTTGGGAGAAGGGCAGAGAGGCCTCCCCATCTACTGTGATCTCTCTTGGAGGCCCTTTTGTATGCCTTCAGAAATACATGTAGGGGCAACCATGCAAATGGCGTTTTCAGAGACTCTGTCCACACTTAGGGCTTCTGGAATTTTTTTGAACTGGAATGTTTTCTGATGCCCTAAATAGAGCGTAATCTGATTTAGTGTGTTTATTTGATTTATATTTAGTTACGGTATGTCCCAATAGCCTTAAGTATTTGAACTGTAATATTTGATTAGGGAAAAATAAAACAAAACAAAGTACTTAAATGTCATAACCAAACAAATTCAAAGCTTTAAGTGGAAATTATTTTTATTGGAATACTTAGGGGAAACGTACTCAAAGAAAATGGCCCTTACATTCATTGTTTGAATTTAAACTGGGAGGAGTAAGAAAGTGCTGGAAACTGTTGGCACATCCAAAGAACTTTTAGCACTTGCATGGAGTCTATGCACACTTCCAAAATTGCATACTTCATTGGGAGCAGAATTACTCATTTCCCAAGGCTGAAAGTTTTGTATGATCTAGTTGAGATGTCTGCATTGCAGGGGGTTAGACTAGATCAACCCGGGGTACCTTCTAATTCTGTGATTCTATGAGTAATCAGGGGTTAGGTATAACAGTTGAGCGCTGTCAGAATTGAGTGAGGCTGATCAGGAAATGAATTTTGCGCAAATGTTTTGTTGCTGAAGATGCCCCATGCACATATGACTTCATAATCAACTGCTAAGTTAACTCTTAAAAACACACATTTTTTTTTAGTGTTGTCAATTGCGTGGAGTCCATAAAGCTGCCAAAAGGAAGGATCTGCATTTCTCAGGAAGCCTCTGAATTATTGTTGTTTAGTGTTTAGAATCCACATTTTGTATGAGTCTTTCTTTTCTTCCAAGAGCTTTCGAAAGAACCTTTCCAATGCCATATTGCTGTAGAAAAACTGTACTGCTCCCCCTGACCTGAACGCCAGCATGTGTTGTCGAAAGGTCGTGACTCCTTCAGTTCCCTATGAAAACAATGCTTTATGCATTTGGGGGGGGGAGGGGGGAATCAGAAAGGAATGGAAGCAGCATTGCTTTGAAACAAATGCCTTAGTCCCCTGGCGTAGTATTCACATTTATTGAAACTGAGTGTTTGTCAAGGTCAATATGAAAAAGGCTAAAGCTACAGGCATACGCATTGTTTTTCCAAAAACAGATATCAGTGATTTTCTTCTTGCATTTAACACATACATCTGCACAGTATGATATTCTGAAAGATGTAAACTCTCTGCAGCAGATGCTGAGGTTCTTTAGCTTCCATATACCAATGGAGCAAAGATACTTTACAAGCATCTGTTATTATAAACTTGGGGACGAGTCAGGCAACAGTTTCTCTTGAAAGCACCTAGTGAAGCCATTAAGATTTGTGTAGAACAGTTATGGCTGCAGTTCATAGCCCCCTTGACCTTAAAGAGAGAGAGAGAGAGATCTGAAACTATGTGACCTGATAATTTGCTGTTATTTTGACAATGAAATTTACATCTGCTTAAAAAGTATAACAGTCTATGAGACATAGCAGCAAATCCCTAGGCTGCTGTCTCATTTCTAAATTTGATCCTGCTCTTAACAATATTTTTTTTTGAGGGGTTACCATTCAGAAGATTTCAGTCACAATTCCAAGTCATATCCTTTGCATGGCAAGGGTAGAGAAAGTCAAGGTGACTTTTAAAGGGCTTGGTTTTGTTTTGTTTTTCTAAAAAAAGGATGCCACATAGTCAGGGCCAGCGCGCTAATGAAGGCAAACTAGGCCACTGCCTAGAGCGCCGAAATTGAGGGGCTCTTGCAGCCAATCAGAAGCTGCGGGCACCTCTGGGCTGAGCGGGAGGAAGCGGCCGGAAGCGGCCGAGGGCAGGAAGGAAGCGGCGCCGGCAGCGGCACGGAGACAGTGTCCGCTGCCCAGGCCAGCAACATGAGCTCTGTGCCCCTTTTCATCCCTCCTGCCATTCACACTGGGAGGGGGGGCGCCAGAAGGTGACCTCACCTAGGGCGCCAAAAAACCTAGCACTGGCCCTGCGCATAGTAGACCCTCAAAGTGTCCTTATCTTTCAGGGACAGTTCTGGATTTACAGAAGCCATTCCGGTTTCTGATTTGATCCTGGATTTGATCCGCCTTTCTTTAGGATGTCCCCATTTTCATTGGATAAATGTTGGAGGATCTGGAATAGGACACCCCTATTTCCATCAGAGAAATGTTGGAGGGTATGCGAACGGTCGCCAGAAAATCTGGTCTTAAAACCATAGAGTTGGCGAGAACCTTGTAGGCCATATGGTCTAACTTCCTGCTCAGTGCAGGAAACTCAAAGCTAGAGCTTCTCCAACAGACGCCTGTGTTGTCAATCCTTGAAGATCTCCAGTAAAACAGCATCTACCACCACCCTGGCCCATCTAGTCCAGTGGGCAAGCAGATGTCTATGAGAAGACCGAAAGCAGGACCTGAAGCACAACAGCACCCTCCCCACTTGTAATTTCCAGCAGCTGGCACTCAGAGGCATACTGACTTTGACAGTTTACCCACCAATTGGGTCTACTGTTGTTTTCATTACGATGAAGCTTCTTCCCGTGTTCAATCAAAATCTCATCTCCTGTTTAACTCCAACGGTGGGGCATTTAAAAGCTTTAAACATCCTTGAGCAGGTATCTCAAGGAGAATAGCACATGATTGACAAGGAAGGTCTTTGAAAACAGATAAGACAGCCAGGAGGCAGGTTGTTCAAGGGGACTTTGGGTGATATGCAGAAGTTTTGGTGAGCCTTGGAAGAAGGCTTCAAGGAACAGAGAGAGCCCAGTGAGCTTAGGGACTGTTTTGGATGATAGCACAAGCATTCTGTATAACCAGTTTTGATTTGTTTTTGCTCCAAGCGGAATATTTTGGGTTTCTGTCATTTCGGGGCATCACATTTCTTTCTCTGCGGCATTTTCAGGTCTTAGGATGCAGTCAGGTGGTGGTTTATAGCAATACAGTAATGTGGCTAATGCACTAAATGTTACCGGCAATGATGCAATTTTAGCAGCAATTTAGTTTGCCATTTATTTCAAAGTCTGAAGTGAAGCATGTGGCAGAGAAACACCTCTGTTTATGATTGGTATGCTGACTGATTATGAAGAATTTTGTATCAGTTGCTTGCATCTAGGGATGGGTGAATCTGTCAGGTTTTTGCTTGTTTGTTTCAGTTCCTCATTTTCCCCATCTTCTCATCTTCTCATTTTTCCAATCTTAAATTCACTTCACCACATTCCCACATCAGCTCGGGTTAAACAGAAGAAGGAAAGATGTCAGTCCATCAGCATTTTAGCACATGATTATCCAAATATATATACAGAGTTACAAGCACCTCAGGTTGCAAACGCTTCAGGTTACAAACTCCGCTAACCTGGAAGAGTGACCTCGAGTTGAGAACTTTGCCCCAGGATGAGAAATGACATTGTGTGCCGGCGGCGCAGCAGCAGCAGCAAGAGCGAAAGCACGCCTCTAGTTAAGAACAGTTTCAGGTTAAGAACGGACCTCCGGAACGAATTAAGTTTGTAACTAGAGGTACCACTGTACATTTTTGTATGCAATCAGCTGGCGGGTCATGGTATGACCTAAGGTGGGTTGCAGCAGCAACAAATTCTGCAGCTGTGGAGGGCAGGACCTGAACCAATGGGTTGAGATTACAGAAGGATTCCAACTGAACATTAGTTTTCTCGTGCTTGACAATGGAATGTTTGACAATGGAATGGACACCCTCAGAAGGTGGTAGGCTCTCCTTCATCAGAAGTTCCTAAACAGAGGTTTGATGGCCACATGTTTAGGGATCCCTGCTTTGCATGACTACTGCACAAATATATGGTGCACAAATAAAAAGTGGTTTCCCAGAGGCGTGTTTGGATGAAAGATGGGGCCCTAGTTTGAAAAGAGTGAGAGCTGTTGGCATATTTTTTGCAAGCAATTTTCCCTAACATGATGCATTTTGGGTATGCTCTTTTCACTAATATATCATTTTGTATTTTCACACTTGCCCCCCTGCCACTCCCCGGTATGCAAATTCTTGTACACATTGCTTGGTTGGAGAGCTGCACCACAACATTCAGAAAAGCTTTCATTTTAAAAGATAGCTGCATTTTGCTTAGCATATTGTTTCAGAGAGTGTGAATTAGGCAGCTTCTCATTAATATGCAAACAAAGCCGAATTTCTCCTCAGCCCCTGCTTCTATCATTCTGTCAGGCTGGTATCCTTCAAAATTATTATTCAGCATTATCTAATATTCAGCTTGAGGGAACAATTTTTTTTATCCTGAGCTGAGTTCTTAACACCAGATGTAAAAGGTGGCCCTTAATAAAATAAAAAATGAAAGAGGATGGTAGATGAAAAACAAATTGAATACGATCCTCTACCCTCCACAGGTGAGTTTATACTCATGCAGGTGATGACAACCATTGCATACATATAAATTAATGCTTAAGACCTCTCATGTTTGTTTTGTGGCATAGAAATTATAATTGGAGAAGAAAGCAAGAGTCTTACATATTAAGGGCATCTTTTCTAAATATAAGGTGCATCTCTCCTGGCAGTTATAGATAAAATTGTGCCAACTGTATGATTCAAAGCTTGGTTTTCTAGCCAGCCAAGATCAAACTAATAACAATAACCAAAGATTCCTAAGCACCATATATTCCTTCCTTCGGGAGGTCTGGCCCCTTAGTTTATTGGACAATAATATGTCTGATAACTGCATACAATGTCCCAGTGTAAGAGTTCAACCTAGAGGTTCTGGACTCCCTTCCATGCATAGGTATATCATCATCCTTGGCCAAGTATAGATTTGACCTACTGTACTCTGGGTCTGTTTACAGTACTCTTACGTGTAATCACTTGATTGTTCAGTATTTCAGGATGTGCAGCTGAATAAATGAACTGACTCCATGGAAAAGCATTGTGGAGATAAGTTTTATTGATTTGCCTAATGTGCATTCTGCCAGTGTGGTGTAGTGGTTAAGAGCAGTGGACTCGTAATCTGGTGAACCGGGTTCGATTCCCAGCTCCTCCGCATGCAGCTGCTGGGTGCCCTTGGACTAGTCACACTTCTCTGAAGTCTCTCAGCCTCACTCACCTCACAGAGCGTTTGTTGTGTGGGAGGAAGGGAAAGGAGCTTGGGGTACTTGGACTTGCTCCTTTTTGGTTCCAAAAGATTATAACAATCTCTGGCAGGCAAGCAGCCTGATAAGCAGCAAGGACTCTCCATCAGTTTTATGTAAGTTTATTGACAAGAAAAACACACCCAGAGCATGGCATTCCGCATGTTCTCATTAACAGTAGTTGCTCAGTCTGACTCATCGTCCTCCCCCCAACAGGAAGAATGCCAAAATCCCGCCTTTCTTCCCCTTCCCTTCCATTGTTCTCTAAGCTTCTCCAGTCTCCTTGTACGGGGACTGAATGGCTGGTCTGTCTCTTCCCCAGAAGACACAGCCTCAGACTCTGGCGTATCTGCTGGTTGCCTGGCAATGCTTTGACTGACTTCCAACTCTTCCTCTCCTTGGGAGTTAACCATGTCTTCCCTGGGAAGGAGGGGGACCGGGCTGTCCTCTCTAAACTCCGACAGACAGCTCTCAGTCAGCACCTTGCTCACTCAGCTCAATTTCTGAGGCTGACTCTTCTGCTGTGCTCTGGGGAGCCACGTTCCTGACCCAGATGTGATTAGCCCAGATTGAAACTGTGAGAAGTCTGAACCTAGGCTTTCCTGGTCCAACTAAGACATTCTATGAACCACATCATGCCATAGTCAGTCTCCGTGATATGAAACCTCCGTCTCTGTTGTTTGTTCTATGACAGCCATTCACACTTGCAAATCACCACCTGGTGCTGAAATATGCAAATGATAAACGTGCATGTGTAAATGAGTGCTAACTTTCTTCCTCTCTCTCTAGAAATACGATGGCAATTTCCCACCTGGCAGAGCTCTCCTAGTGAGAATGACTGAAACAGGATATCGAAAGGGCTAGGTAATAACAATTTGCTCTGCTCTGCATTTTTAAAGTATCAAGTGTGTAGCAAGTCTGCACTCTGGCTCATTAGCACCTTTCAGAGCCGCACTAGTCAAGCTCAGAACAAACTTGTGATAAACAGCAACTTCTACCGAATTCTTTTCTGCCAGCCTTTTAAACCTTTCCTCTCACGCTAGTGAGTTATCATACCCTGACCTTTTCTTCCTGTTGGGTGTAATGAGCTTGATCCGTAAAGCGAAGATCTGAGACGTGTGTCTCTGTGATAGAAAACACAATACATTAACAGGGCAGGCACTACTTATGAGCCACATACTTTTCCAGCACTGCTTACCAGCAAGAACACAAAGTCTTGAGCAGAAGATGCAATTTTCCTGCCTGGACACCATCATTTTTAAACATAATCAGTAATCTCTCCAAACTCATTCTCCTGCTATCCTAAACTTTGTAAGGTTACAGTCCCCCGAAATCATCAAGACATGTTCCTTTATTCCAAACTGGTTCAATATGCTGCTATAATACATCGAAACAAAAGCAGTAGAAAACAATCACCACCCCATTTTTTGAAATATGCTGTTAATATATTTCATTCCCAGCCTTTTCTGTTAGCAATTGCCGCTTACCTGCAGGCTGTGGGGAGGCAGTAGTTGCTGTCTGGCACAGGCTGTGGGTGTGGGTGCCTGTCCAGCTTTGGAATGGCTTGAGGAGGATGTTACTTCCTCCTCTTCCACTGGCCGCACTGACTGCTGGGTTGCTGCCCAATCACTTGGGGGCATGGCCTGAGGGCGGGCCAGAGGGAAGACTTTGTCCCTCTGGCTTCCCTCTGGTCCACTCCCTGGCTATATAAGCCAGCCATGACTAGGCACTGGTCTCAGTCGGAGCTTGGTCTCCCCACCCACCCTACCAGCTCTCTATGAGCTGGACTGCCTGAGGGTAAGTGGCCCTGCATGAGACCTTCCTATGGAAGTCTTTGGTCGCTGTATTCAGGGCCAGGGAGGAATTTGCCTTCAGACAAATTTCACCCACCTGGGGTTTTACCTTCCTCATAGCAATCATCACAACTTGATGGCAGCTAAGGCATTGGTGTCAGGGACTGGTAGGGTACATGGGGATGGTGGGAGGAGCCAGCTGGGGAACCCCCAAAGGAAGAAGGCTCAGAGCTCGGGGATTGGTGGTGGGATGACAATGAGTGGTTACAGGGAGAAGACTGGGAGGAGGTGTCAGAAGTTGAACAGGTAGCAGGGCTTCGTGAGAAGGGAGAGACTGTGGCAGAGAGAAGTCCAGAACCAGAAATGGAAGCAGCAGAGTGGGGTGAGGGAGGCCAAGAAGCAGAGAGTCAGGCTGGTGAAGAAGCATGGTTGTCTCCTCCTCCTGCTATGACAGGCTGCCCTCCCCCTGGTCTCCCAGGACCAAGAGAAGTATGAAGCGGGAAGAGCAAAGACAGCCATACAGGCACAGTCTCTGATATCTTGGGGAAAACCTTGGAAGGGACTTAGGTAGCTGTGGGACAGTGGGGATCTTCAGTCTCAGCAACTGCCTCATAGGGGTAAGACCTACTGAAGAAGAGTTGCTGTGTTCATTAGGCTTGGCACTCCTGTGCAGTTCCTGTCCCCCCTCCTAATAAAGAGTTAACTTATCCTGTGTGATTTACTGCTGGCTCACTCCTGTCAGTTGGAACAGAATCTTAGTCTAGTTCAGTGATGGCAAACCTATGACACGCGTGTCAGACGTGACACGCAGAGCCCTCACTGCTGGCACGCCTGGCACACGCGCCATCGGCCCATTCACACTGGGTCCCTCCCCCCATCACTGGTCTAGTTGGAAGGCGGTATCAGAACCCAATGCCTGTGTCAAGACCTATTGACACCTGCAATCAATAAAGTTGTGTCTTGTTTAAATTCCACGTGGTTGCCCTGTGTTTATTCCAATGTCCCCGTTCTTAGGCCTCGCTGCCCGTAGCTTTTCTGCGCCCGGGCTCCGCAATGCATTTAAATATTTCTAATATCACACACTATTGTCGTGGACCACATCAAACAGGCCAGTCTAATTCATATTCGGTACTGTATAACGTTTCAAGAAGAAGAGGTAGCAAGAAATGTGTATTAGCAGAATACAAGCCACATTTCATGGTCTCTTTCTCTCCATCTTTTTTGCTGACCCTAATATGCAGGGCTGTCAGCAAAGGAAACTTATCCGTGGGGCTTGGTACTGGGGAAATGCAGATACGGTAGGTTTCCTCAAGCTGGCAGTGATGGCAGAGCTGAGAAGTCTTAACAGTTTTTAATAGCTATTCAGGTAGTGCAGCCAGCTCTTCCCAGCTCTCTGTTTACACTCAGCCATGCAGATAGGCATACTCTTTCTCTCTCTCACAGGCTCCCTCTCTTTCACATGCAAACACATGCAACACAGTAATGAACTCTGTGCATAATTGAGACACAGCTCATTTCTACAAATTACAGCAGAGAACAACTTCCCATAACAGTCTATGAATGTGATCTCTTCGGAAAAGACACATTTCCTCGAGAATCATCCATCTCGCACGTTTTTATTTTCTTTTGCACCCGAGTCCTCTCGTGGGAGCGATGTCATTGAAGTATTTCATGTGCCTGTGTTTCTTCTTTGCAATTGTGATTTTCTCCCTTCCTCCTCACTCCCTCTCTCTTTTTTAACGATTAAAGCTTTATTGGGGAATTCAATCTCGTTTGTAGGCAAATGAGAACCATCTCTGGTTTTTATAGAGGCTGCAGCCTTCCAGAAAGGCAGTTCAGATCAATAGCTATGTGCCTTTAATGTTAGCACTTCTCCAGGAAGGTGTCTGGCTCTTTGCTAACATAGTCAGCCATCAGGCAGGTTAAGGAGGTTACGGTTCAGCAAATATAGCTATTATATCATGCATGCCCGTGTGTTACTCCACTTCTTAAGGAGACAGTGTGGTGTAGTGGTGAGGGTGCTGGACTAGGGAGAAGACAGGGTGGTGGTTCCCCTCCCTGCCCTTCCAGCTCTTAATGTGCTGAGTGGCAATTGCAGTAGCCCTCTGGAGAACTACCTCTCCCCCAGTTTCCCATGTGTAGGACAGGATTCAACTAAGATCTGGCATGCACAGAACGTGGTCCGCTCAATAGAACTTTCTGCCCCTCTTCTACTCTCAGCGGCTCTGCAGGTTTAAGCAGGGGGGAACCTAGAACAGGTTTCAGCATGTGCCGCAGGAGGGAGGTGTAGGGGGAGAGTCTCATTGCATGAACGGACTGAATTCTGAGCACTCATACACCACTTAGGAGATTTAGCTGCATATACAGTCAGCGTCTGTGGAAAGGGGTGGGGAACCATCTTGTTTTTCACCTTGGCTGCAAAATGTACTAGGCTGGCACTAATTAGGTGGGGCAAAGAAGCAGGGAGTCGTATATTCAGGTAGGCTTTAGGCCCACTTTATTCTACATTTCACGCTCCTTCTATGTGTAAAACGATCTCTTCCAGAATGCAGTTGAGAAAGCTTATTGCGCCAAAGCACAAAGGAACAAAAAGCTATGAGTGTATTAAATACAGCCAGCCAGCTTGCTTGTCTTCAACAGAACACCGACAAATATTAAAGAGGTATCTTTTAAAGCAAGGCTCCAAACAATTTTGTCTGAGATCCCTCCTGTTAAAAAGGCTGCAGAAAACAAGTGAGTTGGGTTTATGAAACAATGGCAGGGGGTGGGTTTCACCATTTAACTGCCCGAAATTCCATCAGCCAGAGCTGCAGCCGCTCGACACTCATGCCTGTGAGCGCAATAGCTAAAGATATTGTGATGGCTTACAGAGAAGGATATGGGACACATTTATATACAGAGGTTGGGTCTATCAATTGCAAGCGGTCAGAATAACTAAACAAATGAAAGCCCCCCCCATATTCAGAGGCTTTGGACCTCTTAAGTACCAACTCCTGGGGATTAACAAGAAAGGGCTATGGCCTTTATTTGTGCTCACAAGAGATACCTGGACAGTCATTCCTGGAAACAGATTGGTAGACTGAGTTAATGGAGTTTGTTTTGCTCCAGTAATGCAGTTATTTATGTGATGGTGGAAATGTGGTAGTCATAGATGTGTCGTGTGTGTGTGTGTGTGTGTGTGAGAGAGAGAGAGAGAGAGAGAGAGAGAGAGAGAGAGAGAGAGAGAGAGAGAGAGAAAGAGAGAGAATGGTTGATTTGCAACAGATCGATTATACAACAGGTAAGCAGGGTTGGCCTGGTGTAGGCAGTGCCGGATTTACGTATAAGCTAAACAAGCTTTGGCTTAGGGTCCCACTCTCTTGGGGACCCCCCAAAAAATTGAAAGGGGAAAAATGGATGTACATTTCCAAAATATATGATAAAAAAACCAATAAAATAAAACCTACATACAGCAACAGTGTTTTGTTTTGTTCCTGTGCTGTAAGTAATGTGCCCCGCCTGCTAGCCTGCTCCCTAAAATATCCCTGGTTTGCTCCTTTCTATATAAAGGGTGCCTACATTCTGCATGGACTGGTTGCACGGCAACATGTAGCATGCAGCTGCAGACTGCAGTGCAGCACAGTTGAATGTCCTCTCAAGCTGTTGTACCTGTTATCTAATATTAAAGAGTGCTTGTAGACTGGTGATCAGGCAGCATAGACTAAGGGTATGAGCATCTATTCAACACAAAAAAGTAGTGACAATTTGTTGTTGACAAAGGACAGCTGGACACATAAAGGGCCCCATTACCTTCAGTAGCTTAAGGCCTCATCAAATCTAAATCCGGCCCTGGAAGTAGGGCAAGGATCAGGTCATCCTTCCAAGGCTTCAGATGTCATCTGTTAGCTCTGTGTTTATTTCATTATATTTATTCAGTGCAATGGGTGGAAGTCACTATCATTGCAGTTTGCCAGATGGGACAATCTCTCCTCTCCTCCTCCTGCAGAGTTTCTTCTGACCCTTCCTGAGCCAATTTGTGCTGTGTGTGTGTGTGTGTGTGTGTGTGTGTGTGTGTGTGTGTGTGTGCCAGGGGTATAAGGAGAGGAGAGCCTTGTGCAAGCAGAAGTGCTCATGCAAGACTCATGCTAATGGGACTTGTGCAACCCAACCATTATGATTATGATTTATTTTCAGCATTTTATTTTAAATATATACGGTATATTCTGGAAGTCCTTTGCAGAAGAGGCCCACCTAATACTCTTTGTGCTTTAGGAAATTTGTTTTTACGTATATAATTTTTAAAAAATAAAATAAAAAAATTGTACGTGCATTTTTAAAAAAGTTTGTTTCATTGCCTGCATTTCCTAATCCACCTTTCAATCAAAGAGATAAGAGTACACAGCGGTTTGCTGAGCCCAAGGCAGTGAAAAGCATTCTTTTCAATAAAGCTCTGAATGATCTCATCTGATGTGCAATGCATTAGTATGCTTTTATGGAATATTCCATGTTTTGATTTTATTTTATTTTAATCATTTTGAGCTTAGGTTAGGTCTTCTTTTCCTGGAGAAGAATGCCAGAAATTTGCCATTAAGTTAACAAAAGCTTAGTCTTGATTGCACCAGTTGATCTTAGCACACATTTAGGGATATATTCAGAACGAATAGAAATATTAGAAGAATAACTACTTTGCTTTTCTCATTGTGTCTTTAGTAACGGTTCAGAGGAAGAAGGCGGCGAGTGGAGGTCTCAGGGATGGGAAACTAAGCCAAAGAACTGCCATTCCATGCACAATTATATAGAAGCAATGATTACAAAAAAATAGGAGGAAAGTGTGGTGCTTTTTTATATACAGAATTTGTATTCAAAAATTATTACATTGCTTTGAAATTGGAGAGCCTTATCTCTGAGTAAACATGCTTAGCATCACATTGCACATTCTTTTTTGAAATCCTACACTTGGCAGCTATGCATTACTTGTCCAGGCTCCTGGGCAGGCAGTGATCGTAGACCACATTTATACTGTATACTACTTTGGGCACCTAGGTAAAGCACCATATAAATACCAATACATACCAGTACATAGCATATAGAAATACCAGCATATAACATACAGTATAGAAATTACCACTGTTCCTATATCACTATGAGGAACCTATAGTTGTTGTTGTTGTTGTTTGTTGTTGTTGTTGTTGTTGTTGTTGTTGTTTCCCCTTGACATGCAGGTCCCAGTGTGGGTTACAACAATTTAAAATTCAGATTTAAAAACAGTTACACGAATAGGGTGGTCCCTGAAAACACACACCTCAGGTGTAGATGGTCTGTGAAAAAGCTGCATCCCAGCATTTGCTGATTCCTGTATGGTGAAGAAGCCAGACACACCTCTGTGGGAGGAGAATTCCACAGCATTGGAGCTGCCACAGAGAATGACCTCTCCTGGGCTGCAATCCCTTGAACAAGAGGGCCCTTTCTGCTGAACTTTGCACTCAGGAGAATCTGTAGGAAAGGAGGTGATCTTTCAGATATTTGGGGCCTGAGTTGTACTTGGCGTTTAAAGTAAAAAGGTAAAAGGTAAAGGACCCCTGGACGGTTAAGTCCCAGTCAAAGGTGACTATGGGGTTGCGGCGCTCATCTCGCTTTCAGGCCGAGGGAGCCGGCATTTGTCCACAGACAGCTTTCCGGGTCATGTGGCCAGCCATGACTAAACTGCTTCTGGCGCAACGGAACACCGTGATGGAAACCAGAGCGTACGGAAATGCCGTTTACCTTCCCAGTGCAGCGGTACCTATTTATTTACCTGCACTGGCATGCTTTCGAACTGCTAGGTTGGCAGGAGCTGGGACAGAACAACGGGAACTCACCCCGTCGTGGGGATTTGAACCGCTGACCTTCTGATTGGCAAAGCCAAGAGACTCAGTCATTTAGACCACAGCGTCCCTGTATTTGGGGTTTAAACATGAACATGTTAAATTGAACCTGGAAACAAACTGGCAGCCAATGCACCTGTTTTATAAAAGGGTTATATGAGTTCTAAAGGCAAAGCCAGCCAGTTGCATGTGTAGACCTATTAACCACCCCCCAAAATAAAATCAGACAAGACTCAAATTTTTGGTTTGTGTTTTTGGCAGAATTTAGGCTACAACTTTATTAATTACAATCAAGTGAGTGGTTGCATAGGCTCTGGTTCAACTAGCTCCCTGCACCCTTGCAGGTAGCGCTGACCCTGGGCTCCAACCATAGGTCAGCCTCGGGATAGTGGAAAGCAGGAGCCCTGCTAGTCCTTCACCCAGATGTCCACTGGACTCAGGCTCAGGGCACAACCCCTCACAGGGAGGACCAACCAGTGAGTCTGTGGATTCCTTTAGTGGAATACCCATTACATAGGGATGGCCAGAGCACTCTGCCACCCCTATCCACCTGAACCGGAGCCTATCCGCAACCTTACAAGTTGTGACGATTTGCTACGCAGCAGGTGAAACCCAAGTGGCACCAGCCAATCAGCCAAGTGGGGAAAATTCCTGCCTTGCCCCTGTCCCAATGACAGGCAGCACACGATGGCATAGCAAGATCAATATAGGGAGAGGTGGGCAGGTGTTCCGATGCACTGAGCCCAAAAGAGGAAGCTCAAGGACACATGCATGGGCTTAAATAGAGGTCCCACGATCAATTTGATTGACATCCCAATGGTCAAATTGCACCCAGGATTGAGGGACCTCCAATAGGGTGTTTTGGCCACCTCAATGTTCCCACCCACAACACAGGGTCTAGTTGCCAGGTTGAACCGCAACATGTGCCCTCTTGTTACGGAGGACCCAGTTAATCTGGCTACTGCATTTTGGACTGCCTGATGTGTCTGAGTTGTCTTCAAGGGCAGCCACGCGTAGAGTGCATTGTATCAAGACAAGACAGCGAAGAGTTGTTTGGGGAAATACACACCGCATGAAAGTGACTTCTTTTCTTTCACGCGCTTGCAGCAAATTAAATTCACACATCCTGTAAAATCATACACCCCCTGCTAATCTTTTCCAACCTGCCTGCATATTGTGATGGCTGCAAGGCCTAAAGTTATAGTCACGTAGTGCGATCCCAAGCATGGTTACTCAGAAGTAAGTCCCAGTGAGTTCAAAGGGACTTACTCCTTTGTAAGTGTGCTTAGGATTGCCGCTTCCAGTTTGGGATAAAGTAACTCAATTCAGGTTGCGCCCAGAGGAAAGCAGAATGCTTTGCGACCTCAGCCGGCCTTCCTGTAATTTATGCCATCCAGTGACACACATTTAAGTGTGTGGCAAAGCATGCCTGGATTTTAATGTAAAACAGCAGAGAAGATTTTATGCCCCATGTTGCAAGTGATTTACAGCAAAAGAGAGGTGCCTTCGGTTAGTTTAGAGCAAACTGTGGGCAAATTCCCCCACCCCTTCATTTGCATGATTATAAAGCTGGGATAATTCCACTGGCTTTACTGGAACACTTCCCAATTTGGACTTATGCAAATAAGAATAGAAAGTGCCCTGCAGCAGCATAATAGAAAAATAAGCAACTTCTTGCTGACAAGTCTATATAATGGCATATTAAAGGATAGATTTCCCAGTCGGTAAGCAAACTCTGAACATCTCTAAATATTTGCTCGCGGCTTTCGTAGCTTCAAGGGGTGAGCGAAGAATCATCATTGCGAATGTTCAGAATGTCAGCTCTCAGTCTTTGTTCCTAAAGTCCCCAGAATTTGTACTCTTTGATGCAGTTGCATTGGAAGGAGTTTCCCCACTCCAAAAGAAGGGAAGGGATAGCAGAGATGCTACCAGTTAAATGGCCGTTATTGAGTCTAAAGTAGGAGTTTAATGCTCTCCTAAGCATCAGATGCAGCCATTATGACCAAGTTCAGTACGGTAATGATGAATTTAAATTCTTCACCCATTGATGCACCTGTGAAATAATAACAGGTGAGGAACCAGAGATGACAGGAATGTGTTTCAGGATGTCTGCACTACAGGTGCTAAAAAAATGTAACAGGGAAGCCACAGGTCGTGTTGACTGAAAGCTGGTCAAGAGATCATATTATTGTCAACGATTCCCTTGCGAATTTTGCAGTCTCCTTCATGAGCTATGTCTGCAATACCATCCATGCATACTGTGAGGAAGTACATCTTAATAATGTGTTTGAGGCCAACACTAGACAAGTCCTCCTCCTCCTGCCTTTCATGGGATCGTTATGACCAGGACAGTGTAGAGGTGCCCCCATACAGTCCAAGATTTTCGGATCTGAAACCAGGATGCACTGTGTCCAAAATGTCCGCAGCACCAGCGGCATCAGAATTCGCTTCTATGCAATTCTGGACATGCATAGAAGCAACTTCTGGCGCTGCGGACATTTTGGACACAGTGAAATGCATGAGGTCATTTGACCAGCCTACGAGCTGCCCCTGAACCAAGATCACTTCCGGACATGTGTTGAAGCGACGTCCGATGCCGCTGTGCCCATTTCCAAAATGTCCGCAGTGCCAGAAGTTGCTTTTACACACTTCCGGACATGCATAGAAGCGACGTCCGATGCCGCTGTGCCCACGTGCAACATAGCCCACGGACGGATCTCCGTGGGACAGATCTGGCCTAGGCAAGATAAACCATGCCAACCCCTGTTTTATAGAGGCCTGAGCAGGGGGGACGAGGCAGTCAATGACACCACAGAGATTCTGGACTCTCGATGGGGTCTATCATACATGGGCAGGCACTTCTGGACATACATAGAAGCGACTTCTGTCGCTCCGGACATTTTGGAAATGGGTAGAGCGGCGCCAGAAGTCGAAACTATGCCCTTCCGGACATGCGTAGAAGCGACTTCTGGCGTTGCGGACATTTTGGAAATGGGCAGAGCAGCGCCAGAAGTCACTTCTACGCACTGAGGAGGCCGGGCCGTCCTCTTATATACCTGCTGGGTATACCTGCTGGGTATACCTGCCCGATTTCCAGTGCCCAGACATAGGTGGCGTGACTTCCGGTGCCGCGCCACCCATGCCTGGGCACCGAAAATCAGGCAGAGCAGCACCTGAAGTTGCTTCTACGCATTTTCCAGTGCTGCGGTACCCATGTATGGGCACCGGACATGCGTAGAAGCGACTTCCGGTGCCACGTATGTATGTATGGGCTACCCATGTATGGGCACCGGACATGCATAGAAGCGACTTCTGGTGCCACGTATGTATGTATGGGCTACCCATGTATGGGCACCGGACATGCGTAGAAGCGACTTCTGGTGCCACGTATGTATGTATGGGCTACCCATGTATGGGCACCGGACATGCGTAGAAGCGACTTCTGGTGCCACGTATGTATGTATGGGCTACCCATGTATGGGCACCGGACATGCGTAGAAGCGACTTCTGGTGCCACGTATGTATGTATGGGCTACCCATGTATGGGCACCGGACATGCGTAGAAGCGACTTCTGGTGCCACGTATGTATGTATGGGCTACCCATGTATGGGCACCGGACATGCGTAGAAGCGACTTCTGTTGCCGCACCGCTGCTGATCCCACATTTTTCAGCAGGAGACTTGGCAGCTATGGTTATAACTGCATTTAGAATGTAACGATCACTGTTCTTAAATGTTTCAACTGTTTTCAGAGTGCTTTATAAAGGTTTTCTTATTATTTACCACCCTGGGCTCCTTCAGGAAGAAGGGCAGGATACAAACAGAGTAAGGTTAATGGTAATACTGATACTAATAATTGGCAAAGGACATGACTGGAGGGCACAACTGTACTTCCACATCAGTGCATGAGTGGTTTTCGTAGGTCTGCTCTTCTTGAGGAGAGCTAAAATTATGACACTAACTTGTAGGACTTAAAAGATCCTTTGTAGGGTTGAGTGTTGTTTTGGCTCGTCCCAGCATAACTTTATTTCTCCACTCAGCTGCTATGACTAATCTTGCGTCTGAGGGTTCACTTGACAGGTCAGTGTGGACGGAAGCAGCTGCTCTGTGTTGTATGTTTCTCCACACAAGTTGCAGACAGTCAGTGAAGGTCTTCTGGAGATTTTGACCCTACATTCATAATTGGTAGGAGCTTCATGAATAAATAAAGGGAACAGTTGTCTGCATTCTTACTATCAGCAAGCATGTTGCTTTAAAGTGCAAATGTACTCTGTAAAGCAGAACTAAAAATATACTCGCTGTACTCTCACTCAATTTCCTATGTTCCATTTGCAGCCAAGAGTTGGGTGGGTGCTTTCTTACTGGAATTCCGGGTTGTTTTCTAAGTGAAACTGTGATTTTAATGAAACATTTCCTTACACATCAAATGTGCATAGCTACCAAGTCTCCCGTATTCCCCGGGAAACAATATATTGTTAAAATGGTAAAGCGAAAACACAGCTCACATCCAATAAAGCAGCAATATAAAAACACTTCAGAGTGTATAAAGGGAGAAAGTTGTTTCAGCTGTTTATATATGCTGCTACTGCAGCTAGAATCCTGTATGTGCAGAAGCAGAAGTCCCAATGAAAGAAGAATGAATTTGAAAGTTATTGGACTATGTGGAGATGGGGAAGCTGACAGCAAAAATAAGAGATCAAAAAGATGAAAACTTTGTTGAAGAGTGGAGTTTCTAAATGAAATCCTGAGAAAGATCTGAATAATAGGCAAGGGAAGGAGAATAAATGTAATTTAAGTTATAATATAATTGAAAAGAAATGGTAGTTATGGCAGCAGATAAAGGAATACAACAGGAACATCACAGACGCAAGAATGGGAAATGAAGATGTAAGAAATGATTATACTGGAAGTGAAATGAAGAATGTTAAATTTTGTGTAAATAACTGATAAAAATGTATTATTAAAAAAATAAAATATAAAAGAGAGGTTCAGAGGATTCTAACCTGTAGAGCAGAGTCCAATGTTATAGGTCAGGGAGAGCCTGGGCAAGAAGGTAAATCATCACAAGCTATCTGAAGCAACTAATGGTTGCTACTTCACGTGTATAGCAGTGAATGCCTGTTTTTGGATCACTGCCCTATGATACTCTGTTGGGTGTGGTGCCATGAGTAGAATTCCCCCAGATGAACTAAGCGATCTTACAGATTTATGCAGAGGCAGGCTGCATAGTTCTGGCTATGTAGTGGCAGATAGTATGCCAAATCACTAAGTCGGAGGCGATCAAGTAGGATTTATCATACAGTCAAATGTCTGCATCTTATCGCCATGCCCAAGGACATCAAAATCCAGTGCTATCTTGCATCCTCTCATCCTGACTGTACGTAGAAGAGAAATCTTCACAACATAGATTGCACAGTGCTAACATTATTTTCCTTATTTACTGCCTAGTAGAATAAGAAGATGAATCATAAGATAGGGGGGGGCTGGAAAAGAAGGTGTCATGGATTCATGTTGCTGTCAACTACACACCACACATTCACACAGATTGTTGCCACCATCAAAAGTGTTATTTCTAGCTAGCATGAAACCTTAAGCTATACTGTTACTGGAAATCTTCTAGCAGAGCACCCTTGGAATCCCGAACAGAAAGTTTTCGCTGCCATAGCATCTTCACGTCAAAACAGAAAGTGTCCACTCTTTTAGAACATTTATCGATTCTCTCCATATATTAATGCTTCCAATTTATTAGTCCCTTCATATAAACCATATGCATTCCTGTGCTATTAAAAATCATTTCACCAACTCCTGTAATCTTACAAACCAGCTTTGTTTACTCGTACCAGGGATGCACTGAGAATGGGGATTGTCAGTTTCAGTCTCTCTGTTTCCAACCTCAATTTTAGTTCCCCAAATTTGCAAATCAGTTTGCATTTCTGTGTAAAGTCCTCATGAAACCTCGTCAGCATTTTAGAGTGAATTTCTCCCACTATACACATCTTAATTCAATATTGTCTAATATACATGGTGGTGCTGTGAACGAAACCACTGAGCCTCTTGGGCTTGCCGATCAGAAGGTCAGTGGTTCAAATCCCTGCAATGGGGTGAGCTCCCGTTGCTCTATCCCAGCTCCTGCCAACCTAGCAGTTCGAAAGCACCGCAGTGGTAGATAAATAGGTACCACTGTGGCGGGAAGGTAAATGGTGTTTCCGTGTGCTCTGGTTTCCGTCACGGTGTTCCTTGCGCCAGAAGCAGTTTAGCCATGCTGGCCACATGACCAGGAAAGCTGTCTGTGGACAAACACTGGATCCCTTGGCCTGAAAGCGAGATGAGCGCCACAAGCCCAGAGTCGCCTTTGACTGGAGTTAACCGTCCAGGGGTCCTTTACCATTACCCTTTTTTATAATTTAACATGTGTTTCTTTGGGGGGAGGTAATGGGTTGTTTTTGTTTTGTTTTTCTTATGCATTTTGTGTTTTTATATTGTGATTTTATGTTGTAACCACCCTGAGACCTGCGGGTATAGGGTGGCATACAAATGCAATAATTTGCAAGCAATTTCCAGCAATATTTTTAATGTTATTTACAGCATTTATATATGCATTTAGGCACACTTTACCTTGGTGTATGCATTTCTGTGTATTTGTGTCAGGGACTGAAGGTGGGAGGCACAGCCAGGGAACCCCCTAGAGAAGTCTCAGAGGAGGATGTCTCAGAGCCAGGGGAATGGTGGTGGGACACGGAAGGTGAAGATGGGAGGAATGGCTGGATGCTGAAGAGACAACAGGCTTTAGTGAGCAAGAGGAGATGCATGCAGACTCAGCAAATGAAGCAGAAGGGGCCAGGGGCTGCAGAAGCATCCACGGAGCTTGCCTTTGTTACTGCAGTAAGCATCTCCCTTCTTGTCTTCAAGGACAAGGAGAGCTATTCATGCAGCGGGGGGGGGGGAAGCACAGGTGGCCCCTCCCTGACCAAGTTTAAGGCTGCATTGGAAACATCCTGTGTGTTATTACGCTTTTATATCTGTAGGAAGCCACCCAGAGTAGCTGGGGCAACCCAGACAGGTGGGTAAGTAAAGCTAAAGGGACCCCTGACCGTTAGGTCCAGTTGTGGACGACTTTGGGGTTGCGGCGCTCATCTCGCGTTATTGGCCGAGGGAGCCGGCGTGCAGCTTCCAGGTCCTGTGGCCAGCATGACTAAGCCGCTTCTGGCGAACCAGAGCAGCGCACGGAAATGCCATTTACCTTCCCGCCGGAGCAGTACCTGTTCATCTACTTGCACTTTGATGTGCTTTCGAACTGCTAGGTTGGCAGGAGCTGGGACCAAACAACGGGAGCTCACCCCGTCGCAGGGATTCGAACCGCTGACCTTCTGATTGGCAAGCCCTAGGCTCTGTGGTTTAACCCACAGCGCCACCCGCATCCCAGACAGGTGGGTAGGGTACATATTATTATTATTATTATTATTATTATTATTATTATTATTATTATTATCCAGCTGAGGGGAACACTTGGGGGGAGTAAGAGGCACAGATCATCAGTCCTGGCAACTGTTTCATAGGGGCCAGTCCTGTTTGTAGGCCTTGTATACTGTTTCCTTGAATAAAGAGCCATCTCTGCTGCTCGTCTCTGCATCTTGAGTGCCAACCTGCCTCTGAACCAGCCCTGGCAATTTGCAAGGAAGGAGGCTAGGGAGAAAACCTGACCTCCTAGGCTGCCCCGCCTATGTGACCTGACCTAGCTGCCCCACCAGTTCAAGGGGTCGCCAGCCACCACTTACTTCAAATGCATGACAAAGTGCACCTTTTCACGCAAGCTTCTGGGAAAGTTTGGTTGGTTGCAAACCCTGTTATTTGCGGTGTTATACCAGTTAACGATGAAGTGAGTTTAACCGTTATTGTTTATTTATATATTGGACTGTAATGATTTATTGTTTTGTAACTCCCTGTGGGACTTTCTGGTAAGGAGTCTGTACTTAAGGCATCTAACAAAATAAATAAAGAAACTTGATTTCAATACACAAAAAGACCATGTATATAGTTGGGGGGGGAGGGGATCCATCTGTAGAGTGAAAAAAGCAAAACCCACCTTTGTTCTTGCAACACCAAATGTTGTATTGCATTCAAATGACAGGAAAACCCCAAGAATTTTGAGAGGAGAGTCATGGTCGTGTTTTGACTCTTCAGTCAATTATTTGTTTTCCACAATTCATTCCACTAAAGTAATATTTGAGTACAGAAGTTTTCCCATTATGCATGTTTACCGAGTATCACCTAATTTTTACAATATTTATTTTATGTAAGAAGTATTATATCCTGCATATTTACACAATTCAACAAAACTGTTCCCCATACAATGAATTTTGATGCATGTGGGCAGATCAGTACTCAAAGTAGTCAAATCCAGCCAGACACAAAGGACCTGCCATGGTGGAGAAGAATCATTGACACCTCTCCATTTATGCTTAAAAGCTTCTCCCGGAAGCAATCCCTATTCACATTGATTCAGCCTGCACTGAAAATTTTTTAGTTTGAAAGCTTTAAATGCTTTAAATGACTAGCTGGTCTAATCATAGGCACACTTGCTACTTTTTTCCCCACCTTGGCAAGTCAGAAATAAATAGCCTGTTAATTTAGAAGAAAATTCTGTGGAGGTTCTTCAGTTACCATGCACTGGAATCAACTAGCCCAGAAAAATTGGATAAAGCTTCTTTTAATCCACAGTTTGACACTAACTGTACATTATTGTTCTTTCTGTCATTTCTCTTTTCATTTTGACCTTTTTAACTTCTGTAGGTCTGGACTAACATACACATATGTAAACCACTGGTAGATAGTACTTTAATTTAATGTTTTATTTACAGGTAGGTAGCCGTGTTGGTCTGACGTAGTCAAAAAAATGTTTTGAAAAAATCCTTCCAGTAGACCCTTAGAGACCAACTAGGTTTGTCATTTGTATGAGCTTTCGTGCGCACAAGGGGAAAAACTGTTCCTGTGCCTGGCTGATTTTGTATATGAAGACCTGTAGTGACGTCCAGATGGGAGTAAATCTAGCAGATTATGACCGGGATGTAAAGGATCTGCTGCAATTCTCTCTGCTCTCGTCTTAACTCTGGTAGCATAGATTGTCTCTATTGTAGGCAAGCTAGCACCAATTATCCTTTCTGCAATTCTTACAGCTCGTTGGAGCCTTTTCTTGTCTGTCATAATAATACTAATACTAATACTACTACTACTACTACTACTACTAATAATAATAATAATAATGTAGAGATTATTATTGTTGTTATTGTGATTAGGTAGAAAGCATGAAAGCAAAGTTTTAACCCAGAATCACATTTGAAAGGTGACTATTGACACAGGAGCACTTATTCTAGGGCAAGATTTTTAAACAGGAAGTTAATGCACAGATTTCAGCAGGAAATACATTATGATACATATGTACAGATACATTTACCTATAGATATGGGGGGGCAGGGGTCCATGTGTACTGTTGAAGTGTATAATGATGATATAATATGTTTTTGTCTGGAGCAAGCAGAATAGGAGAAATATCAGGGAACAGAATGGAAGAAAACGAGGCTTATCTGTCTGTTCTCTTTGAGAGAGGACAAGTGTTTCCAGGATGATGGGGGAAAAACACTGCCAGGAAGTAGGATTTGGGGGGGGGATTTGATTCAGTTGGCATTTAAAAAGGATCCCATCAAATCCACACTTTCCAAAACAATATGAGAAAAGAAGCACAGCTATTCTCTGAAATTTGCACTCATCTGAATTTTGCAATGCAGTTCTCTAATCAAGCAGTTTTTACAAAAATGCATAGGCTTGCATAAAGTTGAACACATTAGTAAAAAAAACCACATATAAGAATGCATTATAGTAGGGAAAATTGATTGCAAAACTGTTCAGTAGTCAAAACTGGATGCAAAAATGTGTATGTTAGGAGAAAATTGCACTAATTTTTTTACTTTGCAATTTGTTGCAAAAATGTGGGGAAGTGAATTTGAGACTGGGGGAAAACCAGAGAGAAACCAATTTCTCTTTTGGTTCTGGTTTGGGACCAGGTCACGTGAAACATAATCTCATCCCTTATATACCCAATCAATCACTGCAAGAGAGGGCCTCCTGCAGCTTCCATCTTATCAGGAGGTTTGTAATGCATAAAATAGAAATTGAGCCATTAGCTGTGTGATACCTACCCTTTGTAAAATAGTTAATGGGGGGAAATCCCAAACTACTGTTTGGTTGAAAGTCACTTTGAGTTGCCTTGGGCAAGAGAAAGCGACTAACAAATTTAATTAATAATAAGAGTAAAAATAATAGACAGGTACTATTTCTCTTGCCTCTTTGGTGCCTACTGAAAAACCTCCTTCAACACGCCTTTAAAAAATTGTTTGGTTTTTTTAAAAAACCAATGACAGTAGCAATGAACAATGATAAGAAAATTACTAAGAACCGGGGAAAGAGAGGTCAAGATTTTTCCAGAAATATATCACAAATTATGGGCTGTCAACCAAAAGAAGCCTTCCAGAGATGGCTATGAGTCAAAGCAGGGTGAAATCCGTGTTCCAGAACAGCTGCATATTGTATGAAAACAAGCTGCTCCATAAAATTTTACAGACATATGTTGAATCTTTCTGTCTTTTAATTGCCATGTCAGTTTCTCGAAGAGGGCAAGTTGCCACACTTGCTTATGCCAGTCTTTCATCAAATCCACATCCATAGAGCTCCAACTTTTTAGCAATAATCAATTTTGCGGCTGTTCGTAAAAATGAAATTAAATCCTTATCCATTTGCGACCGTGTCAAATCAGAATAAACTGTTAGCAGAGATAATTTAGGAGCAGGGGCAATCTCTTGACTTATAATTACCCACTTTCTCTGAAAATCTTTACCCAAAAAGAATAAACTTTAGGACATAACCACCATAGATGGAAATAGGATCCCACACCAAACTGCATGTTCACAAAAACTAATTATCAACAGATATAGTAGTAATTTTGCTCATCAGGCAGGGGATCATTATACCATTGGCATAAACTAAACATGTAGTCTACCATCGTATGCCCACTTGCCTGGGAGTAAGGGGGCTGTTGAGGTCAATGAGACTTACTCCCGAATCGTACAGCAGTTAGAGCAAAGAAAATTTTTGGTTTTTGACACCAGAATCAATAATAGATTCCTTATGCAAAGAAGAATATTTAATGGACACCTTACCAGTTCAGTTTGCAGGAACTGTGCCTAGCTGAATTCCCACAAGTGAAATAAAGCAATGACCTGGGTAAGAACTGCCCCATTATAGCAGGGCCACAGACAAATTACTATTCATCCCACTAGCTTTGCTTCACTTCCTGTTCTTTCAGAAATGTGTGATATTGCTGACGACAGCAATCTCGGAAAAAGTGGAGAAAGTTATTAAGCAGGAAGAGAGCTTTCAGAATAAAGGTTCACCAAAGTGCAGAGAGATGTCTGAATTTTTTTTTAAAAAAATTTGCTCCCTTGTCATGAGATGATGTTCAGAGCCACAACAGTTTGTTGCAGTTGCATTTTTATGCCGTCGCCAAGCCCCTTGCACATAGGTAAAGCTATTTTCACACATGTGTAAAAATTCAGACTTGGCTGTAATTCAGTTAGGTTTTCTTGCATTAGCAACATTTGTACTTGGCACACAAAGCACGATGGAGTCTGTTGGAGTCACTTATGAAAAAGCTTCCTGGTTGCTGCTGGTATGGAACCTGTGCATCCACTTGTGTTAATTAAGAACTAGATGTGTGTTGCGGGGCTTGTCAGGCTGGGCCTGAAGCACTTTAATTCACTCAAATGCTCCACGCTGACAGATGGTGACTTATTTCCTATGTTGGAACAGCTGTACAGCTTGAGGTAGTATCTAATTGGGGCACGGTGGAACCTAGACATTAGATATTCATTTTTAAAAGTATTTGATACATTCTTTATTTCAACAGTGCCCACATCAAGGGGTCCCCAAACTAAGGCCCGGGGGCCAGATGTGGCCCAATTGCCTTCTAAATCCAGCCCGTGGACGGTCCGGGAATCAGCAAGTTTTTACATGTGTAGAATGTGTCCTTTTATTTAAAATGCATCTCTGGGTTATTTGTGGGGCATAGGAATTTGTTCATATTCCCCCCCCAAAAAAATATAGGTCTGAGGGACAGTGGACTGGCCCCCCGCTGAAAAAGTTTGCTGACCTCTGATAAGCCCTGCATGAAACAAAATAAAGACACAGGGCCAGGACTTAAGAGCCAACTCCTTGGGGCCGAGGTCCCTTCGCCCCCCTCACCAATAAAATATTTGAGTAATAATAATAATAATAATAATAATAATAATAATAATAATAATCTGTTATTTTTACCCCGCCCATCTGGCTGGGTTTCCCTAGCCACTCTGGGCAGCTCCCAACAGAATATTAAAAACACGACAAAATATCAAACATTAAAAACTTCTCTAAACAGGGTTGTCTTCAGATGTCTTCTAAGAATTGTGTAGTTCTTTATCTCCTTGACATCTGATGGGAGGGCGTTCCGCTACTGAAAAGGCCCTCTGCCTGGTTCCCTTGTAACCTCACTTCTCGCAGTGAGGGAACCGCCAGAAGGCCCTCAGAGTTGGACCTCAGTGTGATGGTGGTGGAGACACTCCTTCAGGAGGTTTAGGGCTTTGAAGGTCAGCACCAACACTTTGAATTGTGCTCAGAAACATACTGGGAGCCAATGTAGGTCTTTCAGGCCCAGTGTTATATATGGTCTCGACAGGACAGCCACTCCCAGTCACCAGACTGGCTGCTGCATTCTGGATCAGTTGTAGTTTCCGGGTCACCTTCAAAGGTAAGTCCCCACCAAGTTGATGGGCAATGGCATTCAAATGGTGTGTGTCTTGTGATTGATTGTGGGGGGGCGAGCTTACCTGTCCCTCCCTATTCAAGTTGACACCTCTGATCAGACATCGGGCTTACAATCTCAGGGCAAGGGAATGGAAGGGGAAAAGAGAAAGTACTTAGAGAAGGATGCAAGGGAAGAAGAGATTTTACACAAGGCCTTGCACCAGCGTATCTTTTTCTGGAGTAGCTCCAGGCGCCACAATGTAAGAATAAGACATAAATGCAACAGGTGCAGAGGAGGGCAATGAAGGTGGCAGTCTGGAAGATAAGTCATGTGGGGAAAGGACAATGGAAATGGGTATGTTTACCCTCACGAAGGGAAAACTCAGGGGGAATAGTACTCTTCAAATGCTCAAAGGGCTGTCACAGAAAAAGGAAGGGACTTGTTCACTGCTGAACCAGATGGCAGAGGTAGAACTTCCTTGGAGGTTAGATGAAACTTTGTGATGATCAGAGCAGTTTGACCATAGATCCAACCATCTAGGGAAACCTTTTTAGAACTAAAATATCCACCTGATGAAGTTAAACAACAGATCAACAGAGCCAGACTGATACCTAGGGAGAACCTGCTGCAAGACAGACCCAAAAAAGAAAATAACAGAACACCACTAGTCATCACATACAGCTCCCAAGTTAAAACAGTACAACGCATCATCAGAGATCTACAGCCTCTCCTGGACAATGACAGCTCCCTTTCTCAAGCTCTGGGAGGAAGACCTTTCATTGCCTACAGACAGCCACCCAATCTTAAACAACTCCTCACCCACAATAATACAACCACCAGATTTAACATGGACACTGGTACCAGAGCCTGCAATAAACCCAGATGCCAACTTTGCTGCCACATACACCCGGACAACATCATTACTGGCCCCAACAACATCCAACATACCATCTCAGGACTATTTAATTGCTCATCTTCTAACATTGTGTATGCCATCAAATGCCAACGGTGCCCTTCAGCTCTCTATATTGGACAAACAGGCCAAACCCTACGCCAAAGGATAAATGGACATAAATCTGACATCAGGAACCATAAGACTGAAAAACCAGTAGGAGAACACTTCAATCTCCCAGGACATTCTATACAAGATCTCAAAGCAGCTGTTTTATTACAGAGAAATTTCAGGAACAGACTGGAAAGAGAAGTTGCTGAATTGGAAATCATTACCAAGCTTAAAACCATGGAAGCACCTGGGATGAATAGAGACATCGGATTCTTATCTCATTATGCATATCAAGCTTTCTTTAGCACCTCAGCCCAGGACTAATTGCAGCCATCAGCAGCCATTAACAGCCATCTACAGGTTTACCACTCCCATCAGCCCATCACCCATTTCCACCCACCCCCACCACCCTCTGTATATATATAGGGTCTGACACTTCTGTTTCTAGTGTATCTGAAGAAGTGTGCATGCACACGAAAGCTCATACCAAAATATAAACTTAGTTGGTCCTTAAGGTGCTACTGAAGGAATTTTTTTATTTTGCTTCGACTCAGACCAACACGGCTACCTACCTGCATCTAGGGAGGTGGTAGACTCTCCCTCCCTGGAGGTCTTATTCAGAGGCTGGGCAGCAATGGGTTGAAGATGCTCTAGCTCTGGGTGTTCTGCATCAGCAAAGGATTGAACTAGAGCTCCATGGAAAACAGCCATACTAGGAAATAGACCCACTGAAACCAATGGTTGTTAGTATCTTAATCAATTGATTTCAAGGGCTTTCTCTGTGTATGACTTGGTTATCACACCATGATTCTATGATTTATAAGCATCATTATATGCATTATATGACACCCCCCCCAAAAAAAATCATATATGTATATATCTAGAAAGGGCACGGTTTTGAAATGTTAATAAATTGAAGTTGTGACCTTTTAGAACACTCCAGATTATGCCTCATTTGTACAGCCATTTGCAAATTTACTATTACAGGAACATTTCCCTCAACAATTCATTTAAACTGCAAGTTTGTGCTACAACCACTTAGGCACCTTTGACTCATTTTTTATCAGGACCAATGCTTAAGTGTGTCCCACTGAAGTAAATATCAGTTGCAATTGCTTCACTTTGACAACGCTGTCTTCACATTACAGCTGTATCGCAGCTATATCACAATTGAAGTATTATGAACAGTTATTGATCAGAAAACTTAATTCATATGTTTTCTACCCACAGTATAGCTTACTGACAGCCTCACACTCAGCATCCTCAGCATTGCTTGGGAATTATTTAATGCAAAAAAAAATCAGCACAGTTTTCAAATTAGCAGTTAAACTCGGTACATATTTGAAAGGTTCAGTCCACCATCTGTATCCAAAAATAGATGAAAACCTGATCCCTGATCTCAGGAACCATCATGCAAAATGTAGTACGATATCGTAAGGATGTCCCAAATGGATAGTGAACAATAAACTTTCCAAAATATATAAAGTAGAAATTTGAAATGCTAACATAGGGAGACCGTGACCTTTCGGGATGCTGTGAATATTTCCTATGCTCCCTTATTCGCACTGTCAGCAACATTTTATGCAACTATTCAAGTGAACACCAATTCCTTAACACCATTTGTTAACAACCAGTATTTTTGCTGCTGTTAGGAGATTCTGTACTGCATAATAATAATAATCCATTTTTGAGGACATTAAGCAAGGGATAAGACAATTAGGAACATTAGCTCTCCTAGGAATGACACTGCGTATGTGAAAAACAATCCTAAGGCAAGGTACACTTTCTGTTACAAATATAGAGAATGTGGGGGAAGAATGTTTTCGAAGGAAAGGCTCGTCCTTATTTACCCAGGAAATATTTCTCCTTCTAATTCACTATTTTTGACCTGAAAATCAAAACTGGAGAGTATTCAGTGTAGTCCCAATTATAACTATTTTGTCTATAACTTGACATAAACTAATCCCTTGTTATGGATATTTTCATGAGTATTGAGAAATCTCTGAACACTGGACATATTCAGCACTGCTTAAAATGTTTGCAACCCTTACCTCCCAACCCCTATAAAAATTAACAAAATTCTTCAGATAATTTCTCAAAATTCATTTTGATAGTTTCTAAATTAAAATTTGCAAATCAAATGGGTTTTTTTTTAAAAAAATATATTAATGGGACTACCGATGAAGAAGCTTGTTCACCAATGTGAACTCTCATTTTCTGCAGACATATATCTGTCTTGGGTCAATAACCAGCTACTAAGTTAAGATAATAGATACTCTACTATTGTATAACATTAAAAATTACTTCCATTTCAATTCATACAGCTACAATTTGACTTCCTCCATGGATCTTTGGGTGCCATTGACTTCCCCCATTTTTAAAACTGCTGTTGTTCGCACGCTACACTGAACACATCTACAAGCTGTATCTATGCAACTCCAGGTGTTGTGTGGAAGAGTGTACACTCGTTATTTTGTAGAGTTCAACTGTTGTGTGCACAGGCAGTGCACTGATTGTACATTAATTGAAGAATACACATGAATAGCTGTAGGAGTATGCAAGCTACAGTAGTTGGGTACACAAGTACGTAGATTATACACTCATTGGATGCAACATGTGAGCCCCCCAAGTGAGTCGATACAGATGTTATTTGTGCTAACTAAGCAACTCAGAATAACATCTGTTCTGACTCACTAGGGGTAGTGATCGACCCATGTGACATCAAAGGGGCTCATGGAAGATTGCGGCAGCTGGTTTTATAAGCAGATAATGCTCAGCAAGCAGCTTTCGTCCACACAAAACTGCTGCAGTGGTCTATTTCTCTAATGATACACTGTTTGTATAAGTAGACTATGTGAACCAAGTGCTTATTTACACGGGTAAACTCTGAAAAATAATGTCGGCACCAGCTCTTTATGAGACCCCAATGAGATAACAATTCAGTCCTCCTGTTCTAGCTGATAACTAAACACTACCAGAGGGGAAATGCGATGGCCCGGGATTAACTGTGCAGTGCTTATTTGAACACCAAATATAATTGTGTGCGGTGCATTCTTTAAGAAGAAACAGTTCAGTTGTTGACAAGAGATTTTCATCTAAGTAGGGCATTCCATGACTCTGTTCAGCTGGGGATGCTGTGATTATAATTCACAGAACAACTTAATTAAAGGTAATCTGTGAAACATTTATGAATGCAATTTCCTCCTAACAACTTTCTCTCCCGTTCTCATTTTTTTGGTGTCACTTTGTTGGTACATATACAACAGTTAATAGCCTGATAGCTCTCAAAATGAGAAGAATCGATTTATTCCCCAAGCTAATTCATTCTAGTATTATAACTTGAACTTCCTTTTGGCCAACCCAGCAGTGATCTCAATCCTGACCTCAAGCACTTGACCCTAAAGTGCAAGATGCAATTTAGTTGCTTGTTGTGCCAATAGACAGCTTGCTATCTTCTTTTGGGCTACTGGAGAAGCTCCATCAAAGGAATCCTTTTGTCCTTTTTGCTAGCAAAAACAGAGCAGAAGAAATGGGAAATGTTATTAAGGACCACTGGGGGCATTATTCATGATTCAGACATTACAGACATGGGTGAAAGTTCATTCATTCCTTGCACCACCCTCCAAAATGTCATTCTGATTTGGAATGTCGAATGCAAAGTCAGTCAAGGGGAAGTGAATCCACAGGGACAGTAAAATCATAACTTTGTTAAAGCCAAAGTTCTGAATGTGGCAAGTGAGTCTTTAAGTTGTACAAAACTCTTCCTCTAGTTGGCTTTTTCAAACATATAATAGTGAAGCACAGTCAGCAGTCAGGCATGTTCTAGCAACATCTGTATTCTAGCAACATCTGTAAGGCCATAGATCAGGCATCCCCAGACTTTGGCCCTCCTGATGTTTTGGACTACAACTCCCATCTTCCCCGACCACTGGTCCTGTTAGCTAGGGATCATGGGAGTTGTAGGCCAAAACATTTGGAGGGCCGCAGTTTGGGGATGCCTGCCATAGATTCTACACCAGTCCTGTAAAGGGCTAATTGGGTTGGCAAATTTAACTGATATTTGCAGTTTAGAAAATTATTTTTTAAACACACACACATTATGTGAACGTTCTGAAATGGGAACCTTCCACTTTTACTATAAAAAAGAAAACCCAGCAGATGCCTAATGAAAATAAATAAATACGTAGCATCATGGTCTCCCTAAAAAGGGGAGGCTGTCAGCTAATACAGATCTGCCTTTGGTACTGTAGCAACTGCATGTTTATTTTTAGTGATATTCACTGTTCTCTCTCTTTCCTTCCCCTCCCACCCTTCTTTCTTCCTTTATGTTTTCCCTCTTCTCCCCTGGTTGCCCAATTTGTGATGTCTCCAGCCGTCACAAGCAATATTGTTTCTGGAACTTGCATTATTTATTTAGATGCTGGCTAATGGTGCAATGTTTTACCTGTCAAAAGAACTTGATGCCTAGACTTAACGCTTTATTTTAATCTGCATGATAAATAACGTTGCACATGGTGAAGGGGGGGGGGGAGAGAGAAAGAAATAAAGAAGCTGAAGAAAGCTGAATAATGGCCAGTTCGACAGCTTATCAGACCTACCTCAGGGGAAGAGCTTTGCTCTATAATATTGAACAAACAATCTCTCTTCTGCTGCATGAAAAGAAGTGGCTTCCAGAAGTGGCTTTTTCTTTCTTTTTAACTTGGAAAGCCATCAGAAGAATTCCTCCCTCCCTCCGAAAATAAAGGGAGGCTTCCCAAACTTTCATTGACTGTAAGGGGATCCTTAGGGACAGTGCTTGTGTTAGGTCTGGATAGAGGAGACATGGATTAAAATTGTTTCTCAAGTATGGAGCTCACTAAGGTGACCTTGGACAAATCACTCTCACTCGCTCCAGCTTTCCTCTGCAAGCTTTTCTGAGGATAAATAAGAGCCGAGATAAAGCTGGACGCTGCTTCCCCCTCCCCTCGTCTTCTTCTCTGCCCCCCTCCCTTAAAAAAAAAACCTATCTCTTTTTGGCTCCCTTTTTGAAATGGTCCTTCGCAAACTGTATGGGTTTTTTTAAAATATAAAAAGGCTATCTAAATCATGAATTGAAACAGCGATAAAAGTAAAGTTGCCGTTTCTTGAAACTAAAAGGGAAATCATTGGGAATAATCAGGGGCGTACCCAGGATCAAAATTAGGGGGGCAAGGGGTGGGGGCAAGGGGCGGGAGGGGAGGGGCCACAGTGAGAATGTGGGCGGGGCTACGTTGCCTGCACCGCCCAGGTCTTCCGAGGAGGCGGCCCCAGGCTCCCGCTCCCGGCGCGAAGCTCCAGAGGCGCACGGGGAACGCGAGCCTGGGGCTGCCTCCTCCGCTTACGCTCCCCGCTCCTGCTTAGCGCTCCTCCGCTTACGCTCCCCGCGTCTCTGGAGCTTCGCGCCGGGAGCGGGAGCCTGGGGCTGCCACGCTGCGCCCCTCAGCCTTTTGCTTCTAGGGGGGGCAATTGCCCCCTCCTGCCCCCCTGCCTACGCCCATGGGAATAATTCAATCGTTCAAAAGTGTGTTATATATCTACAAACTTTTTATATGCAGACTCTCTAGGCCCTGGCTGTTCAGAAGGAAGGAAGGAAGGAAGGAAGGAAGGAAGGAAGGAAGGAAGGAAGGAAGGAAGGAAGGGTGAGAAGAACTGTTCCTGCTAGCCTTGCCCCCAACACTTAAGTGTGCATCATGCCCCTCCAGAAGACATACATACAATGTTGCTATGGTCACATCAGCAGTATACACTGGAAGCACCACTTTGTTAACAGTCATGGCTTCCCCCAAAGAATCCTGGGAAATGTAGTTTGATAACGGTGCCGTGAATTGTTAGGAGACCCCTAGTCCCCTCAGAGAGGTACAAGTCCCAGACTAAACAGCCTCGGTCCAGTATACCCGAAGGAGTGTCTCCACCCCCATCGTTCTGCTCGGACACTGAGGTCCAGTGCTGAGGGCCTTCTAGTGGTTCCCTCGCTGCGAGAAGCCAAGTTGCAGGGAACCAGGCAGAGGGCCTTCTCGGTAGTGGCACCCGCCCTGTGGAATGCCCTCCCACCAGATGTCAAGGAGAAAAGCAACTACCAGACTTTTAGAAGACATCTGAAGGCAGCCCTGTTTAGGGAAGCTTTTAATGTTTAATATACTTTTGTATTTTAATATTCTGTTGGAAGCCGCTCAGTGTGGCTGGGGAAACCCAGCCAGATGGGCGGGGTATAAATGATAAATTATCATTATTATTACTATTTTTACTTCCCTGGGAACAGGAGATTGTTATACTGCTCTAAGTTGTCTAAGTGTTGTGGCAACTCAGGACTGGTCTCACTGCCAGTCTAGAGAGTGGTTCCTGAAGCCCATTGGGATTGGCAGAGAATGCAGGGAGACCAACAGTAGGTGGAGCCAGAGGCAACCAAGTGTTCTCTGGCTTGGGACCAAAAAGTGGCAGCAGTAGCTGCTTATTGAATTTAAGGAAGGACACACCTCTGTCTGTTTACCTCATAAGAGATGTGCGGGAGTGAGTGCTCATTTGCTGAAACTATAAAGGAACAACTCATCAGAGTTGACAACATTAAAAGAGTGAGGCCAGTCCAGTGAGAATAATCGAACGACACCATTTAACTTTCAGAAGATGTGGCTTTTTCAATGCTTATTTTGGTATGCATTTCCCAGGAATTGCTTCATCTTAACTGATGTGAGATGCACCCTGCTTCCTCCCAGCCCTGAAATATTAGTAATATATTGACATTGCACCCAGGGTTTCACAGGCTTGGCTTTTGCTTTAAATCTGTCCTAGCATCTCCAAAAATTGTTTGAAGATGTCTTAAAAGGATGTGAAACGACCCAATGATTGCTGATTAGGGCTTAAAGGGCCGCAACTTAAAGAATGCCTGACAACTTTGCTTTTCTTAAGGGACCTAATTAAGAACATGTAAATCTCATTCTTATTCTTGCTCTAGTTCAGTGAAATTTGCTGCTTCTCCTCCCAGCTGTCTAACAATAGCAATTTTGCTGCAGAAAGTGTGTGTGTGTGTGTGTGTGTGTGTGTGTGTGTGTGTGTGTTTCATGTACATGTATGTGTGATACACCTACAGCAAATTTTATTTTTTCAGGTAGAAATCAACCAATTGATTAATATTATGCCTCAGTATGGGGCCCAGGAACACTAATGCAAAGGAGGAGGAGATTTCAGCTGTACAAGTTGACTGTGAATGTCCTCAATTAGGCTCCCCTAGCAAGTATGGAAGTGAGAGCTGGACCATAAAGAAGGATGATTGCCGAAGAATGGATTCTTTTGAATTATGGTGCTGGAGGAGACTCTTGAGAGTCCCATGGACTGCAAGAAGATCAAACCTATCCACCCTGAAGGAAATCAGCCCTGAGTGCTCACTGGAAGGACAGATTCTGAAGCTGAGGCTCCAATACTTTGGCCACCTCATGAGAAGAGAAGAGAAGAGAAGACTCCCTGGAAAAGACCCTGATGTTGGGAAAGATTGAGGGCACAAGGAGAAGGGGACGACAGAGGACGAGATGGTTGGACAGTGTTCTTGAAGCTACCAACATGAGTCTGACCAAACTGTGGGAGGCAGTGGAAGACAGGAGTGCCTGGCATGCTCTGGTCCATGGGATCATGAAGTCGAACACGACTAAATGACTAAACAACAACAATCAGCAAGAAAAGCAAAGTTTTTTGCTTTACTTCTGGCAGCAGTTTTCCAAAGTGGCCTTCCATAATGCAACATCCACACTAACGCAAGGATAGGGAACAGGGTGAGTGCTTGAAGACTGTGGCTGACCTTATCCATTATTTCACCAATACAAATATCATTATGAAAAACCAAGATTCTCCTGTGATCAAAAACAGAAATATTTCCTATGGGAGACCACAAAGCATGAGTTCCTTTAAGTCACATGTTGTGGACTCCAATGCCCATTGTCCCTGACCATTAGCCATGCTGATCGGGGCTGATGGGAGTTGGAGCCCAGTAACACTTGGATGACAAAAATACTTGCTACTACTGTTTTAAGTGTTCCTGACTAACCCAAGGAAGATTGCAAACATGGAGAGGGGCAAGTGAAATGGCTAGAGATTCCAAGGCCGGGAGCTAACTGGAGTTGGAGCAGCTCAGTTTTTCCTATGCAGGGCCAAGCAAAATGAACTCATGGGAATCTAGGCAATTTTGAACAATGTGGTCTCTCTCAGGAGACATGACTTTCTGAGATGAAAGTTGATTAGATTGAGAATGAGGCTAGTGGGGGGGGGGGAAGGTATCAAAAGGTGGTACACTAATTGATGAGGTGCAAATTTCCCACCAGGTTTAAGGGACAAAAGTGAGTGTGATAACCCAACAGAGACAGAATGTCTTTAACAAAAAAATAAATAAGTAAATTCCTTCCAGTAGCACCTTAGAGACCAACTAAGTTTGTCATAGGTATGAGCTTTCGTGTACATGCAGAATGCCAGATACTTCAGAATGTCTTTAGTTGGTGCCATATTTGAACTTGAGTGACAAGGATGTCCCACATTCAGAGCAGAGGTGGAGGTAGACATAAGCATTGTTTAGGTTACTTGGTAAGGTGGTGCCAGTGAGAACGAGATTTTTGTTCTAATAAAAGCTAATTAGTTGCTAAATAGAGGTTCATGCCCATGTTAGCAATTAGAGAATGGATCAGGTACCAAATTGGGCAGAAGCAACATCTGGAGTTTTTGTCCAATGAGGGCAGGCTTATCTACTATCGGTGAGGGCAGCTAATCTATGCCAAGGTTTGCTTCCTCTGTGTACTTGTAAGAATCTTCTCTCTTTGGACAGTTAGCCATTGAGTGAAGTTAAATGAGCCAAGGAGTTTTAGGTCATGTACATAGTACCAGCTGATATGAGGACCAAGAGCTGCCAGGCTTGGAAGCTTAGTCAGGAAAAAAACAATAATAGCTCTTCCTGTCACAAGCTGCTCTACGTTTCTCCTCATTACTGTAGTTGTCAAAGTTGGGAGAAATTAAAGACTTGGATGCTCGGCTGCAGCCTTGGGATATACAGTGCTACCTTCGGAAGGTAATGGCTTCTCATCAGTCTGTGTTGTCTTGAGTCTAAATGCCCTGGCAGTGGAGAGACTTCCTAACTACCTCCCAAGGCCAGTTTATTCAATTGGTGGTATATTTCCCATCAGAGAAGAATCGTGCAATGGACATTAAAACAAATGCTATGTGAAAAATCACTCTCCTGGTTTCGCTGCAGGAGCCTGAGCTTCTGCAGATAAAATTTCAACTCATCATGCACTGCATTAATAGCTTCCTACTCTTATCCATTGTCAAAATCCTGCTCTTGGAAGTGGGCCAGTGGAGAGACACTTTGGTCCAATGCAGTGCTCACAATGTGGGGTGAGGGATTGGGGAGGGGAGGGGAAAGAATTGGGACAGTTTTGTCTCAAATTACATCAGATTCAGTTTAGCTTGTGTGTTCCATTTACCACCTGCACAATTTCTGTGCAGAAGGGCTGGTTTTGGATCTTGGAGATACAGGCAGGCACTCAAATAAACAGTTTCTGTTCCCTCCAAGGTCTAATAATGGCTTCAGTTATTAGGAAAAACTTACATAAAGTGTAGGATAAATACAAAAAGTAGCTGGAAAGGAAAACACCATTATGGCTTTCAGCCACAGAAGCCACAACATATGAGTGATGAATGGGTAACATATAGAGATTTGCTAACAGAGGTGGAAGGTGAGTTCAAATTAAAGATCTTTGAAGAAATAGCAGAAATAGTAACGAGTTGGTTACAATATTATCAACTTCATGAATTGGATAAAAAGAATGGCTTTACAAATCAAACCTCTCAACTAGAAAAGGACCTGCTAGAGAATAATCAAAAAGTAATGTCTAATGTATAGATGGCATCTGACTCCTAGTACAGTGGTACCTCAACTTACGAATGACTCGACAACCAAATTTTTCGACTTACGAATGGGGCAAATGGCCGCGCGCTTACGAATGTCTCGACATCCGAAAGGAAACCGCAGCAGTTTTAGATAGGGATTTGTCAACTTACGAATTTTTAGATAGGGTTGCTTCGACTTACGGATTTTTCCGTTTCCAATGCATTCCTATGGGAAATTGCGTTTCCAATGGCGCTTTTCGACTTACAGATTTTTCAACCTACGAAGGTGCCTTCGGAATGGATTAAATTCGTAAGTCAAGGCACCACTGTAAATGAGCAAACATGCATAAGTCAGAATCAGATACATGTTGGGAAAGAAAAGGAGGGTACCTTTTCCCATGTGTGGTGGCCATGCAGGGTAGCAAAAGCTTTCTGGGAAATGGTTTATAATGATTTTTGGGGGGGGGGATGCTGAAGAGAACCATTGTTTTAAAAAACAAAACCAGAAGTTTTTCTTTTAGGTATAATTGGTGGAGAGGTACCCAAAGAAGGGGGGGCGGTATTTATGTACGCTACTAAGGCTGCCCAAATGATTTGTGTCTAGAGATAGAAAGAAGAAACAGTTCCAATGAAAAAGGATTGGCAATTAAAACTGATGGAGTACGCAGAAATGATGAAACGTACCGGAAGAAGAAGAAACCGAGGAGAGAGACTTTTAAAAACCGAATGGGGAAAATTTATTGATTATTTGAATATGTAAACAACTTAAAACATTAGCAGGATTGACATAAACACGTGCAGTAAGAAATAACTAAAAGGGAATACAAAGGGGAAATTAGTAAATGGGTTTGAACTGGATATGCAGTAGCAAAATATATTAAATAAATAACCACAGAAAGAGGGGAGGGGAGGGGATTATGTAAAGACTTGGTTTTTTGTTAAAATATTTGTAAAATGAGAAAATGAAATTATTTTAAAAAAATAGTGGCTACAGTTATTGGAGGAAGAGGAAGCTGGCTGTTCAAACACCTGCGTTTCCCAGCTCCACAAAATACATTGCTGTTTTTCATGGGAAGAATAAAGACTCAGATACCTGGTATTTTTTATTGTGCTCATCAATTCTGGCTCATGACTTCAATAAATCATATCAGCCAGAAGTCTTCAGAATGGTGAGCTTGAAACAACCGATGAATCCTGGACTCATTCAAAAAGGAACCAATAAGAAATCTTTTGATTACTTCTGAGTCAGTGTGGAGTCCTTGGTCTATGCTGTGCCACGAACACAATTTATATGTGGATTGGATAGGGCTAATCCCCAGTTACCTTTAGCTCAGCAGTCCGACGTTTCATATCGGAATACACTGCTAATCAGCTAATGGACACATTCTCCAAAGTGCAGTGGGAATCCTGCCAAATAACTCTTGTAAAACTGGGGTGTTGTTTTTTTTCATAAATAAAAAAGAAGGAAAAAAAGAAAAAGTAAACCACACACACACATAAACACAGGAGAAAAGACCCAACTTGAGAATTAAAGCCTCTTTCATGCAGAGGAATTAATCCCCTCCATTCAAATGTTTATGTCAATGATCAGATAACCAGACTCTTTGTTCTAAGCAACTGCTCTGATGCCAAATTGTTCAATCAATCACTCCTGCTTGCTTTGCACACTGATGTTTATTGGTACTTTGAATGTGCCATTTCAATTAATGGGCTTGTGCTGAGACTAAAGGAAGTATCGTGTGACTTTCCAGCTAGTTTCTGCGCTTTGATTCAAATGCGGAACTTGTTCACACATGCATGTTTATTCTTTGACAACAGGAGCATCAGTTGGCGATCCGTGTGATTAATTGTAATATATTCACGTGTAAGGAAATCATGGAAGACTGAAAACCGGTGGTCTAACAACCTATATTCCTAGTGCTGTGCTGCAGTGTAACTTTTATGAGTTTAATACTCTGCTACTGAGGCTCTCTGTGCGCAAGCCCCGCATTTTGAATCCACACACCAACCTGATTATTTTGGGTCCACACATGGGTCTACAGGGATTCATATATTTTAATTTCCCACAAGGATGCTACAAGTGCATGGTTGCTGACTGACTGACTGACTGGCTAGCTGCCTGTTCTGAAGTCAGTCCCCTGTGAGCCACAGCCAGCCAGTCAGCAAACACACTTGCAGCATGCTAAATGAGACTCCCTTGGCAAAAATGTATAACACAAATACAAATACTTGCTATACAAGGTACCTGTTATCATATGTGGTGGACTTAAAAAGTAGTAAAAGCTTTCTGGGAGATGATATACAGTACAATGAATGGGGGAAAATGTTTAAAATAACTTTTCTTTAAAAACCAGAAGCTTTTTCATTAGGAATTACAGGTACACTGGTACCTCGCAAGACGAATGCCCTGCAAGACGAATTTTCCGCAAGACGAATACGTCTTGCGATCTGATGGTGACTCGTCTTGCGAATCGCGGTTTCCCATAGGAATGCATTGAAATTTAATTAATGCGTTCCTATGGGCAAAAAAAAAAAATTTCAATGCATTCCTATGGGAAACCGCGATTCACAAGACGAATTTTTCGCAAAACGAATTGACTCGTGGAACGAATTAAATTCGTCTTGCGAGGCACCACTGTACTGACATCCCAAAAGACCAGAAAAGACTCTTTATGTATGGAACAACATCTGCCTGGATGTTATTGGCCCAGAGATGGAAAGAAGACAAAGTCCCAACCAGAGAAGAATGGCAAACTAAGCTGATTGAAAATAAAAAAATTCCTTCAGTAGCACCTTAAAGACCAACTAAGTTTTAATTTTGGTATGAGCTTTCGTGTGCATGCACACTTCATCAGATACCATCTGATACCATTTTGGTATGAGCTTTCGTGTGCATCTGATGAAGTGTGCATCTGATACCATCTGATGAAGTGTGCATGCACATGAAAGCTCATACCAAAATTAAAACTTAGTTGGTCTTTAAGGTGCTACTGAAGGAATTTTTTTTATTTTGTTTCGACTCAGACCAACACAGCTACCTACCTGTAACTAAGCTGATTGACTATCAAATAAAAATGTTTTTCAAAAAAAAAAGGGTGGGAAATGAGACTCTCCTTGCCACCACATACTGGTTTCTGGTAAGTTTTGGGGTTCCTGTTTCCCATTCCTGCAACAATAGCTAGCTCTTTCTACTTCCAGGCTGCTTTACTGTCTTCTGTTGTGACCTATTGATGAGGGCTGGCTCTAGGGGTAGTCCGCCCACCAGCCGCGGCAAGAAACGGAGCGGTGCGGGGGCGCTGGAGCGATCTCCGCACCACGGCGCCAGGGTGCCCAACGTGCTTGAGACGGCCCTGCTATTGATATTGCTAATAGATCTTTAATTGTCTCACAATATACCTTTGGCTCTGTGAATTGGACAATTGTATGACTTATCATCATAGGCAAATATGGGAGTCACCCTTTTAACGGATCAAGGCCAGAATGGGAGCTGATTCAGACAAAGAAGCCTCATTACTTAAAGAGTCTTGATGGGTGCTTTGATTTTAGTACGTCTGTTCCAGACTGACATTGGCAAATGAGGAGGCTCATTAGTCCGGTGCTTTTTATTTTTCAGTATGTCAAATAATTATTACCAGGATGTTATTAATAACAATGGAAAAGGAAAGAGAGCCTCCTTTGGGTATCATAAGCTTAAAAAGAAATAAACACTGCTGGTTTCTTATTAAAAATTTAAGAATATAATTAAAATACATACTGCTATTTTTAAAAATTATGAATAACTTATGGCACAGTTAGGCTTTTGCCAGAACGCTGTCTTCAAAATATTTAGAAAACTTTTCTCTGAGAGTAATCTGTCATTTGTTCAGTTTTGGTTTCTCTCCTACAAAAAGATTTAACTTCATCTTAGTACATTGTGTAATGTGCAAAAGCCCACTCTGGGTTTTTCCAAAAGTTCTAGCAAACCAGAATCTGGGCCATTTCCAGGCCAGTTTAACTTAGAACTCAGGACTCCCCTACTCTTTATAAGCCTCACTCCAAGTACTGATTAATTCTAAAGTTTTGTGTCATCTGTAATTTGGATACAGTTTCCCTCCACCTCTGCTCTTAAGCCACCAGTAAAAAAAGGTGAAGAGTACCAGACCAGGACACAGTTCCATGGCACCCCACTGTAGCTTCCCTCCAGTTTGATGAGGCGCCATGTATTAGCACTATTAAATTATGGTTTTCTAGCCTCCTCTGAAACCACTATCATCTAACCTGCATTTAACCAGTTTGCTAACCAAACTATCATGGGGGACTTTGCCACATTCTTTACTGAAATCAAGATAAATTATGTCCATAGCATTCCTACAATCCACTATGTCAGTAACCCAATTAAGAAAAAAGGTAATGACAGGACAATGCCACACAGGCTCCTACTTATCATTGTGTTATTATCAAGATGCTTACAATTTGACTCCTTTATGATCTCTTTTATTGTTATTTTTCCATTACTGAAGTCAGACTGACTGACTTGCATTTTCTCAGATCTCCATTTCCACCCTTTTGAAGACTGGGACATTTGTGTGTCTCCACTCCTGTTGCACCTCAAATATTCTCCAGGATTTCTTACATATGGTAGACAGAGATTCTGAGTGTATAGAACCTTTAGCACGTCAGCATATTCCCAGCTGCCGAACAATAATATTACCACAACACAATTGCCTCTTCCTTAGAAAAGCATTCAGTCCAAATATGTAACATACTTCCCAACATTTCACAGGTGGAAGAGTGTGTAGTGAGCTGGCCAATGCTTGAGAGCGGCCACTAGTCAGTGTAGACCAGGCATCCCCAAACTGCAGCCCTCCAGATGTTTTGGCCTACAACTCCCATGATCCCTAGCTTACAGGACCAGTGGTCAAGGAAGATGGGACTTGTAGTCCAAAACATCTGGAGGGCCACAGTTTAGAGATGCCTGGTGTAGACAGTACTGAACTGAATGAAGCCATGGTCTGACTCCGTTTAAGACAGTTTAATGTGTTCCTGTGGTGAGATACAAGTCATAGTGTTGCATCAGTGCAACATTCCAGGGGCTTTTAAAACCACACCTCAAAGGAGAGGCAGGCGTTCAAGACCCGCCTCAACCATACTGACCTCATCAATTTTCAGGCTGTAAAGGGACCCTCTCTACTTACATTTCAGCTTGGATGGAGTAGAGGCACTGAGGACAGAAGAAGAATTTTCTCTTTCATCTCCCTCTATCTCCATCTTCCTGACATTTCCCCAAACACCTCAGGAGATTCATAGTTAGGGGCAGTCCCTTTGGAGTTAGGAACAGTGCTCTGAAACTCTCAAGGTGCTGTGGATCACTTCAGAAGGATAGCGAGGGGAGGAGAAAGAAAACACAACATCCTTTCTCCCTCCTCAACTCCCTTGTCAGCATGTCTCTCTTTAAAAAAAAAGGTTAAAGTATTTTGGAGGGGAAATTGTATGCAGGGGGATTGGTTCAAGAAATGAGCCTATTTCCAGTTTCCCTCTACAGAAGAATTGGTTCATTTTCTGAGTCAGTCTCAAACTGCTCAGGGCCGTTTTCTCAAATTCTGCTGTTTTGAAGTCACTTGGTTCACTCATTTTCTGTTGTATGGTGCTATGCTTTTCATTGGCATCGAAATACAAGTATGACCTGTAGGAAATATATATATCGAAAATGAAACCCTTTCAATCCACGTCTATGTTCTGCCTCCCTGGTTGAATACCAGTTGCTGGAAACCACAGGAGGGAAGAGTGCTTTTCTGCTTGGGTCCTGCATGAGGGTTTCCAGCAGGCATCTGAGTGGCCACTGTGGGGTGCTAGGCAAAGCAGGCCACTAGCAGGCCCGTCCTAGCCATAGAGGCTAGTGGCATGGAGAACCACGGCGTCGGGCACTGGAGGGTGCTGGAAGGACGCCAAGTGAGCGCAGGGTTCTGGCGATCTGGCCAGGACTGCACTCCTTCTCCGAGGACTCTGTGCTGCACCTCCTTCTCGTTTCCCCAGCGCTGGGTTCCGCTCAGTCGGTGCGCGCGCTGGTGGCAAAGCTTGACTGAGCGGAACCCAGTGCTGGGGAAACAAGAAGGAGGCGCAGCGCGGAGTCCTCGGAGGTGGCCTCCTGCTGCTGCCGCGGTCCGCTTGCCACTCCCAGGCTCTTGGAGAGGCTCTGGAGGGGGGCGCTGGAGGGACCTAGCGCCAGGGTGCTGGATGGGCTTAAGACAGCCCTGGCCACTAGCATGACCCACCAAGCTCCTCTTATGTTCCTACCATATGACATGCAGTTCCTTTTTGTCTCTGGACCTGTAGATTAATTTTACCCTTGCCCTGGATTGTTGGAAACATCTGGGCGAATGTTGTACATAACATTGTACATTGTCTCATTTATCTGAAGGCCTATTCTCTAGGATTTGAAGAAATGGGATACCACCCCTTCAATACTTTCTTTCCTTACTGTGTCAGCACTTCATGTTAGCTTTTGATCCTTCTCAGGCGTCCAAATATGAATGGCTTAGATAGAATGTTTCCAATAACCTTTTCCAGAAGACAATCTCTTTAGAATTCACATGAAGTCCAGGCATTATATCTTTTTCTTAAAAAAAGTAACATTCTTATTCAAAAGACTTAATGCAATCTGTAAGGGGGAGAGAGTATAGAGAACCTCCCCCTATCATCAGGAGCAGCTCCTCCCCAAGCAGCCATGGGGAGCAGAGAGGGAGAGCCAGGGCTCCGGCAGCAGGGAAGAGCCCCTGCTCCACAGGCGGGAAGAGAGAGAGACGGAAAGGGGGGAGAGGGAAAAGACGGAACGTAGACCCTTTCACCCGGCACCGGAATTAAGGAGGAGGAGAAAAGGGAGGAGATTCGCTGTCCCCAGGCTCTTATGTTGGTCCAAGGAGTGAAAAGGGGCAGTGCCGGATTCTGACACGGAATAGCGGACATGAAACCGACAGCTCATCACACTGTAAATAATGTGCACCAATAAAGACTCTGAAATACAAGTATGTGGAGAGTCGTTACTCAGGAGTAGCCGTAATAACCTCTGACACAATCCTTTCACACGAAGCCGTTTAACAACTTTTTTTTCTAGAATTGTGGCCCACATACAAGGCAACTTAAAAGAAATGCTTGTGATGGGGTTTCCTAAGGAAAAGGAGAAGAGCATGGGACATGTGCACACACCATCAGGGGCCAGTCAGGGACACGAATGTATGACCTGTACAAATATATAGCCAAGCCCTAATAAGCTGTGTGTTTTTATTATGTCATCATTGCAATCATTAGTCATAGGTCAATACAAGAATGCAAGAAACATTAATGCTGGCAACATAGGGCCTGCATTTAAAACAGTTGGCTTTTTTTGTTTTGTTTGGAATCTGTAACATCTGGATAGCATCAGAGCTATCTTTTTTCTCCCTCATATAAGCTCTTCCTAAGTTTCTATAAGCAGGGAAGCCACAATAAGTATCAGTTATTGCAACAGCTATATTAAAAAGGAAATTAGTATATCTCAGAAATAATGGAAGCCTGATGTAATGAAAACTGGTGTGCTGTAAGTGCAAAGAATATGAAGAACTACTGGCTTTTGAAGCATTTCCAGGCCTGCTGCAAAACCATTCTTGCAACCTTGCCTTATGTAAGGGTGGAACTAAATGTTAGGGCTGACATGAGGACTCTGCCCTCTCCCCCAGGTTATATTAATGATCATTTTCCCTGTGTTGTGTGGCATCATCACAGTGTGCAGCTCCCCTGCCCCATGCACACGAAAGCTCATACCTATGACAAACTTAGTTGGTCTCTAAGGTGCTGCTGGAAGGAATTTTTTTTTATTTTGTTTCGACCACTTTGGGTGGTGGAGAAATGCACAGTGTGATGGAACCACACCATGGGCAAGGGGAATGAGCTGGTTCTACGTGCTATGGGGGAGAAAGAAAGGGAAAGTACATAAAGGATTCTACAATCTTTTAATTAGGGGGTCACTAATGAGAGTATGAGAGAGAGATAAAGATTTAATAGAACGAAAAACACCTTGTTGACTATCACCAATTAAAGCTTCGTTACTCAAACCGCTTGGCAAAAAGGAAAAGTGGCCTACATATAGAGACCTATTGAGAGATCAAGAAGGAAAATGGAAAGACTATGATGAAATTAAAGACTATCTTCAGAGCTGGTTGCATTACAAAAAACTAAATGAAATATACAGTACAAGGAAGACAACAAAAAGGGGTTTAGTTATACAATTTCTAGATTCCAAAAGGAGGTTATAGAAGAAGACATGAAGTTACTGAAGACAGCATATAGTATCCTGCTAGAATGGGAAACTAAAGATGAGGAGATTTAAGCGGTGATGATTAAATGGGCACAAGATATAGGACACAATATACAATTTGAGGACTGGGAAAAACAGTAGAAAGTAGATTCGAAATTTACGGACTGTTTTCTTTTGAATGAAAATTATATGAAAATGATGTATAGATGGTACATTCACCAGTAAAAATAGCAAAAATATACAAAACTGGGTCAAATATATGTTGGAAATGTAAGAAAAAAAGAAGGTACCGTGTTTCTCATATTATAAGACACGTCTTATATTTATTTTTTCCTCAAAAAAACACACTATGGCTTATTTTCAAGGGATGTCTTATTTTTTTCCTCCTCCTCCTGCCGCGGCCGGCATTGCTGCTGCGCCTATCACTATGTCTTATTTTCGGGGTATGGCTTATATTCCTTGAATGCTTAAAAATCCTGCTATGGCTTATTTTATGGGTATGTCTTAAAATATGAGAAACAGGGTACTTTGTATCATATGTGGTGGGAATGTAAAGAATTTTTTAAAAATTGGGAAATGATATGCAATGAACTGAAAAAGATGTTTAAAATGACATTTGCAAAAAACAAACAAACTCAGAAGCATTCTGGTTAGGGATTTTAGGACAAGATCTGCCAAGGAAAACAAAGAATTTGTTCGTGTATGCTACGACAGCGGCAAGAGTCTTGTTAGCACAAGGTTGGAAGAATGAGGAAGTCCCAAAAAGAGAACAATGCCAAGAAAGACTGGTGAGTTATGCGGAACTGGCAAAGTTAACTTATAAACTACGAGAGAAGGACAACTGTGACTTTAAGGAAGAATGGGAACTTTTCGCAAATTACTTAAAAAGACAACAAAATGACTTGGACCCCTTGGCAGGTTTTGAATAAACATCTACAAATTTATTAGTAGAACACAGGATAGACAAGGTATAGATACTGGGGAAAAAAACATGCAGAGAATAATATGTGTAAACAGATCAGAGAGAGGAGCTGAGGGAAGTCTTTGGAGGGTGGGAGAGGGAGGGGTGGGAGGGGGAAAGGGGGAATGTAATTGGTTATATTGATTGACATTGATTTGGTTAAAACTATTTTTAAAAAATTAAGAGCAATCTGTCATCTATAAGAACACAAAATTAATAGGTTTAGAATTAATTAAAAGGAGCAGGAGCCCCAACAGAAAAAAGTCCCTGTATCATTCTTTATTTTTCTAAGGAGGCAATTACATTCTCTACAATGGGAACAAATTGCCAATAGCAGAACACTTTGGTTTCAGCAGCGGTAGCTCCTAAATAGGGATGTGTCAACTGCTCTATTTGCATGATATTTTTGTGTAAATGGTGCAATTTTTCAAGTACTGCAAAGTACACACCACTTAATTGGAATGTGCTTAATCAGTAAAGTCATTTAATTGGGACATCACTCAGGGATCCATTTTAAGCCCAGTGATAATTAATAGCAATGAGTGCTGGGTAATCGGGAGTGTAATTCTGTTTTCTGGAATGCTCTCCAAAGATTCAGTGCTCCTAACGTCTTTTCTGCCTCAATTACTGTTTGTTCTAGCAATTTACATCTCAAAGAACAGGTTTCAATCTGATGCACAAAAAGGAAAAGGGAAAACAAAAAAGACGGACGGATCAGTGACTGATCGATGACTGCTCCTATCTTCAGGGCACGTGGATCTCATAGAGCAATCCAGTATTCAGCAAAGTCGTGGGGCAACTGTGGTTTGTGTGACTCCATATCCCATCAACCCCAGCCAGCATGGACGCCAGTCAGGGATGATGGGACAACATATGAAGGACCAGCAACACATAAAGGACCACAGGTCTCCACTTAACTATTTTAAACATAATATTTAAAGGCTATTCATAGCTCTTAGCCATGATGGCTATGCTCTGACTCCATGGCCTGAGGCAGTAATGCTTCTGAATCCGAGTTGCTGGAAGCCACAGGAGGAGGAGATGTTATTGTGCTTGCATCCTGCTTCCTGGGCTCCCACAGACATCTGGTTGGGCATTGTGCAAGTAGGATGCTGGACTGGCTGGGCCATTGGCCTGATCCAGCAGGCTCTTCTGAGGTTCTCATAACAGAGTCCAGAGTTCCATTGTACAACTTGCTACTGGAAAATGTATACACACAAAGATTAGTCTTAAACATAGAAGTACATTTCACTGGGGCTAAAGGGACTTGTTAGACCCTTGTGGTGTTACCAAGCAATGCAGCCTAACCAGTGGCATAGTAATGGGGGTCGGGAGGGGCTTGCCGCCCCGGGCAGCAGGCTAGGCGGGGGGCAGTGGGCTGGACAGGAGGCATACGCCGCGGCGCCATCAAGGAGAAGCCCCAATGCAAGCGAGACTGCCTCACTCCGCGGCTTGCTCACGTATGCCTCCTGTGTGCACATGTGCCATGCGTCATGACGCGTGTGTCGTGCGTTGTGCATCGTGACGCGCGATGCACGCATGCGACAGACACCCCGCCCCCCGGCGGGGTGCCTTCAGGTTCGCCACCCTGGGCGGCCAGGCAGCTAGCTACACCACTGAGCCCAACACAATCATTTTTGTAAAAGAACATCTGGACTGAGGATATGAGAGTACAATTTTAAGTTTAAAAAATAATATATTTACATTTACAGCTCCAGGAGTATTTAGTACTTCATCTTATCAAGATCCTGCTTATTTAACAAATTAATATTTCAGAAAGAACTATTTTTAAACCGTCTTCATATAAAATGCTAAATGCATTGTAAATTCAGATAACTGTCAGGAAGGAGGCAGCACAAAGCAATGAACTTCTGGGTTTTTCTTGGTACATTTCCAGATCTTCTTAAAAACACAGAGAACATTTTGTAAAAGATCTTTAAAAAAAATCTTGGAAGCTTTTGTTTCTAAAAACTGTCAGAACAGCTTGAAATGCGATCACTAAAGAAATTACCAGGGAAGAAATGGTATCTGAAGGGCACATTTTACACAGCTTTCAAAGAAGAGACATAAAAACGCTACTCAAAAGAATGCTTAATTTTTACACCTCCGGTTTTATAATGTGCATTGTGTCTACTGAAAAAGAAATACTTAGAAGCAGCTTGTATATAAATGACCTGGATTCAGTAATAGACATGCATTCTGAGCTTGTAAAGATAGGCAGGCGTTCATTTCTCTTAAATAAATCACATTAGTAGGTGTCACTGAAACATTACATAATTTGCCACTGGTATGGTACCTTATATGAAACCTTCATTCTGCCCCTTGCACTCCACTAAAAGTGACCTTATCAAATTCAGTAATGACTTCCTTAGGTATCTAATCCAAAGGTATCTAATCAGTCCTTACCTTCTCAGATCTCTCATGCTCAGTTCCCCTGGTTTCTGTGATTTTGTCCTCATTAAGTTCTCTTCCTTCAAAATGGCTCTTTGGTATCTAAAAGGATACCAAAGTCAATGATATGAAAAGCCACCAAGAAATCCAGAAGAATCAACACTTCCTCCTCTCTCTCTCTCCATGCTTGGGTCATCCCACAAGGTGACCAAGGCACGTCCAGAACAAAAACCTGAACTCCAGTTGGAATGGATCTTACAGAATCAGCTCCTTTCAAGAATATATAGATTTGATCAGCAACCATGTATTCGACCACAAGAAGAGGACAGAGTCCTGACCAGAGAAGAATGGCAAACCCAACTGATAGGCTATGCCGAAATGGCAAAGCTGACTGGAAAACTCAGGAATCAAGAGGACAATTTTTTTATTTAAAAATGGGACAAATTTATAACTTACTTAAGAGACCACTGTAAGCAGATGGAAACATTGGCAGGATTTTGACTTCACTTGTAGTGCAATAATTGTCATGGAAAACATGGATTGATATAATAGTTAGAATTTGTAGAAAATGCAGTTTTAAATGTTTTAAATGGGACTCCAGGGAGGGGATGGGGGAAATACTAAGATTTGGAGGAATATTTGTAAATGGATGTGTGTGTGTGTGTGTGTATTGTAAAATCAAATAAAAATGTTTTTCAAAAAATAAATAAAATAACAGTCTATACTTACTAAAATCTTACAAGTCCAATAAAAGCTTCTTGAGCTGAAGAACGAGATGAGAGATCATAGCTCCTTCAATTCATTCCATACTTGGCTTCCTAGTTTGAGCAAGCCATAATTTGCTATTACTGTACATCTGACTCAGCAAGCTATAGTTTGCATTTACTGTTCAAACCATAATTGGGAACCACATGTTAAGATGGGTTTCCATTTCTGGCTTTTAAGGTCAGACCAAACCACAGTTTGCTAGTTCAAATTTGATGAATAACTAGGAAACAGGTGAGGTGGGTGAGTTTCCTCCTCCTGAGAGGCTACAATACAAACCTGGTAGCGCTATTGGTTTGGTTGGTCAGAAAAATGCAGTCCCAGCCTACAGACTACAGTGAGAACTCTGGGAAGGTATTTAAGAAGACTGCATTGATTTGAGTCAGTTGCATTGGAACTAAGCAAGCTGTGCAAGAAGAGAAGATGATTGCTTCTTGAATCTTTTAGAGGGAAAGAATTGAAGTCTGAAGGCAGAACTGTAGGGGTCGAGATGGGCCTGTTACAAGTACCTTATAGGATTTTAGCCAGCATTGATTTTCTATCAGCTGCCGCACAGTTGAAATATGGTCCTCTTCTTGCCATTTCATTGCATTCATGCAAAGCTTTGGGAGACAGAAAATCCAAACTTTCTATTGAAATAAAAAACGATGTGAAGTGGTACCCAATCCCCAGCTGATTTCCACTATAATGCAGGTGCTTTTTTTTTTATAATATTGATGTTGATTTACAACACTAGGAAAAAAACAGGATGCTCTATTATCAAGGCAGGCTTATTGGAAGGACAGAAGTGCACAGAGGGTAACAGAAATGAAGAAATGTTTTCTTCTTTTGAAAATAACACTGCCTTTGGGTGAGGACAATGAACTGCCTTGCTGCTTAAAAAAAAAAAAGAAAACATTTGAAAAATGATCTGGATAATTAAAAGTGGCAGGAGCTCAAGTTAACAGGGGGCAAGAAAGTGCCAAGAAAACTTACCGGTAATAAGCCAGAAGACAAAATGCAGGTGACATTGATGTTGTATGAATGCTCTATTGAGTAAATGTAATAACCGTGTCATTAAAAAACCAGGCTGTCCTGTTAGCAAATATCACCTGTATTTTGTAAGGGTCTGAGCTCTCAGATGACTAACACAATGGTATGCTTTTAAAATGCATTTCAGATGCGACTTTAGCAGAGGTGAATGTGCTGCAATGCAGTTGTGTCCCGTGTTTGGGGTCTGCACTTATTTTGCGTGCCCTGTTGCCCTGAGCCCGACCACCCTGCACCATGTGTGAGATCGAATGACTACTCACGACAACATTACATTTGGTTCAAATTAGGCCACAACTTTATCAATTGCAGATGTCAGGGACTTTGGCTTAGCTATTGTGTATCACCTGTACAGTACGCCTGCTGGTTAATTTACCGAGAGGTCGAGCCAATGGTGGCAGAGTCCTATGGCATACATCAAATGGGCACTACCCCACTCAATTCACTTTAAGAGGAGTGCTATGGGCCTCCCTCCCACCCCACCCCCCAAAAATTGCATTCCATTGCTAGGAAGCCAATTTGATGAATGAATCCCAGCTATGTCCAGGATATTCAGGGTGTAGGGCAGCTCATTCCTAGTGGTCACAGCAACCCTTTCCAGTAGGTCTTGCTCCAATTGTAAGGAATGAAGGCCCGCCTTCCCACCGCTCTCTAAGGCTCCTCCCCTGGTTTCTTCCCCAGCAGCCTAAGGCTCTGTTATCTTGTCTTTCATTGCTCTGCTCTCTTCATTACTCTGCTTGTTCTGGGAGACCAGGGGGGAGGGGACTGGTTGCAATAGGAGGGGATTCTTCAGCAACCTGTCTCATCTCTATCTCCTGGCCCCTCTCTTCTCCTGCCTCTGAATCTGGACTGCCCTCCGCCCCAGCCTCTTTCTGCTCCCTAAACGCTGTTAACTGTTCAGCTTCAGACACTTCCTCCTCCCAGACTGCTCCCTCTTCTCCCTCTGACCATGTATCACCATCCACCACCAACCCCCTGACTCTCAACCTTCTTCCCCTAGGGGTTCCTTTTGGGGTTCACCAGCTGGTGCTTCCCAACACTCCTCTGCATCCAGTCAGTCAGTCTATGACACAGACCAGATTGGAAGTTTCTCAGCCGGTGGGAGAGGCTGAATGACTTAGCTTTTGGCTGTTGCAGCTGCAACTGAACCAAAGCAGAAGCTCAAATGGGGCGAGAGCCCATAAACTATTTTGTGGAGGGCAAAAACCCTGCTTGATGTTGCTGTCCTCATGCAGGAGTCCCCCTGCCCATTCATCCTGAGCCCAGTGGTTGTTCTCCTCTGTTGCAGATCAGAACTGTGTGTGCCACACACCCTTCCATGCTCCCCCTAAACCTGGCTAAACCATGGCTAGCATTGAAGTACGATTCAAATCTACCACTAAAGTTGGCCCAGTCCAATTTCCATCTCTACCCTTACATGCCCAAAGTTGATTTATAATTTTTGCAAGGCTGTTACACTAATGCCACCTCCCAAAGTCCGTAAAGGAGTGGCCACCGGTGGCCATCCCCGAAGCAAAAAACAGATGTAGTACAGATGGTATTCATTGTTCGGTTCATCACTACATGAGTTGTACTTGAAGAATTTTATAGTGTGCAGTGAAATCTACTGATGAGTTATATGCAGTAGCCTAGCAGAGACTGAGGCTAACAATGAAAATGTAGTAACCGCTGGGAGAAAAACCATGTCAGCTGCAGCTGCATCTGTCACACACAGCTTTGGTAGCATTGGCAGAAACAGTGGGGAAAAAAGGGAATAAGTCAGCCTTCCTAAGCCATCTGTGCCAGGCATGTGTTTTACTGTAGCTGAATCTGATTGAAAATCAACAGTTATCTATGTCAAGCTCAACTGTAAAGGCAAGCAACAAAAAGGGCAATATATTCTTGTAACAGCCAATGTATGGAAATCGAGGAGGAGGGAATGGAGCCAATTTAAAAAATATCGGTTCACTTTTCAGCCTCTGCAAGCACTGTTTCTTGCATCCAGTGGATGTGCACATTGCAAGTCAGCTGTATGCAGTGGGCAGCCCAGGTGCTTCTCAGGAGTAACTATGAGATGGACAAGGTAGCTTTTCTTGCATAACGCATCACAGGCCCATTGTCAACTTCCCATGTGGCAACAACGAGCCACACACACACACACACACAACAAATCGCTTCGACAAAAAAATAATTCCAACTATGAAGACTGATTTCAGCGCAAAAAGCGCTTGCATGACTCAGGCAGGTGAAACCAAACAAAAATTCCCAGGAACAATAGGATCGTGTGCGCCGTCATTGCATGTGCACCAACAGTATGAGCGAGGAGAGAAGTCTTGGAAAACAGAGAAGCTGAAAAAATGCAAAGGCAATTCTAAAACGAGCCACAGGGCATTGGCCTATCACTAGTTCCTAACCTGACTCACACAGATGGTGAGTCAAACACCCCCCGCCCCCATTTCGACTTATGAAAAGCTACTGTAGGATGGACTAATCAATTAGTTTCTACTTTGTGCCACTTCCACATGTGTTCACCCATATGTCCATTTCATCACATTTCCGCATTAACCTATTTATATTTTTAATCTCCACGCAAATTTGCATTTAATCCACATTTAGGCACGTATTTTGATAATATTTTCTTTCAAAGTTCACATTTCTAAACATACTACCTTCGCTTGATTGCCAAATAAGCATTTTAAAGGCATTTTGATATTGTTTGCAACGCTCAGAGATGTGTGAAATTTGATGCACAGCGGCGTTCGGTTCTGCCCATTAGTCTGTGAGCAGCATCAATCTGCGTCAGAATTTACAAAGATCAAATTCCTCAAGAGAAGACAACTGTGGCCACAATTTAAAGGTATCACATTTAGTGTGGTGATGAGATACACTGCTTCACATCCATATATTTCAGTTAGGAGTGCCTGAAAACTGAATCTCTATGGGCAAACTCCAAATCAGCACTTCCAAAGGAATTCTGAAGGAATCAACATGCTGTAGGCTAAAGTGATCAAGGCAACATCAAGTTACAAGGCAGGATCCGAAAAGGGAAAGGAAGACATATTAGCCTTCTCTTCAGACTCAAATGGCAGAGTTGGCCGGGCTGCCAATGTTCTGTTTAGGGTCACTGCATAGAATAGCAATTTCTGAACTCCCCCCAATCAAAGGGTTAGCAGAAACTGAGGAGAAAAAAGAGAGAGAGAGAGAGAGAGAGAATTCATCCAAAGAATATTGATTTATGTTCCTTTTAATCCCAGCATGGTATGTACTGTGCTCAGTAGTAAGCATGGGGCATTATTAATTTATCAGTGCTACAGGCATTTACCATCACTGTTGTAACAGAGATCTAAACTGACATTGATGCGCATTTAGATCAAATTATGGCTGGTTCACACACAGCCTCGGCATGCACCCTTAGTGTAAACCTCTGGCATAGGTCTGCCTCTTAACCATGCCCAAAGTATAACTTATGATGTGAGTATAACTGGAACACCTCCCCTATGAGGGAAGGTTGCAATGTTTTACGCTTCTTAGTTTAGCGAAGGAGCAAATTAAGGGAGGGGATAGGATGCATGTATTTTAAAAATTGCATGATGTGGAGAAACTGAAGAGAAATGCTTTTCTCACTCTTTCATAATACTGGAGCCCAGGGTCACCCAGAGAAGCTGACTGTTGAAAGATACACAACAGAGAGGAATACGGTACATCTCCACACAGCAAATAGTTAAACCATGCAACTCACCATTACAATAGGACAAAACACTTTTATTGACCCCCTCCCAATTTTACCTACAAATTAAAACAAATTCAATTTAAAAATTCCAAAAAATGGTTTCTGTCCTTGATGTGTTCAAAGTTGCCTCTTGTCGCTGCTTTATTTTCTGAGTTGTTTCTAACACACATTCCATTCAACTTATTTGTCCTCAACCATCAGCTATCCACTTGCCAATTCCCGCACGTAAAATATTTTAACATTTGCAATATCTAGGAGTGAGGTTACTCCACAAAATATCGAATCCACAACAAATCAGCAATTATAAATTCTGAAATCAATTCCTTTCCTTCCTTCTGCAGGTATGAAGCCCAAGAGTTCACTTTTGCTAGATGTTTTTGTTCTCCTCTTATCTGCGCAGTCCACTCTGTCAGAGGTTCTGTCCAGAGTTTGCCATTACAATATGTAGTGATGGCCACCAACTTGGATGGCTTTAAAAGAAGATCAGCTAAATTCATGGAGGATAATGACCACTGGCTGTAATAATAAGAACAAGTTTAAGAATAATCTTATTATTTGCACCCCGCCCATCTAACTAGTTGGCCCAGCCACTCTGGGCAGCTCCCAACATATATAAAAGCATCATAAAACATTAAAAACTTCCCTAAACAGGGCTGTCTTCAGATGTCTTCTAAAAGTTGTGCTGTTATTTATCTCCTTCGTATCTGATAGGAGGGCATTCCACATGGAGGGCACCCTTTCCGAGAAGGCCCTCTCCCTGGTTCCCTGTAACCTCACTTTTTGCAGTGAGGCAACCACTAGAAGGCCCTTGGAGCTGGACCTCAGTGTCCAAGTCAGAATGATGGGTGTGGAGATGCTCCTTCAGGTATACATCCTGTGAGGGATAAGAGCTACCGACAGCCCCCTCCCATCTTGAACACCAGCTCCTCCCCCAGCGGGGAGGGGAAAACTTCGAGTGGTGAGTCAGGAAGTGGAAACAGGAGCGTGAGTACCCTAGCGGAGCCCAGGCACCGCCGGGGAAAGGAACAGGGGAGCAGGGAGACGGTGGGAAAGAGGCCGATCCCACCGACCCCGGAATTGCGTAAGAAGCGCCGGGGGAGGAGATTCAGTATGCCAAGATTACTTTGCTGGAGGAAAACGCGTGAGTCGCCATTCGGAGGTTCTGTGCAAGACTGACAACATGTACTGACCATCTGTAAATAGCACTGTTTTCAGCACTGTAAATACACAGCACCAATAAAAGGATAAAATGCAGAGCTGTGTGGAGTCGTTACTCTGAAGTAGCCCACCCCGGCCACTGTGACACATCCTGTTTAAGTTGTGATGGTCTACCTTCACTGGTTGCTGGTAACTGCAAATAGGTAGAGAGTTGTATCACATAGGACCCACCCAAGGGATTCCCACATGCCTTTCGTTGGCCACTGTGAGAACAGGATGCTGGATTAAAGAAACCTATGGTCTGATCTGACAGGGCTTCCGTGTTCTTATTAGGCCGATACTCATAGGCTCTATGCTGCCTTCATCAAGATACTACTAACCAGTGTCATTATACGAGCTGAGCATGCAGGAGGCCCCATGTTCAATCCTCAACTACTCCATGTAGAGCTGGGAGAGATTTCCAATCTGAAAGCCCTGAGAGCTAGTGCAGAGAGTACTGAGCAAGATGGACTTGGGATAAAGTAGCTTCCTCCATTCCCTGTGCATGCATAAACAATTGCATCTGTTACCAGAAATAGTTGGTTTAGCAGCAATTCCTGACACTAATCTGATCTCATTTTTCGACAGAATTACAAGCCTGGTAGATGAAGGGAATGCTGTGGATGTAGCCTATCTTGATTTCAGCAAGGCATTTGACAAGCTGCCCCATGATATTCTTGTAAAGAAGCTGGTAAAATGCGGGCTAGACAATGCTACCATTCAGTGGATTTGTAACTGGCTGGCTGACCGAACCCAAAGGGTGCTCATCAATGGCTCCTCCTCATCCTGGAGAGTAGTGACTAGTGGGGTGCCACAGGGTTCTGTCTTGGGCCCAGTCTTATTCAACATCTTTATCAATGACTTGGATGATGGGCTTGAGGGCATCCTGAGCATGTTTGCAGATGACACCAAATTGGGAGGGGTGGCTAATACCCCAGAGGACAGGATCACACTTCAAAATGACCTTAACAGATTAGACAACTGGGCCAAAGCAAACAAGATGAATTTTAACAAGGAGAAATGTAAAGTACTACACTTGGGCAAAATTTTTTTTGAAAGGTACGAATACAGGATGGGAGACACCTGGCTTGAGAGCAGTACATGTGAAAAGGATCTAGGAGTCCTGGTAGACCACAAACTTGACATGAGTCAACAGTGTGATGCAGCAGCTAAAAAAGCCAAAGCAATTCTGGGCTGCATCAATAGGAGTATAGCGTCTAGATCAAGGGAAGTAATAGTACCACTGTATTCTGCTCTGGTCAGACCTCACCTGGAGTACTGTGTCCAGTTCTGGGCACCACAGTTCAAGAAGGATACTGACAAGCTGGAACGTGTCCAGAAGAGGGCAATGAAAATGGTCAAAGGCCTGGAAACGATGCCTTATGAGGAACGGCTTAGGGAGCTGGGTATGTTTAGCCTGGAGAAGAGAAGGTTAAGGGGTGATATGATCGCCATGTTCAAATATATAAAAGGATGTCATATAGAGGAGGGAGAAAGGTTGTTTTCTGCTGCTCCAGAGAAGCGGACACGGAGCAATGGAGTCAAACTACAAGAAAGAAGATTCCACCTAAACATTAGGAAGAACTTCCTGACAGTAAGAGCTGTTCGACAGTGGAATTTGCTGCCAAGAAGTGTGGTGGAGTCTCCTTCTTTGGAGGTCTTTAAGCAGAGGCTTGACAGCCATGTGTCAAGAATGCTTTGATGGTGTTTCCTGCTTGGCAGGGGGTTGGACTGGATGGCCCTTGTGGTCTCTTCCAACTCTATGATTCTATGATTCTATGCCACCTCTCCCCAACTTTCTTTTCAGAAGGCAGGTGAGCCTTCAGGGGACAGTTGAGTAAAACCGATTTACCAAGGAGACCTTAATTTTTCGAACTGAGGCCACAGATGGAATAAGCAAATCATTTATAGAAAAGTGGGGGGTTGGGAGTTTGCTCAGCAAATTTTTCACTCTTGCTGTTAGAAAATTATTCATGTACTCTAGGCATTTGTTTTGTTAGCACTGTACCAAAAATAAACTTAGAGAAGCTCATTTTGTGCACTGTAGGTTGGATTATGTAGGTTAAAGGAATTGGATCTGGGTTTTTGTTTTTTGTTTTGATAAGTTGATTATGAATCATCCTGCCTTCTCCTTAGAACTTATGACCTTCTAGTTATTTGAAGCTGTATTTTTCTACTGCCTTACAAATAGTATGAACCAGTGACATATATTGGCCATGATGCTAAGGCTTCCCTTGTCATCACTGGCTTCCATTTCAAATAGAGCTGGGCCAGATTTTCTCATGAAAATATTGGGGTGGGGGGTGGGGCGAATCTTACATGAACCGCCTTACCTTATTCATGTGCTCTTCGTTGCCTGTTCTCAGCTTTGGAACCCTTTATAGATATGCAAAAAAGCATCATCATCTTGGTGTGATCCCAGCCAATGGTGCAGCTGCCATGTCATGCAGCTGATCAGATCTCCTTATTTGATGAAATCATAAAGCCAAGTCAGAGTAAAGGCTGGATGCATTGCCTGTATTCTGAACAGCCTTCTTGATAATACCACAATTAAATGGTGGCATCACAAAGCAAAGCCTGGGCAGAAACAAGGCTTCCTACCCTTCATTCTATAGGGGGCCTGCATTTTTACCCTATTCTACAGTCTCCCCTCCAAAACTGATAAAAGGGTGGGGGGGACTTTACTGTGACAGGCAGAATGGCCTCACACTCTAAAACAGTTCTTCCCCCAAGTATTTATTTAGGGGCATCAAAGCGACCCATAATATCAACTCTTTCCCCCCCTAATCGAGTGGCGGATGAGGTTTGAAATCATTTTCAACAACTTTAGTGGCTTAAAATGCTGGGATGTGGAGAATTTTATTCTTTCACAAATGTAGCCAAGAGTTTCAAAACAGCGGGGGAGAAAGGGACTGGTATTTTGGAATTTAAGAAGCTGTCAGGATTTTAATCACATTTGTACTTAAGGCCTATTTAAGCTTGAGGAGACATACCTCATCTGCCTTGGTTCCCAGATAGCTTTATTTCCTTATAAATGTCAGTTGTGACCCTCTTTACTGGAGAGACTAATCAGGGATGTAGCCTCTAATGAAGATGATCTTTTATTACCAGAGTTGCTTGACTTCATTAAGGCTGAGAGAAGGACGTCAGTTTCAATGAATGTGTCTTGCAGGGGAAAATTTGTTTTAAGATTCAACTTGAATTCTCTCTAATAGTGTGTTACAGAAATAATCTTATCTATGTACTGGATAACATAGTAGTAATTCATGTGTACATCTTCTGCAGCAATGTAATCCCTTATGTTGACCCGCCACAACTTTATTTGACTTCAGAGATACTAGCCTGCTTCTAAACAATACAGAAGCTAATGTTGCATAATAATCAAAGCAAAGGCAGCCACCACGACCCAAAATGAAGATTCCAAAATCAACATTAAGGCAATACCTGTATTTGGCCAATGAATAGGATGTTAAATAAGGCACAAGCTTCTGAGTTATTAAAAACTCTTCATCAGGCTAGATGGCAAATGAGATGGGAGGAAGGTAGGAAGAAGTTGGCTTGTGGTGGAGTCTGCATGTAGTATCTATTTAGCCACAGTCTTAAGAGGGATACATTCAAGCGAGGCTTTGTTATTTAATTAATCAAATAAATATATTCATTACCTGCCCTTCACCCAAAGGCCCCAGGGCGTTTTAAAAACAGAAAAGAAGAATGCCGCAACTCATAATATTTTTTTTAAAGTGTCCCAAAACAATCAGAGTCATTAAAACCTTAAACAGAAGGGTAAACAATCAATTAGAATTCCCAGAAGTGTGCGTTTCAAGAATGGTGCTGTGTAAATATCAAGTTGCAAAAATAGCTGCTGGGAAGAAGCAGGAGCCCGGAGAAACTCTAGATATTCTATGCTAACCTCAAAGAAGAAAGGATCCCAAACTCCTGAATTGTTCATGTTTATGCTCATTTCATTCATTTAATTTGCATGCCGCTTTCCCACAACAGATCATGTTCAACATGGCTTACAACACAGAAAAGTGCAACTTACCCATCCACCAACCCACCCCTGAGTCCATCCATCCACCAGGCCTTCTTCCACAACATCTATCTCCTCTTTCCCTTCCCTTTAAAATTCCACTTAATGGGCCACTGGTAGCAACAGTAATTGTGGCAGCCATGAAAGGCAGAAATGAGGGGAGTCTTCTCCTCACCTCTTCCCTCTCTGTGATTGCCCAATTGGCTGGATGCTGCTGCTACTGGTACCCAATAAGTGATATTTAATGGGGAGCGGAGGGAGGAATGGGTGCTATTAGGATGACAGGCAAAGCAAATGATAGCCTTGGAAATAAGCAACCTATTTTCCAAGACTGTTTTTTGTTTTTTGAATAAAGCACCTTTCTAGATCAACACACATCTTTTGGACATTTTCTGAGCCCTCCGATGTCCTTTTCCAAAATTAACATCACATGTAGGGTGCTTTTTTAAAAAAATGTGTACTGTAATTCTCACTTGCACCTACTGGGACTCATTTTCTAACCTGAGAGTATACTTTCTTTATAGATCCACATAGCCCTCTCGCTATTGACCTGTCATCTCGGGATGATTGAGTTCTGCAACAGCCCTCCACTGCCCTCTTCCTCTCTTCACTCTCCTCCAATTGCAGTGAGTTTCCAAGCTCATTCAACTTACCGTAACCGCATTAAATCAGAATGTCTTAACTGCTATAAACTTGTTCTGGTGTTTTGTCACATCCTGAGTTATGAGCTCCTTGACATAAGCCATAAAACACAGCAGTTGTTTTTAAAAGAAAGTTGCCCCCCCCCAAAAGAACTGCCTCCCACATCGAGGTTAATAATGCTTTCCTATGTCAGATGAAGCTTTAATTGTGTCTATGTGGCTGTCTACAGCGTAATGTTCATCAAATGTGATTTCCTCGTGCACCAAGAGCCCAGGGCATGTTGGAAAGGGCACCAAGTAAATCAGGGTTGTTGCCGACAAATGAATTCTGACACTCGGCATTTATCTCACTTATCGCCAATATGCATGAGAAGTACTTTAGATGGAGAGAGTAGGTGAGTGGGAGGAGAGGAGAAACATCTGCACTGATATCATCTGAATGAAAGGGTCGTCTCCTTATAAGAGATGGAAAACTTGCTTCAGGCTGCTCAGGGTGACCTAAGACCCCAGCATCCTTTTTAAGAACCCTCAGTTTTGCCGCAGCTAGGAAATCCCAGAGGAGACTGATGGGATAACATGTGAAAGTTTTTGTATACAGATGCAGCACATAGAAAACGAGCAACCACACAAAGAGGCTGTGCTCATCTTGAAGCAGCATCAGTCCCTACCAAAGCAACAGCATCAACCTTGTATTTACACACACCCAAAGCTGCTTCTTGCCAGTCGCCTCCCCGATCTCTAACAGCTCCCCGTTTTCTGCACAAATTCAAAATGTACAAATTATTCCTTTCAGGTCCAGCTTTGTAGACATATATGATGTCAATTGCTTTTCACACTGATGGAAGAACACAGAAAAAGAAGCCTATCATTTTGCTTGGCAGAGCAGAAGGCGACGGCCTGTTTTCAAGAAGTCGCTTTCCTCTCAGCGTTCTTACTTTGGTTTTGTGCATTCTGAGAAATTGCTACATGTCAGGACTTCTCACCTGGGATGTCATTTCACCTTGCATTGAAGAACCGGATTACAGGCTTTCAAAAGGGCTCCACTTATCAGGAACCACTTCTTGAGCATCATTGTGTCACCGTTTTCTGAAGGGATGCCCAAACTACTGAGGAGACAAGTAGTATTCCAGGAATGAGGTCCTCACAAACCGCAGTTCCTGGCTACCCATAGGAGTGGCGCTGTTGCACGCTGTTACCATTTTGCTGCTCCTGACATATGATATTGAGGGAAACCTGTTGCAGATATTAATATTGCACAGTTTGAAGTGACTGGATGCATTAAAAAACCCCACTCCTTTTGGAAATGAAACATTGCCCAGACCCATTAGTAAAAGGTAAAGGGACCCCTGACCATTAGGTCCAGTCGTGACCGACTCTGGGGTTGCGCGCTCATCTCGCATTATTGGCCGAGGGAGCCGGCGTATAGCTTCCAGGTCATGTGGCCAGCATGACAAAGCCACTTCTGGCAAACCAGAGCAGCACATGGAAACGCCGTTTACCTTCCCGCTGTATCGGTTCCTATTTATCTACTTGCATTTTGACATGCTTTCAAACTGCTAGGTTGGCAGGAGCTGGGACTGAGCAACGGGAGCTCACCCCGTCACAGGGATTCGAACCGCCGACCTTCTGATCAGCAAGCCCTAGGCTCAGTGGTTTAACCACAGCGCCACCTGGGTCCCAGATATTATTAAAAGGTTTACTTGCAGAACTTTCTTCAAAAACAAAACGAAAGATGCATCAAAAATATCCACACAATAGCTTGTGCTGTACAGCACAGGCTCAGCATCTTAGAAATAACTTTAACTTAGAGCTGACAAACATAGCTTTCACTACCTCTCAGGATCCATTGCCTGCATCCCAAGCCAGCATCTTGCCTTAGGCTGTTTACTTGGAGAACTTCATTTACAGCCTCACTCCATGGAGCCTTGGGAACAAAGAACTAGCCACCACCCTTCCAAGACAGCGAATTTGCCATCTTTCTCACATGATCTGAGTTTAAACACTCACATGCTAGCTACTAGAGAACAACAATCGGTTAATTATCAACTCAGTTAAAGCTCAGAGAAAGCTCTTCTTGCCGTTCTTTAGCTTTAGTGAAATTATCCAGTTAAAGCCTTTCATCAACACACAGGCATTCCCATTTCAGTGTGAATTAATCCAATTATACTTAACAAAACTTTGCTGCTGGATCAGACCAAAGACCCATCTAGTACAGCTTCCTGTTCTCACACTGGCCAACCAGATGCATATGGGGAAGCTGCAAACACGACCTTAGTGCAACATGCGAGTTGATCCTAAATGGTGTGGCTCTCACTGACCGAAGGCAAGTACAAACCATAGTTCACCATCTCTGAAGTAATAGTAAGCTAAAGTGGATGCAAACCTTAAAGGAGAGGAGGAAGTATATAAGACCAAGGTATGTTCCTGATCCTGCTACCCATAATTGAAGCATTCAGGGTATTAGGTGAGAATCAACCCTTTGTGGCATAAAAGTGTATAGCTATATCTTTGATGATCTTTCTTATGTAAATCACTATATTTTGCTAGGGCTGAAATTAAATTAAAGGAATGATTTGTACTATTTGTACAGTATACATTTAGATAATGGCATGAAAATATTGTATTATAATTTATCCTAGATTTGAATCTTCTGTCACTCCAGATTTAATGGGGAAAATCAATTTATCACCTTGATCAATCATGGGCTGTTGCTAGTCTTTGTGGTATGCACACACTATGGTGTTTGAAAATCCACCTGATGTAATTTTGATTATATCCTCAATACCCTTCAGACTTTCAAAGATGGCGAGAAAAAGGGAAGATTACATTTCATTTTCTGCACTATCAACAATATGCTAGTGTTTGAAATAGCTTAAGGAAATGAAATGGAACGACTATATGAACAACATTCTAATAGGTGCTTGATAATGTAGTACTGTACCAAGCCAATATGCTATGTTAAATATTTGACATTTTGCAGTTCCTGAGAGTTACTTATGACATAAACCAGCAATATCTCTTTTCTTCTGTGAAGATTAAAAAATCTTTACTCTTCACCTAATGTGAAAGCTGAGGAAAAAAATAAGAAGACGTTTCGATTTCCATGTCTTTGCTTTCCGTCTTCTTTGTGTTTGAGACAAGTTTCTTATAGCAGCATTGGAAATGGATACTCTTGAACCAATTTAAAAGCAATTCCAGAGCTTTGAGAAAACATATACCCAGCCTAATGTGAAGACTGCATTATACTTCTGAAGCCGAAGACAAAGCAAGAAATAAAGCACTCAAGAGAAATAAGCAAGCCTGCATGCAAAACACTCCATTTCTCCTCCACACTTTGCTATTCCAGATTTTACCATACAGGTGTACCTGATGTGAGGTAAAATCCTTCTTCCTGTTTGGTTGGGTGGTATCTAGGTAACCATAGCTGCAAGTGTTGGAGAATAGATAGATAGATAGATAGATGATAGATAGATAGATAGATGAAAGATAGATAGATAGTTTTTGCAAAAAAAATTCCATACATCCTTTAACATTCATTCATATCTTATGCAATATTTTTTTTGGACTTCCATCAACCACGTCTAAAGATTTCCAATCTTCCTAACTTATTCTTGTATTCCCTAATTATTCTTTTCCGTCTCTCCCCCTACCCCCACTTTGCATGGTGTTTCTTTTGTACTTAAATGGATGGGCTTTGCAATGAAATGAGTGGTGTGCAGTGATGTAAGGACAATATACTTAATAGCACAATTAATTGTTTAGAATCCTGGCACAGCTGACAGAGAGATAAATAAATAATGTGGTTTTTTTGTCAGAAGGCGAACTGCAGTGGAATGGAAACAGCACTGCTTGTGACAAACACAGGACAGAGTGGAAATGGATGGCTTACATCCCTAACCATAGTCCACTTCACAGACAACTCAGGTGTAGAATTAGAAGTAGGTTTGCCTTTAAATGTGAACTGAATCAATTTTTTTCCACCATCCCTATTTCTGAGTACAGTACACGTTTACAGGATTGCACCATTTCTGGCACACAGAACCAGAGGAGCAAAGTCCTGATATGCATTTTTTTTTTAATTTGAGTACCTGGTTTGCAATTGTTTTATGGGGTATCCGGATGCACTTTTCCATTCCCTGGTTTCTATTTCAGACATCTTCATGGGACATGTTGAACTCTATGATTTTTCAAGTCTGAACCTGCACCTTGTACACAGGAATGCCTGTTCAATGGGCTGGCAGAGAAAATGCAGAATGGGAGTGCATTTGAGCAGGATTCCTGTCTCCCTGCTACCTGCAAGGCAGAAATTCATTATGTTAGCTTTTTTTCTGGCATGAAGATTCAGCAGTCAGCCTCTAACACAGCTCTTCACACATGCCCAGTGCAGGATCACGGAACTTCAGGCACAGAAATGACCCGGAGGGCATCTGGTCCTGCTTTTCGCACACATCCCACTTTTCAGTGGTGGAAGATCAATAACTGTCAGCTGAAAATGCAAAAGGCTGACGCATCCACCTACACTCCAGGAACCTCTCACAGAGGAAGAGAAATTAGGCCAGGGATTTCTGCCTAGTAAAGAACTAGAATAATTCACACAACTCCCCAAAATGACTGCACCCAGCTATCTTTGTGGAAAGGCAAGAGCTTGACACCAAAATGCAAACACAAGGATCTGAGAAAGAAAATGGCATCTGAACTAAGATGTACAGCTACATTTAAGTCTCTCTATTAGGGATGAATCAGGAGTGGGGGTTCTCTTCATTTTCACTTTTGCTTCATAATAAAACAACTTCCCCAATGGCTAATGAATGCAAGGCTGGAGATTTGGAGGAAGCTTGAGCATAAGTGAAAATACGAAAATTTAGCATTAGCAGCAATCCGTTTCCATTAAATGCATTTTGGATGCCTGAGAATCTCCTCTGCTATAACAGGGCAAAAACACTAACGGAAAGCTATAAATGCATTTAGGAGTTTGGTCATTTCATATTTAAGCCGGTCACACTTTGCAAAGAGAGCAAAGGTATTTTTTAAATTTTGTTTAAAGGCAAGGATGGAATAACCCTGGTCTTATTATGGTGGAATTTTGAAGAAACCTTTGCCAAGTGGCAACGGGAGTGTTGCTAAGGTTCCAAGAATGTATATACGAAGCCAGTAACAGAAAATGTGCTTTTATCTGCTATAAGCACTGATAAATGAGCATCTAATTAAAGCTGACATTGATCCTGGCACCGCAATTGCTCTGGTCTCAGACAAAGAACTCAGCAAGGAAAGAATGAAGCATCACATCCCACTGGGCAAAGCTTTGAATCTGCATGTTGGAGCAGTTTTCTCCTCCACATCTCCCCACCTAATTATATCCCATGTCCGAAATACAAATAATTGCACATTCTTCAAATTGCTTTGAGATTTATGGAAGACAAAGACAATATACAGGGTTGATACTGCATCAGGGGTACTGCTCTGAGAGCTGGGTTTTTTTTTCTTTAAACAACCCAAGATAGCCTTTCCCAAGTTTTTGCCCAGATGTTGTAGTCCAAAACATCTGGAGGGCACCTTGGCAAAGGCTGCTGCCCAAGAGGTCTGCATTACCATATTATCTGGAGAAAAATATTTTGGTCATGATTCTTATTCTGCTTTTTAACCCATCCCCTCTTTAAAAAAAACACACCCTTTTTTTTCTTTGTATCACAGTGGCCATATCCACACCATACACTGAAAAAAAAAACATTCATACCACTTTATCAGTCATGGCTTCCCCCAAAGAATCCTGGGAAATGTAGTTTACCCCTCGTGGAGTTAAAATTCCCAGGATTCTTTGGGGAAGCCATGTGCTTTAATTGTATGGTGTGGATGTGAGCAATGCATTCTCCTCTGCACTATGACAGGACTTGCTGAACACCTATCTTTCTGCAGTTATTACCCAGACGTAACGATCATGAGAGTACTTCACACCACAGCAAACTTCACTTCCAAAGTAACTACTCTATTCCTAACTCAAAAATGGAAAGCGTAATGCTGGGGGTCAACAAAAGAGGTTTAAAGACTATCTCAAGGCAAATCGAAAAAAATAAAATAAAAATTGTAGTATAAACACTGACAACTGGGAAACACTGGCTTGTGAGAACAGTCTTTACCAAAGGTGTCGTGGGTTTTGAAGACGCTCGAACTCAGAATGAAAGGGAGAAACACGTTAAAAGAGGAAGGCACGCTTGGCAAACCCTCATCGTGATCAACTCCTGCCCGGAAACCAATGTCCCCACTGTGGAAGGACGTGTGGATCCAGAATTGGCCTCCACAGTTACTTATGGACTCACTTTTAAAACCGTGTTTATGGAAGACAATCTTACTCGGCTACGAATGATCACCGAAGAGGAAGAAGAGGAAGAAGAAGAGGAGGAGGAGGAGGAGGAGGAGGAGGAGGAGGAGCTTCACACCACTGACTTTATACTTGCCCCGAGCTTCTGTAAATAAAGGGGGAAGGGGGACCTTGAGTCAAATGAACTCAACTCTGAGCCTGATTTTTCTGGAACTTCTATAACCTGTGCTCATTCCCCAGCCAAAATGGCCTCATCCATGCATGAGCAGGAGCTTTCAGTGGGCATAGAGAAACTCCAGAGTTTCGTGATGGACAGAAAGTCTTTATGAGAGGAGGGGGGAACCCTCATGGGGGAACCACAGAGAGCTTCATAAGAACTGGTCGTACTCAGTGGGTGCAGTTTGCCGCTGGACAGGAAAAAATGAAAGCCCTTCGGGGAGGGAGAATGAAATGGAGTGTTCTGGGAATTGGCATAGCTGGCTGGAGCCCTGGATGTGAGCAATCCACACTGCAACCATTTGTTGCATGTCCTGCTGCTACCGGCTACATTTCCCACCTTTTTGGGGGAAAACAGCTGAAGCCGACTTTTGAAATGTGGTCCTGATGAAATGTCTGCATAATCATGTCATCGTTGCTTCTTCTCTTCTTGGACAAAGGTAGTTTGTGGAGTTTGAGGGCATCCTTCCCGCTTAACCTATTTCAGCCAGCTACACTGCATGGCCCACTTCGTTGGGGCTAATCCAGGCATTCCCAAACTCAGCCCTCCAGATGTTTTGGGCCTACAACTCCCATCATCCCTAGCTAACAGGACCAGTGGCCAGGGATGATGGGAATTGTAGTCCCAAAACATCTGGAGGGCCGAGTTTGGTGATGCCTGGTCTAATCCAGTGTGTGACACAGCAAGGATGAGTGGCGACCACAGGAAAGAAGCTGGTCAGGAAACGAGAGTGAAGAAAGAAAAAAGCGGTGATTGACAAACGGGTGCGTGTGGTCAGCCCTCAGAGCAAGGAAATGAATGGAGAGCTGTCAGAGATGCCATTGGTGCAGAGAGAAGAAGAGGGGTCAGCAAAAATGGAGCTATGTGGATGGCAGATGGGACAGAAAAAGTAAAGAATAGCTAAAGGAAAGGACCAAAGTGGGGGGGGGTAGGTGAGAGCCCACTATGGAATAATAGGCAGATAAAAGGAGACATTTTGCTCACAGAGTCCAGAGTTCTGTGGAGCTGCAGAGAAGAAACAGCTTAACAGAAACAGCATTAAAATTGCATCAAAACTGCTTTTCTGTGACAAAGATGCAGGCCTCTTGAGTTAATAAAAATGGAAGGCACCCCTCAGAGTTGATGCCACTTGGTCTACAGGTTAATATTTAGCTAGGTTTAAAACTGTTTGGTAGCAATTGTTGCTACTAATCCTGGAACGCTCTTTTTGCAGCTTCATTGGGCCTGCTTATTTTTAGCTGAGCATCATTGCTAGGCAGCCGAGCAATTTTAAATTAGCATACAGTTAAACAAAGTAGCATATGCAAATGAGGAATGGCCAGTTTGATTTCCCCACTCTGGGAGAGGTGGAGAGTGCTGTACTCTGCCTCAGTATCATCTGTAACAAAATATAAATTTGGAAACCATCATAACATAGGGAAATCAAGCTGCAAAGCCGCCTAGCTGTGCTAATTAGAATTCTATTTCAGTGTTTCAGCTGAAATGTGATTCTTCACATTTTAAATATCAGTGTGGGTGCATCTTATATGCACATAAAGCCCTTTATCCAGGCCTAGCGCATTTTTCTTTTTTGATAAATGCTCCTGTAGCTTTAGCATTCATTTTCTTGTAGCTGCTCCTATTGTTGTGCCGCAATCCAACCATAAATGGAATTTGATTTTTTTAAAAACAAACAAACAAACAAACAAACAAACTGTTTTGTGTTTATGCATTGGCTTTTTTAACCAACCCGATCAGCATCCATGTACATTTTTTTAAATGTTATTTGGAAACTATGAGTTTTCTTGGATCAAGCTGTGAACACGATCTAGGATTTCTCTTGGGTGGTATTCAGCTTTTGGGGCGGGGCGGGGGGAACAGGGGTGGTACATCCCATTTCGCTGCTTGAAGAGAAACAGGAACACACCACTGCACCCCTGTTCCCTGCATTGTGTGGCTGCACGGTAGTGCTGACTCCTGGTTAGATCTAGCCAGTGTCACAAGGTCCCATGCACTCTGTGAGATCTCATGAGATTTCAGTGAGATCTTGCCGGAAACTGGTGCTACTGGCTGCACTGCTTCTCTGCTGATGCCAGAGGCAGTGGGGCAGAGGGGGCGGAGGCAAGCCTTCCACCGCTTGAGGCAGGTGAGTTCTGCTGGGGGGAGTTGCATTGCTAAGAAATCCAGTCCTCCCACATTGTAACATTGGCTTCCTGCTTCATAAATCCTGCGAAAGGGAAGACCGACGTGTGAATCAAAACAACTGAGCTTTTCCACAACTCTTGCAATGTAAAATGCCTGCTGTCCTAGATTTCTATCCCTTGCATGGCATTCCACAAAACTGGTTTCCTTCACATAAACATGTGCGGAACACGTTGGCTTCTCGAGAGCATGGAGATGAATGCTCAAGCAAGTTGGATGTTTATTCCTCCCCACAGCCCAGCCTACCCCTATTAATGGGATTGCACAGACATTCCTCATCATGGACTGGAGCGTACAAGGATGGACACAGTCCACAGGAAGCAGCTCTCCCATAATCCAGCTAGCAAAAGTGCCATGAAGACTGCAGTGACCAGCCTTCACAGCTGTGGCCAACTTTGCACTGTGATTTCCCCATGCAATCCTATGTGGAGAAAACGAGGAACCACCTCATATGTATGAAGCATTCTTAAGGATATTGAACCCCTTTGAGAGATGCTGCCTATGAAATATTTAAAGAAGAATATTGCAAATAGGCTAGAGTGAAGAGATTAATTCATGGATTTATCCAGACCACAGCTGCATTGATTTTTCTATAGAATCCCCAACCAGAACACTGCTTGTTCTAATTTGTTTTCAATAAAGTATCCACCACAGATCAGTTTTTGCACTGTATTAAAAGGGTGATTGGTTTTATTTTTAGTGCACTAAGTGATTAGAGCCAGGTTGGAAGTTGAGACAACAGACCTGCCATTATTTAACATGCAGCACAGTTTGATGCATGGTTACTTGGTGAGTCCCACGGTGTTCGGCGATGCTTACTCCCCACATATTTCACAGGGAGCAATTTATTAATTTACTAGTGGGTGGATTTAACAATGCTATCAAGGAGAAGAATATAGCAGGTGGAGAAGTGGGTGTTTACTTAACACAAAAAGAGCCCTCGTGGGACCAAAGGCCCACCTGGATCAGCATCCTCTTCCCACACTGGCCAACTGGATGTCAATGGGAAGACCACCGGCAGGACATGAGCACAGTCACACTACTTATGCTCTTCAGCCACAGCAAACTAATAAGTTTAGAAACCCACAGGATCCAAAATTTCAGGTCGTGGACGATGACAACAACTAGCATTGTGGTACCAGTAGACATCTCTTTTCTCCCTCGTCATCCCAAATGAGTCTTTTTTTTATTTCCACTGTTCTTAATTCTTGTTGGTTGTCACGTTTCGATATTGTTGGTTTTTTTATGATCAGCATTGTGTTTTATATTCTATTTCTGCACGTGGTTTGGGCATTCTCTGAATGCCGAGAGGTTTTTCATTTCTTAATCAATCAGGCTTCCTTTGGCATGTGCCAGTTCAGCTAGGCCACGTCAAGGCCTGGGGATATGGAATGTGGCATATTCTTCATTTTCACGATCCTGTCGGGTGGAGTAGAGAATTCTCTTCCGAATAAGATCTATTCATTTGTTTACAAATATATATATGTAGCAAGCTTGAAAATATGCAAAATATCAGCAGACAGAGCGGAGCATCGTTTACAGTGGGAAACAGGGAAGCAGGACTCGCTTGCCCATGATGCATGCTGAAGCCGTTGCCTCATGCTTGCAGGGGCATCAGATCCGCCCACTCCAGAGAGCCACCTCTGGCACTTGTCACCCTCCTCTTTGGCTGTACACACATCCCCACTGCCTGCTCTTCTCCGGTGTCAAGACTGGAGTCCTATGCAGGTCAGCATGAAGAGGCAGAGTTGGTTGTCAGTGAAGTTCACTCTCCATTCAAGGAAACAGCATCCAACACAGCACCACTTCCCAGGTGGTTTTGGCCCTATGGAGCAGTTGCCAGGGCTGAAGGTCCCTGCAGTTCCACACCAATCTCAATGTGTGTCTGCACACCTCTGGTCTCTGTTCTGCACTCCTCATTATCCTGTGCATTCTTGGAGACCAGGCAGGAGGGGAACTTGTTGCAGTCTCTTGATTGCCCTCCTCTGCTTCAGCCTCGGAGTCTGACCTGCTCCCTGTCACGGGTTTCTCCTGATCACTAAACCCTGTTGTTCTTTCAGTATCTAGCATCTCCTCCCAAGCCTTCCTCTCTGTCCTCCTCTCAGTGTCCCACCACCAATCCCCAGGCTCTGAGCCTTCTTCCCCTGAGATCTCCCTTGGGGATTCCCCAGCTGGCGCCATACCTGCCAAGTTGCTGTCAGAGAAATAAGGGACCGGCCGGAAATAGCAGACCGGAAGTAGCGCTGCCACTTTTTTGGAACTGGGTGGAGCATGCTCAGAAGTGACTTTTGATGCTGCTTTGCCCAGTTCCAAAATGGCTGCCGCACCAGAAGTCGCACTGCAGCCATTTTGGAACTGGGCAGAGCAGCATCAAAAGTCGCTTCTGAGCATGCTCCGCCCAGTTCCAAAATGGCCACCGCGCCAGAATAAACCGGGAAAAAACAAAAAAATCCATTTTTTCAGATAGGAACAGCTGGGAAAACGGGGATTTCCCAGGGAAAACGGGAGACTTGGCAGGTATGACTGGCGCGTCCCACCACTCCTCGTTGTCCAGCCAGTCTCTGACATCTGGCTTACATTTTACTCCTCAACCACCTTCCCTGGGCCCACTCTAGTTGCCTCAGGCAAAGGCACTGGAGTGGTGGTGGCAGTAGCAATGGTGGAGCTGGGGCAGCCTTTTCTGTTTTGCACCAAACAGCAAAGCATCCTGGGCCAGCTGTGCATGGTTCTGTTCCTCGGCTTGCATGACTTGCCAAGTTACCTCAGCATAGGATTGTTGTGTGTATACAAAAGATGCAAATCTTATCTTCAGGGAATGGGAAACTGAGCCCATAAACTCTGATCAAGTTGGCAATGTGTGCTATTTGCAGGCATTATAAAGTTATTACAGATAACAAAAGGAAGGACGGGGTGTGTGGGAGTGATGACTTGCTCTGCTAGGCACTTGAGGCTTAAGAGAGAAATTTTCTGTAGCTGGGGTTGGTCTCTAATGAGCTGCTCATCTTTTATGGATTAGAAATTTCCAGTATTTAAGCAATGGTGGAGGTATATTAATTAATTTTCCTCAGATGTCTCTAAATGGCCTTCAGACACTGCCGACAAATAAGATAAGCAGTGCAACTGTGGTTTAATTATTTACCCAGCAACAACTAGGAATCAATCTACCCTCTCCAGTTTGCTGCCAAATCATAATCTCCATTCTGTCCATTCAATTGTATGCTGCTAACGTCAGAAGACAGGAGTGATTTTATTCTTAACATCTGCTGAGACTCCAATATTGTTCTGGTGAATAATCCAGGCACAAGTGTTCAGTCTCTGCTTATTATTTGAGGGGCGGGGGTATTAAAAATTCGTCACCACCTTAAAAAAATTCACACCCTTAAATCAAATTTTGTAACGGGTGATATTGGCATAAATAACCCCAAATAATTAAAATGCAATGTTTGGGATTCTTTCTCCTTACTTTCCTGCCTCTTGGCCTTTACTGAAGTCAACCTGTTTCTGGCAGGTACCACAACAATCTGTAAGTAGGGGCTCACGTAATCAAATGTTCTTCCACGCTCCCTGCAAATGCCCTACATAATTGAGAACAAGTGTGGTATAGTGGTTAGAGTGTCAGACTAGGACCTGGAAGAGCAGAGTTCAAATCCCCACTCAGCCATGGGGCTCACTAAGTGTCTTTGGGTCAGTTCACTGCCTCTCAGCCTAACCTACCTCACAAAAATTTGTTGTCAGGCACTTGATCCAGAGCCTCATATGTGTTCCAGTGCCCCAATGGAGTTCCTCAGGAAACAGCTTTCCTCATTCGCATCCTTTTAAATGGATGCACGCACTGAAGTGAATGGGAAAGCCCTTGTTGAGGCTTCCCCATGTACACATGGAAGTTTCCATAGCAGCAGGATCAGGTCCTTTGAGTGCTGTCTTCCTCTCTGTCAAGGAGCTGTCAAGGAGCCAGGTCATCCACAGAGCAGGCACAGAACGCGATTAGCTTTTTATTAGCAGGGGGGAAAAAAACAATACATCAACGTCCCTGGTCTGTGTTAACTCAATGAAGGCACTGCTGAAACTAAGTACTAGGTATGTCCTTTCCCTCTTACTCTGGATCCCTCCCAAGCAGACAAAAGCTACATCAATGGGGTGGGCTCCTCTTCTGGGCCTGTCTGGCACGTTGCTCAGCAATGGAAGTACCCTCCTTAAGTGGGGAGTCAGAGGGGGAGACAGCAGGACTGGTACTGTCTGTGTGCACACTGTGACTCTCAGCTTCTAATCCTGTCCTGGAAGATCCTTCTTCTCCTGATCCTCTTGATTGCTCAAGTCTTCTGTTTCTATCAGCTCCGAGCTCATCCCTTCTGCGGCCTGCTCCTCAGTGTCACACCACCAGGCTCCAGGCACTAAGGTGTCATCTTCAGAGCCCTCCCTGGGGGGCTCTTGAGTTACCAGCTCCCACCACACCTCCTCACCCAGCCTGTCCCTGACACTCTTAGTCAAAAGCTAGGCTCTCCATCCCAAATCCCCTTATCAATCCATTGGTCGCATGCATTTTAATGTGGACTTACTTGACAGGGTCCTGAACTGAGGCTGGACTGATAAAACAATTCTGGTTCCATTTCCTCACTCCAAAAAAAAAAAAAAAACATAAATCGTATGGACAATTTTAAATTAACGGAAGGAAAATATATAAAAAAGCAAAGTCAAATCTCCACAGTATATCTGTGCACTCTGTCTTAGCATCAGCACCTGTCCAGGTGACATACAGCCTCTGTAGAAACATAAACATGTGATGCATTAAACAAAAGCTAACACAGAGAAAACTCTTCTTAAGCGCCTCTATCTTTTTGCAAGTAAAATTCCATGCTGCCGTATTTAAGGACCCAAATTTTACGTGCAAATGTTAGTGCCTAACTACATAGGATTGGGAATCATGTTGTCGCAAATCATATCAGGGGTTCTTGTAAGCATTATTTGTTTATTTTTATTAGGAAGAAAAAGAAGAAAAGCAATGACAAACCTAGGCAGCATCTTAAAAGGCAGAGACATCATCTTGCCGACAAAGGTCCGTATAGTTAAAGCTATGGTTTTCCCAGTAGTGATGTATGGAAGTGAGAGCTGGACCATAAAGAAGGCTGATTGCCGAATAATTGATGCTTTTGAATTATGGTGCTGGAGGAGACTCTTGAGAGTCCCATGGACTGCAAGAAGATCAAACCTATCCATTCTGAAGGAAATCAGCCCTGAGTGCTCACTGGAAGGACAGATCCTGAAGCTGAGGCTCCAATACTTTGGCCACCTCATGATAAGAGAAGATTCCCTGGAAAAGACCCTGATGCTGGGAAAGATGGAGGGCACTAGGAGAATGGGACGACAGAGGATGAGATGGTTGGACAGTGTTCTCGAAGCTACGAACATGAGTCTGACCAAACTGTGGGAGGCAGTGAAAGACAGGAGTGCCTGGCGTGCTCTGGTCTATGGGGTCACGAAGAGTCGGACATGACTAAACAACTAAACAACAACAAATTATCAGGAGCACTCAAGAAGCCACACCTTTATTTGGGAACACACTTCTACCCTAAAGAGTTTATTGCAGTTATTTTTACCTCGGCACTATATTTCCTGTTGCGTGCATAATTAATCAATTTTTGGAAATGCCGGGGCAGTGAGTGGCAGTTTTACTTTCCAGCTTGGAAAGTTTACGGACATGGTAATTCAGCATTCAGACATAATCCAGGGACACAAAGAATATGTCACTGCATCAATAGAACTGGAACAATAATTTATATTTTACTAAGTTGCTTTACTAGGAAGAAATAAAGCCTTGGTGCTACAATTAGGTATACAATTCATATTGACAGAATAATGAAAACGTGTGATTAAAATGTGGCCCTGTGTGGAGAAAAATCTGGATTTGTGTGTAGAGCAAAGCAATCGCTGCTGTAACTTATTGCACACAATAATTCATTGCACCCTGCAGTTGTTAGTTATGAGATCAACAAAAGAGATAGGATTCTTCATTTATTCCTAAGCACTGCCTAGGGTGTGGTGCAAGACATGCTTGCAATATTTATTTAACATGAAATGTAAAGGGCTACGGATATACAAAACTAATAGTAAACATTTTAAAGTTGTACAAGAATCTGTGCAGAAAGGCAGGAGGGCCAATAGATGATAAAATGTGTAAAGCTGGAAACCGCAGAAAAGCTGAATGAATTATTTGCATTTACCTTTGCAACAGAAGAAAATGAGAAACGGCTGTACGAAATGTGGGTGGGCATTAGGACCTAGGGATGGGGAAGAAATTTGACTCAGTTCACATTGAAAAGTGAATCTACCTAATTTGCACTTCTTGAGAAAAATACACAAAACAAAACACAGCCAACCTTCAAAATTTGCACATCTCTGAATTTTGCAGCACAGTGTGATGTGCACAAAAATACCTATACTAGGATAAAGTGTGCATATAAATGCACATCTTGGTGAAAATAATGTATAGAAGAAGCAATATGTTTGGGGGAAATTGTTTTGCAAAAACGTGTATACCGTGGAGAAATTCCGCAGAATAGAAAAATGCCCACGCCAGGGAAATTTGCACTAAAATGCTAATGACTTTCCATGATGACTTTGACAATAATAATCTTGAACTGGTGTGCAAATGTGGAGAATGGAATTGATGTCTGGAAAAAATGAGAAACTGAAACTGGCACATTCCCTGATCAGGATGCCCTCTCAAATACCAATGGCAGAGGTCTCTTTTTAAAAGGGGGAAGAAAGCAGCAGCAGCAACAACAACACCAGGGGACTGAATGGGACCTTGGTCCTGGGGAAAAAACCACAGGCAGCATGGCATAAGAGAGTGAAAAGGTGGTGTTTCCCCTTCGCAGTAACTCTCCAACACAGTCAGCTTGGTATTTTCAGTCTTTATTACATATATACAAGAAACAGTTACAGTTCAGAATTACGTGTCCGAACCCACTGAGTCAGATTCGGGGAGTGGCTTCCTACTATTTCCTTACGCTTCATTTCCCTCCTTGTCTGCGCTGATTAAAAAGCCCCCTCCCTTCCTGAGTCTGAGCTTCCTTCCGGAGCCTCTGGTTGGTTGCAGGGCTTCCTAGCATCCCTGAGCCCCTGCTCCACCTGGCTACTTTCCGCCCCCTCTTCTGCTTCCTCTGTCTCTGGGCGGTTGTGGGGCTCTGCAGCATCCCTGAGCCCTTGTTCCACCTCCTCTGTCCGTTGCGCCTCTGAATCCTCCCACAGAGAGCGAAATCAATTTATAGACTCATTAATACAGCCTTCCCAACCTGTTCCCCTGCTGATGTTTTAAACCACAACTCCCATCACAGGGAGGATAAGGATCTATAAGAAGCAAATGGATGGTTTTGGGGAAAGGGAGATAAACAGTGGGGTGGTTCAGATGCAACAATTTCAGCTTACTAAAACATGCCTCATTAGGCTGAGAATGAGCATCATGCCAGTACACGCGCCCCACTCCCACAAAAGGCTTCAGCACTTTTATCATGGCTTGTTCAAGCTTGTTCCTATTAGATTCAAACCAGAAATTGCCACTTCATCACAGATTTAAACCACGATATGATACCAGGATCTTATCGTTCATGCACAGCACTCACTAATAAACCAATTTTTGGGGGCCCAGATCATTACGCTGGAACCAGCCTCATATGTGTGCTGTTTTTCCTTTCTGCAAATAAACCGAAGTCAAGCTGAGGTATCTGAGCCAAGGTAAAACCTTGAAGGATGTTTATCAGTGACTATTAGGCATGGTACCGGTAGCTAAATGGACCGTTCACATTCAGAGGCTGTTTGCCAGTGAATACACGTTCCCAGTGAGCAACATTAGGAAAGGGCTATAGCTTTTCAACCCCACTGGTGGGCTTCCTGGAGGCATCTGATGAAAACAGGAAGCTGGAATGGATGAACATTGGACCAGACCCAGCAGGGCACATTTTTGCCAAAGACATCCAGTTTCCCAGATTGGTAGAATCCTAAGCTGATTGCATCTCCACAAGGATCTCTCAGGACTTCCTGCTGCAGGCTTTTTTGATAGTCACTGCAGTAAATTGTTGTTTTAAAAAATAAAAATCATAGGTGGTCTATCAATGCCTCTTAAGTGTGGTAGTTATACATTGGTCCTCCATCTGATTGACAGATACTGGAGGAGAAACAATAAGAATCGATTATCATCACCAACTGCTTGCAAGTTTCGTGCATGTTATCCCAGCATGACAATTCTGCACATCTGTGCACATTTACGTGGGTGGCACTGTGGGTTAAACCACAGAGCCTAGGGCTTGCCGATCAGAAGGTCGGCGGTTCGAATCCCCATGACAGGGTGAGCTCCCATTGCTTGGTCCCTGCTCCTGCCAACCTAGCAGTTCGAAAGCATGTCAAAGTGCAAGTAGATAAATAGGTACCACTGCAGCAGGAAGGTAAACGGCGTTTCCGTGGCTGCTCTGGTTAGCCAGAAGTGGCTTTGTCATGCTGGCCACATGACTTGGAAGCTGTATGTTGGCTCCCTCGGCCAATAAAGCAAGATGAGCGCCGCAACCCCAGAGTCTGTCACAACTGGACCTAATGGTCAGGGGTCCCTTTACCTCTACCTTTAAGGCTGAAATTGAGCAGCAATTGGTTGAGCAGGGACCCCTCTCGACAACCAAGTTGTGGGGGGAGGAGAGAGGTGGTGGAGAGATGCTGTAGTGCACTGGTGGAAGTGCCTGATTGGCTGTGGAGGTGCAACTGTCCCATGCTGACCTCACTGCCACCTTGTCCTGCCCTCTTTTCTTCCTAGGATGCCAGAACAACAAGGGTGGTGAGAGGTCAGATAAGCAGCCCAGCCCTGCCAACTGCTGCTGTATTATGGGGTGCTAGGGGAGATGTAGTACCTCTGGTGGGGAACACATCATGCTCCTTCTGGGGTAATTTGTGCACCTTTGGTGCCCACCCTGCACTCAGTTCTCACCTGTGGCTGTTAGAAGCTGCCAGCATTCGAAATGGTTTCAACGGGCTGGCTAAACCAGGTGAAGGTAGCCAATGGGTCTCAAACCCTTGGTGAGCTAGGGACTTCCCCTGCATGCAAAGACAAGGGTCTGGCAGATTGAGCGGACAAGGCCAGTAGTGGGTCAGGAAGGCAGTTTCTGCACCTGTAGTAGAGGAAAGTGAGGGGCACGTAGGAGCTTGTCAACCTGGTAAGGTGGCCCATCTACATAGCTGCCAAGTTTTCCCTTTTCTTGCGAGGAAGCCTATTCAGCATAAGGGAAAATCCCTTAAAAAAAGGGATAACTTGGCAGCTATGCCCATCTAGGAGAAGGAAAACTCTCATCCTAAACCTCTGCTGCCTTGTGGGATATTCTTGGGAGAAGAATAGGCTAAGGAGCAAACCCTTAGTCCCTAAAATGGTATGCCTCCTTCTGGTAACTCCTGCAACCAAGCTGGAGCCAAACATATTGTTCTGTGTTCCTTTGGGGCACATCAGTGAAGCAGAGATGGGTGTCTTGTCCATCTCAAGGACCTTAATCCACACTGCTCAGGGGTGTGCCCCAGAAAGGTCACACAGCAGTGTGACCCCCTGCCCCCAGAGGAACACTCCATTGTCTCTCAAGGCAGATGGGTGGCAATAACAACAAACAAATGGGGCTTATTTCTGGACAGATATGCAGGGGCTTGCACTATAAGTCTTGTTGGACTTACTTCTGAGTACACCTGCACAGGAGTGTATAAATCCAAAATGTTAGTCTCAGCATGCCAATGCAGCCAGACCTTGGCCATGTTTAGCATGCCATTTTTCAAACAATACAGCTCCTCTTTTTTTGCATGTTTTGAGGACTGATCTGTTGTGATGTAGACTGTGTGTGTGTGTGTGTTGTGACGAGTTTCCAAAACTCTAGTGAAAAGATTGTCCTATATCTCTATCCATCCCTTTAACGATGAGAAAAGAATCATTTTTCCTGGATTCCCAGAGTCCTCCTTTCCCCCTCAATGGACCCACTACCTCATTTTTATAGATGAAACTGCTGAATCGAATGTTATCATCTAGCTGGTTCATCTTTCGTCTCTCACGTAAGGATGAGCTACAGTGAGTCTCTGAGCGAGGCGAGAAGGCAAAGGAACGTGTTCTCCACCAGAGCTTGGGTTTCTGGGGAACAGCAATCACAGCCTTTCTCTGCCTTTGGTGTCGTTTTGCATATCCTTCGCTAGTCCTTCCTGCGTTCTGCCTAAGCTAACACAAAATGATGGCTCTGCCCAGTTAACTCTGAGCGCCCTGACTTCGGCTTCATTACTATGTATGAGCTCTATTTTCACTCCAATTTAACATTAATAGGCTAATTTGCAGGCCTCTTAAGCATAAATCTCCTGAACGACCATTTTATTTGCTTTGTGGGAGCCAAGCTTAATATTTACCATTTCTTCCAAATGAGTTTGTACAACTGTCACACTTTTATTTATTTTTATAATCTCTGTATGAACCACCTTTCATATTAAAAGCCAGTCACATAAAGATTTACTTTAGTTGTCTGCCTGTAACAAAGTAAAGGTAATTAGGCTGGCAGTGACCAGTCTTGAGAAGATTCCTTCCCTGGAGGAGGAGTTTGGATTTGATATCCCGCTTTATCACTACCCAAAGGAGTCTCAAAGCGGCTAACATTCTCCTTTCCCTTCCTCCCCCACAACAAACACTCTGTGAGGTGAGTGGGGCTGAGAGACTTCAGAGAAGTGTGACTAGCCCAAGGTCACCCAGCAGCTGCATGTGGAGGAGCGGAGACGCGAACCCGGTTCCCCAGATTACGAGTCTACCACTCTGAACCACTACACCACACTGGCTCTCTCCCTGCTGTGATCACTGCCTCCCTTCAAGAGGAGAGGATGCATTGTGTGTTGGGGTCAGGATAAGAAGGATAAGTGCTGTTTTTCTAGAAAAATAGGTGCCAGAACTCACTATGAATGCCTCCCTTGTTCTCTTATAATGGCAATGGCACCCAGCTGAGAGGTGCCAGAACCGAGTTCTGGTGAGTAGTGGCTGGCAAAAAAAAAAGCCCTGAGAAGACTAAAAATAGATAAATTTTCACCAGAATCTCTTTGTGATATTAATGCCTAGCTGTGATGAACTTTGATTATCTTAGGAATGTGACCGTTTTTAATTAATTAAGCAATTAAAGATCTATTACATCTAGATCTGGAGCTATTAAAAATTTTAGCCATTGCAACTTTACTACCAACTTGTTAATTAGTAGAAGTCAAGGAGATGGATTAACAATCCAAGCCCGTTCACAGTACTCAGAGATATAAGTACCCTCAAGTTCAATGGAGCTTATGTGTAAGTAACCACTGAGATACAGGTCATATCGCTTGCAGACGCTGACCAAGCTTTTCAGATATCATGCTTTCAGTTCTCACTACTACTTTGTTTTCTCTAAGCTCTGCTTTTCAGTGCACCTTGCTGATTTTAATATTCTGCATGGTTTTATGCTGATTTTTTTTTTTTTTGCTGCTGGTGTTGCAAAAAATTGATTGTTTTTCGTACTATTGGTTGGATTTATTGATTTCAAAATGGGGTGAAACCACAGCAATAGCCTCCTGGCAAGGAGGAGGAGGGAAGGTCACGGCCATGTGGGTGCTAGATTGGCTCCACCAGTGGGTCCATACATGCCCCCCCTCCTGCCCCCTCCTGGTGAATGGCAGCAATGCTACTGCTGGGAGGCTATTGCTGTGTTTCTGCCCCACTGGGTGAGCAACTCCTGGTTGTATATCAGCAAGAGGAGACAGTTGATTGGAGGGTATGGAAATGTTCCCCTGTTTTTCTCTTGGCTGCAGTGCCTCCAGAGGCAAGGATTTCCCAAACTGCCTAGCTGTAATCAGAAATGTTTTTTTTTTTTTACAAATATATATGTCTCACAAAAGTCAATAGTACTTACTAGATCTGGCCGGGCTGGTGCTAGGGTTTTTTGCGCCCTAGGCAAGATCACCTTCTGGCGCCCCCCCTGCCTTCCCGCTCGGCGATTGGCCAAGGAGGCGCGTGAGGGGAGGAGCTTGGAGTGTGGAGCGTGTCCTCCGCCACCCCGCCCCGCCCTGCCCCGAAGGCCGTGCGCTCTTTATTCCTTTTCTTTTTTAAAAATCCATCTGCCTAACAACTGGGCGCGCGCGCACTCAAGTTCCCCCGCCTCCACGCCTGCTTTGATTGATTGGTTTGAGAGCGCCCTCCCCCCGATTTCTGGCTCTGTCATGCGGTGCGGCCCTGCACCCCCTGCAGGGCATTGCAGGGAAGCACCTCTGCAGCAGCAAGCAGCAGCAGGAGCGAAAGCGGCGGCGGCAGAGAGAGCGTTTGCGAGCGGGGAGACACACCAGCGCCCCCTCCATTTTGGCGCCCTAGGCAACTGCCTAGTTCGCCTTAATGGACACGCCGGCCCTGAGATCAGGCATCCCCAAACTTCAGCACTCCATATGTTTTGGACTACAATTCCCATCATCCCTGACCACTGGTCCTGTTAGCTAGGGATCATGGGAGTTGTAGGCCAAAACATCTGGAGGGCCGCAGTTTGGGGGTGTCTGTACTAGGTAATATTGTTGCAGGATTGCAGGGTGGGTGGGATTCCTTTGCATGTTTTCCAAGCCTTGTGGCTTTGTGTCTGTAGGATGGGAATCTGTGGTAGCACAAACTGCTGAAATGGTCAAACTAACCTTTTTGTTAAGGGCCCTAGCCAAGCCTGTTATGCAGCCTTTTTACATGTCTAAAAAGTCAGTCAAGTACAGATGTGTTGCCTTAGAAACAGCTAGCTAGTGATGCCTTCAGAAGGAGGAGGTAGGCCTTTCCATACCCCTCATCTTTCTATAATAATTTTTATTAGTTTTCAATTACAATCCAATAATAGCCTCATTATAGCAAGACAATCATTAGATGCCTCAGCATCCTAGAGTCTTATTGGGAGCTGGGGAGGTACAGATGCATGGCTTGTTCTCTCTACTGAAACCAGAGCTGTGAAGTCACCATTCATTTTGATGGTACTTGCCCTTTGTCTCAAAAATCCATTCTCCAGTGGTGCATTGGAGGGTAGGATTTTTTTTTATTTTTTAAAAAGGTAGAATGCTCTCTTTTCCTCATGACAAACATGAATATGTCTTCTGTCCTTTCAGCCAGCATTGCAGCTATTCAGCTCATTGAATCCCCGACTTCAGAGCGTGATGCACTATTCATGTATTCCTTTTATATCCAAAGTACAAGGAGCTTTTTATATTCCCTTGCATCAATGTACAAAGAGCTTTATATGGAATCTCTCTTAACACAGCATATGCTTCCCCTCCTCTCTTCGGGATGGAAATACCTGTGAATTTCATAAATGATGAACAGTGGATTTATATAATCCCACTAATCTTTCAGAGACGAGCATCTGGGGCAGAGAATCATAGAGCTGTGGCATCAGAGGGAACCCTGAGGGTCATCTGCTCTGACCCTGTGCAATTCAGGAATCTTTTGCCCAGCGTGAGGCTTGAACCCACGAGCTTGAGATTAAGAGTCTCATGCTCGGCCAACTGAGTTGCCCCAGGTAAGTTTATTTCTCTGGAGACACCGATTCTGCTCTTGGGCAAATTTAAACACTTTTTGAAACTGGAGGAAGCTGCCCCCCCCCTTTACTGCATTTCCTTAACAGTTGACGACAAGGCTATTTGCTTTCCCCCACCCTTTTCTTGCCAGTGTGATGTCCTCTGATTGACAGGCTGTTCCCATAGTGAGCAATTTTAGAATATTGAAAAATATCAAAGAGAAGATAAACTCTACTATAGACATAGCAATGTTATTAACCTGCAACATCAGAGGGGTATTAAGAGCCTGTTGCTGAATGATAGGAACTTGAGTGGAACTAAAGCTTGCTGATTAGAAGACTCATCCTTCAGACGAGGCAGTTACAGAACAAGAGTGCATTTTCAGCAGTGTGAAGCGTGCTCAGTGATACATCTCGAGCAGCAGCAACTTCACACAGTCCTTTGCTTTGAGAGACCACCTTTAATCGCTACTAAAAAGTACAGCATCATTACAGTGGCCTCCTAGAAAAGCACAATTAACTCCATTGCTTAATATGCAAAGGATCCTGAATTTTGTGTGCTAGAAGTTAGCAACTGGTCTCTGCTAGGCAAAAACAGCTTTGTGGTGTTTTCTCCTTCTTGCACAAGATCTATGTCATTACAAATCTGAATGCTATTTGCACTCAGGAACGTAAGGACACAGAGGAGTCCTTCTGGATCACACCTAAGGTCTATCTCGTCCACCATCCTGTTCTTTTAGTGGTCAGCGGGATTCATTGATTGCATGGGAAAGAAGCTGTGAGGGACAGGGGATATCGCGAAGTCCCTCCCCTCCTGAGTTCAAGCCCGTCCCCGAGCAAAGGGGAAAGCAGGGAGAGTTCCGATTCCAGTGGGGAAGCAGGAAGTCGTGTCCGAGGCTCAGGCAAGGTAGAGGAGCCAGGGTCCCAGGTGGGACAGGAAGGGGCAAGTAAGGGGGGAAGACCCATCCCCCCAACTCCAGAATTACGCAGGAAGAGGAGGGGCAAGAGGATGGGTCTGCCAAAGCTTTTGTGCTGGAGAAAGACGCGCCAAAAGCCATTAGGAGGTTCTGAAACCGACTGACAACATCGCTCCGTGTAAATAGCAATGACTTGAGCACTGTAAATACGCAGCACCAATAAAAGAATAAAATGCAGAGCTGCGTAGCGTCGTTACTCTGAAGTAGTCCACTCCGGCCACTGTGACAGCAACCTCCTAATCATTTTTGGGCTACTTTGGAGTTGCCGGGATGAGCGTGTCAGAGGCGGAGAAGTGGCGGCAGATCGCTGAGCAAGCCCAGCTAGAACTGCAACAGCTGTCGCTGCAGGCGCAGGGGGAATTGAAGGCAGCTAAAGAGGAGACTAAGAAGGTCCAGGACGACCGGCTACAACTTGCGGAACAGGTGAGAGAGCTCCAGGAAAAAGAGCAGCATTTAAGGGCGGTGGCGGTAGACCTCCAAAACAAGCTGGATGCAGAGAAAAACAAGGCGGGAGGGGCACCCCAAGTCCAAGTGCTGCCAGGAAGGAGAGCCGGGACCCTAGTAAGCAAGTTCAATGGAGACCCGAAGGAGTTTCAGGGCTTTGAGACTGAGATTGTGTATGCTCTTGAGCTGCACCACGATGAGTTCCCTGATGATGAGCACAGAGTAGCGTTTATTGTGGAGCACCTTACAGGGGCGGCCAGGGAGTGGCTAAGACCGTTAATTGCAACAAGGAATCCTTGCATGAAGAATGTCAAACTATTTCTAGAAGGTTTGAAAACGATGTATTCGTCCGATAGTCATATGGACCAGACTAAGGAGGAACTTCATAATTTACGCCAAGGAAATATGACAGTTCGCGCGTATTGGGCGAAATTCACCATGCTGGTGCACAGATTGGGGTGGGATCTGGAGTCTGCCCCAATGCAAGCGGCGTTTTACTTGGGGTTGCATGAGGAGGTGAAGGATGAGCTCTCGAGAGGTCCAAAGCCCAGTAATATGGATCAACTGAGCAAAGCGGCTCTGGCGGTGGGGGTGAGGCAGGAATCCAGATGGAGCGACAAGCAAGCAACGCGCGCAAAGCGGGCTTGGTTCCCACGGTCGCAGGAGAAGCCACTCCCTCAACAACCCTTTCAAGCCACGCCTGGGGCCAGTCAGGACCAGGAACCCATGCAGATTGATAGCGCGCGCGCGCGGGCTTTTCAAACCCCAGCGGCGCCAAGACGCAAGGAGGGAAGGGGTGGGAATTGCTTTCTCTGCAACTCCCCCCAGCATCTCGTCAGAGACTGCCCACATCGCAGGGAGTGGCAAGGAAAGGCGGGAACGGTTGTGCCCTCCCCCACTGACGCAGCACCACAGCAGGGAAACGGGAAAGCCTGGCTGCAGGAGACAAGGGGCGGCAGCCAGGCACAGTCAGCAGACAACAGCCCCAGCCCACCCACCCGCACAGAGAGGAGCAGAGCCAGCCCACCCCTCCCAGAGCAGGAGTGGTTCTAGAAGTGACGCTCACGCTCCCAAATGGCTATCCATTGACGGTCCTCGCCCTAATTGACAGTGGTGCCTCAGCCAACTTCTTCTCGAGAAACTTTGCAGAAGAGCACCAGATCCAGCTTCTGCAGCTGGATTTTCCTCTGCACGTGGCAACCATTGACGGCAGAGAGCTGCTGGGAGGGGCCATCACTCATCAAACCCCCCCCATGAGAATGACGGTTGGAAGGCACTCAGAGACACTGGCATTCAACGTCACCACCATCTCAGACCCCCCAATCGTTTTGGGCATGAGCTGGCTGGCGCGCCACGACCCCTCCATAAGTTGGCATCAGAGATGCATCACTTTTGGATCGGACTTTTGCCTGGAACATTGCATGCAGCACCAACCAGGGGAGGGGCCTCCGATAGCCACGGTGGCCACCATGCACGTCAAAGGGGGTGAGGCGATACCCAAACCATACTGGGACCTGCAGGAGGTCTTCAGTGAAGCGGAGTCCGACCACCTGCCCCCACACAGGCCTTTTGACTGCCAGATCAACCTGGTGCCTGGGGCAACTATACCCCCAGCCAAGCTGTACGCCATGTCAGACCAGGAACTGGAGGATCTGCGCGCTTTTATCGACAAGAACCTCAAGCGGGGGTTCATCAGAGAAAGCAAGGCAGCAGGGGGCAGCCCGGTCTTCTGGGTGGACAAGAAAGACACGCAACAGCGCCGTCTTGTGGTGGATTTTAGACGGCTGAATTCGGTGACAGAGCCAGTGGCTTTCCCCATGCCCAGAGTGGATGATCTCCTGACAGCGGCACGCAGAGGCAAGATTTTCACCAAGCTAGACCTGAGGGGGGCGTACAACTTGATCAGGATCCGGGAAGGCGATGAGTGGAAAACCACGATGTTCACGCCTCTGGGCTCTTTTGAATATCTGGTGATGCCCTTCGGGTTGCAAGGGGGCTCAGCATGCTTCCAGGCCTTCATGCACCACGTCCTGGGGTCCCTACTCTTCAGGAAATGCTTGGTCTTTCTGGATGACATCCTTATTTACTCCAACGACCCAGTGCAGCACGTGAAGGACGTCAGGGAGGTGTTACAGCGCCTGAAGGAGAACCACCTGTATGTGAAGCTGGAGAAGTGCAAGTTTCACACCAAGGAGGTGGACTTCCTGGGCTACAAGCTGTCAGACAAGGGGCTGGCAATGGACAAGGACAAGGTGCAGACCATCCTGGACTGGCACAGCCCCAGGACGCGCAAAGATGCCCAACGCCTACTAGGCTTTGCCAACTTCTACAGGAAGTTCATCAAGAACTTCTCTCGAGTTACGGCTCCCATCACTGACTGCCTGAGAGGCAAGCAGAAGTTCAGGTGGACACCAGAGGCGCAAGCAGCGTTCGAAAGCCTCAAGAGGGTGTTCGCCTCAGACCAGAACCTGTTCCACGTGGTTCAGGACGCGCCCCTACGCATTGAAACAGATGCTTCTGATAAGGCTGTGGGCGCCATTTTGTTGCAACTGGACGCCAACAGAGAGTGGAGACCCTGTGCCTTCTTCTCCAGGAAGTTGACCCAGCCCGAGCGAAACTACACAGTTTTTGATCGGGAACTTCTTGCGATCCACGCGGCGTTCCAGCACTGGAGACACTTCCTGGTGGGCGCCAAGCACCCCATCCAGGTGTGCACAGACCACAAGAACCTGGAGTTCTGGAGAACTGCCAGGGTGCTCAACCAGCGGCAGATACGGTGGGCGGAGTTCTTCTCGAACTTCAACTTCTCCATACACTACATCCCAGGAGAGCAGAATGTCAGGGCGGATGCCCTCTCCCGCAAGCCAGAGTACATGGAGGAGGAGGCGCCACCAGCCCCAAGGCACATTTTCCCCCCGTCGGCATGGTCCTGCGGAGCAGCAGTGGTGAGCGAGGCAGAACTCACAGCACTGACGGCAGCGGATGAATTTGCCAACCGCATCTTCAGAGAACTGAGAGGGGGGAGGGAGCAGGCAAAAGACTTTGCAGAACGCAGAGGGCTGCTTTTCTACAAGGGTGCGCTGTACCTACCCACCACCCAGCTTCGACGTACGGTCCTCAAGCAGATGCACGACAACCCTACAGCGGGGCATTTTGGAAGGGACAAGACCACTCACCTAGTCATGAGACACTTCTGGTGGCCAGGGGTGAGGGAAGATGTTCGAGACTATGTAAGGGGCTGTACCACCTGCCAGCGGGCGAAGGTGGTCAGAGCAGCGCCACCAGGGTTGCTGGAGCCCTTAGCCACACCACACAGGCCGTGGGAAGTGGTGTCCATGGACTTCATCACAGATCTGCCTTCGTCCAGGGGTAAGACTGCAGTGTTGGTGGTGGTGGACCTCATGTCCAAAATGTGTCACTTTATACCGTGTGCCAGGGCAGTCTCGGCAGAAGAGACAGCCAAACTGTTTGTTGATCACATTTTCAGACTGCATGGATTACCTTTAAGGGTTATTTCGGATCGTGGCCGCCAATTTGTTTCCAGGTTCTGGCGGCGGCTCATGAACCTCCTGCAGGTGGAGGTCAGCTTGTCGACGGCTAGACACCCGCAGACCAACGGACAAGCGGAGAGGGTCAACGCCATTCTGCAGCAGTACCTGAGATGCTACGTCAGCCAGCGGCAAACGGACTGGGTGGATCGCTTGCCACTAGCAGAATTTGCCTACAACAATGCAGTGCACGTCTCCACAGGGGTGTCGCCCTTTAAGGCCAATTACGGGCGCGACCTCAGATCTTTCCCAGAGAGGGAGAGGGAGGAGGAGGAGGAGGGCCCACAGGCTGAGGATTGGGCAGAGGAACTGGAGACGGTGCACCAGCAGCTCAGAGAACACTTGGAGAGGGCCAAGGAAGCGTACAAAAAGGGGGCAGATCGCCACAGGCGACAAGGGGAGGTCATCAGGGTGGGGGACAAGGTGTGGTTGTCCTCGGAGGGCCTTCCCACCAGAGGGAGGTGCAAAAAGCTGGCACCCAAATGGCTGGGCCCCTTCACGGTCACGCAACAGGTCAACCCGGTGGCATACAGGCTGGCACTGCCAGAGGACATGAGGGTGCATCCAGTGTTTCATAGATCGCTGCTGTCGCCGTACAGGGAAAGCAGCAGGCTCAGAGACAGCGAACAAACCCCCGAGGGAGGGGGGGAGAGGGAAAGCAGGGAGCAACTCAATGAGGCCACGGCCATCCTGGATTCAAGGTGGGGGGTGGGGGGCCTGGAGTACCTCATGGCATGGGAGGATGCTCCACCGTCCCAGAATGAATGGGTTCCCGCCACTCAGATACAGGAGGAATTCTTGGTGGAAGAATTTCACGCCCTCTTTCCCCACAGACCCAAGCCCTGGCACATGGAAAGGGAGGGGGAGGAGGAGGAGGCACGGGAGAACAGCTCACCATGGCGCTGGGAAGCGGAGTTTGAGGAACCAGAGGATGAGGTATGGGTGTCGCCAAGATCCACCCAGTCAGAGGAAGGAGCAGATTGGCAAAACATTTTTACCCCCACCAGCTCTGACGCCACGGACTTTTTGGGATTCCCGTCCTCCCAGGCGGAAGGGGGGGGCTCGCAGGACTGGGGGGAGGTGTTCACACCAACGGGCTCGGAGAGCACCGAGTTTTTAGGCTTCCAGTCGTCACCGACACATGGGGGGGGCCTGGGGAGGGGTGAAGGAGAGCTTGGGAGGGGGGTGGATGTGAGGGACAGGGGATATCGCGAAGTCCCTCCCCTCCTGAGTTCAAGCCCGTCCCCGAGCAAAGGGGAAAGCAGGGAGAGTTCCGATTCCAGTGGGGAAGCAGGAAGTCGTGTCCGAGGCTCAGGCAAGGTAGAGGAGCCAGGGTCCCAGGTGGGACAGGAAGGGGCAAGTAAGGGGGGAAGACCCATCCCCCCAACTCCAGAATTACGCAGGAAGAGGAGGGGCAAGAGGATGGGTCTGCCAAAGCTTTTGTGCTGGAGAAAGACGCGCCAAAAGCCATTAGGAGGTTCTGAAACCGACTGACAACATCGCTCCGTGTAAATAGCAATGACTTGAGCACTGTAAATACGCAGCACCAATAAAAGAATAAAATGCAGAGCTGCGTAGCGTCGTTACTCTGAAGTAGTCCACTCCGGCCACTGTGACAGAAGCCTTTAAGAAAAGTATAAATATATGGGAATATCAGTAAGAATATTGATCCACTAAATCTGTGTATTTCTGTAAGCCTGTTCCACGCACATCCCCGAAAGAAACATGTGTGAGCTAAAGTATAAACACCATCAATACGCAACGATGATATGCTTATTGCAAAGTAAGAACCTACAAAATAGTATGTGCTGCAAACACTGGGTTTGATTTTTTTCCCTTCCAGTGGCTTTCAGGGGGGTGGGGATAGCTGCTTCTAATCAGGCTTCTATATAAATAGATCTCTGGGTAACAGCACAGATTGTTTGTTGTGCCAATTCAGCCATACTAACATTATATGTGTGGAGTGAAGTCTATCCTGTAAATTACCATCCTGTCATGATGGCCGACTGCAGTATATCAGCTGCATAGGTTGTATCAAGGCAGTTGACTTCTTGGAAATTATTCTGCAACAAGATAAGCTTTAACGTGGCAATCACTGCCTCTGTTTCTTGCATTTCATTTCCCTCTCACCTCAGTATAGACGCCCATGTGTTTGTTTACCTGCGAACTCAGGATAATATTCCACGCATCTGGTGAACTAAACTCTGGGCCATGAAAGCTTATGCTACCATCAATGCATTTGTCTGTAATGTTCCAGAAGACTCTTGGTTGTTTCTGCTGCCATAGCCTAACATGGCTACCCCTCGTGACATGGTATGTAAGAAACCCTCGATTTTTCACATCCCCTTGCTTTGTGCATCGTCGGTTGTTCCACTTCAGGTAATAACAACTGTTGCTGGTACAGCAGTGTTGATTGATACTGTTGCACATCAGTAGAGTGTCAGAGTAAAACCACGTACAGTATTCTGACAATTTGTCAGGATACTTGTTCTCGTAGCAAATTCTCTGCACACTTGCGGTGCTTTGTATGATAGCAACAACAAGGGAAATGTTTGTGTTGTACCCAAGGGAGGGAAAAATAGCTTTTGGATTAAGGGATGCGGTGTGCTGTAACGATTGACTGAGCATTTCACTATCTGTGGTCTGAAGAGCACAATAAAATGGAATTGAAAGCAAGGTTCTGTAGCCTGGGCACTGTACCCAATACCTGTGTTCACAACAGAGCATTCTGTCCTCACCAGTCCCCGACAAAGTTGTACAAGCCATCAGTACAGATAGCCCCAGCTGCTTTTGCATATTTTGCTCCATCACACTGCATCATGTACATTGCAGTCCAACATTGCTCCATAAGCATGTCTGAGATGTATGTACGGTACATATGTGTGACTATGGACAAAGGGTTGTGTCCAATGGTACTCTCTGTAACTTAAATGGAACAAGTACGATGCTACCAATGGCATTACCAGAAATTTGGCGGGCCCAGCAGATTCTCCACCGAAATATGTGGCTCTGGGCAAGGCATACCCCAATCTGCTTGAAGTAACACATGTCTACTTTGCACAGGAACTCAGTGGCTTGCAATGAGTGGAACTGCATATGGTGGTGGGTGGGTTATAAGTTATATCATTTTTCTTATATTCAATATACTTGAGATAAAAGGCACTGGAGTTTCCGGGTAAATTTGCCAATAAGGGCTTAATTAGTTGGTTCTTGGCTTGTTTACAGAGCCCACAGTATAGTAAAATATGTTTCATGCAATAAAAAAAACCCTGGCCATGGCAAAAATTTCTCTTGGAGGTAGTAAGAATTAGAAATCAACATGTCTTGGATAAAACACTAATAATGCCTAATAATGTCGTTTTCACATTTTTGCTGTAATTTGCTTTTGAAATTGTTCTGCGAGTCTTTGGACCAGAATAAAGAATGTTTGTTGGTTTGTTGGTTGCGGGGGAGGGGGGGAGTTGTTACATTTGCTACACCTTGCTACATGTGAATATGCCTTCATATGGTTACATATGGATCGAGTAAGGAATTGTATTACTCAACCGATGTGAATGAGAATGCATTTGTCTAATCGAAATTGGATCCTCTCCTGATAGTTATCCCACTTGGGTTCTCGTGGCTAACATGAGACATATACTGGCAACATATTAAATGAATGTGTCTTTATATTCATAATGGGACTCTGATGCGGCTCTGATAAGTATTCTGGCTGCACTGGGCATTCTTCATGAAAGCATTAATTGCTTAAGTACACAGGGAGAGAAAAGGCCTTAACAATTCATGTGATTGGTGTGATGTGTCATGCATTATATTGAACGCTACTAAATCAAGCTTCACTAGATTAGATGGCATATTTAACAAATCTAGTCATTTTGGAGCTAATGATGATGAGATTGCGTGTCACTTAAAATTTGAAAGACAAGGGTGGCATTCTCAGAGGCTGCCGGAGAAAAGGTTCGTTCGCCTGCCCTGTCTTTAGAAAACTCTGCGTGCCTGGATAAAATCTCACCCCAAAGCCAACTTGGGAAATTTTTAAAATTTAATTTTACTTGCTCAGTTTCAGAAATCCATGTGGACACTTGGATCCCTTGCGCATAGACTGTCTGATACACTGCGGTTCCTCCACGGAAATGAAAAAAAGGAACATGCCATAGGAAGAGGGTTTCCATGGGCATATGGAAGCTGATACCCAGGAGAGGTTGGAGGCCTTTGCTTCACCTCCTCCTTGATAGTTTTTTTCTGGTTGCAGCGTAGACCTTGAACTCCAATAATCTTGCTTCCTCGCCCAGACGATAGAGAGGGATATGTGGATACCCTCCAAGTATCCTATTTTCCAGGGACAGTCCTGGAATTACAAAAGCCATCCCAGCTTCTGATTTGATCCTGCAATGTCCCTATTTTCACCGCCAGGGCCACCACCATCGAGCTTGGGGAGGAGGAGGAGGAGGAGGAGGAGGAGGAGGAGGAGGAGGAGGAGGAAGGGCTGGTAGTTGTCCTGAGTGATGGAAACAGCGGCAGCTGCAGCTGGAGGGAACATTTCATTGCCTCTCCTCCATGCCCTCTCCATGGCTGCTGCTGCTGCTGGCTTTCTCGCTTGGCCAGCTTGTAGTGGCTGCTACAATTATAGTCCGATAACCTATGGATGGCCATAGCTTCGCAATTGCTGACCTACAGTACAAAGCACTTATTGAAACAAGGCACATAGTGCTTCAGAAAAAAGGGGGGGGGCTCATCACGGCATCCATAAATAACATGATTTTTTAAAAAACTATACAGCTCTGTTTCGTTTTGAGATGAATACAGGATATTACAGCAAGAATTAGTGTATTGGGGGGTTGCCTCAACATGATGGGTGCCCTTGAATAAAGGATTTCAGTCTTGATGGAAATGTCGTGATGAGATAAAAATTGCATAATAAATACATAAATATTCATGGTAAGATGCGACCTTGGAGAAATATATCCAATATATTCATAGAGGCAGCATGCAATGCAGGATTGTACAGGACAAAATCTCTCCCATTTCACTCCAAGCAGCCTTTGCTATTGTCCTGGTGCCCTTCATGAGACATAAAATAAGATTCTTTCTTTCTCGAACTGCAGCAATCTGAAACAGTACCAAGCTGAGAATTAACCTGATCACAACTAAAAATAGCACAAGAAACAATATGAAAAGGCAGTGATTAGATGCCACTTAGCAATGTCCTGCCTGGTAAAAAGACATTTGAATTTCTCCTTCCCTCCTCACTGCACAACATGTATGCTTCCTGGCCATATTTACTCAGCAGGTGAGCAGTTGCTGATATTGGTCCAGCCAGGGAAACAATTGCATGGCCAGGGGACAGAGCAGATGAGTGAGCAGTCCACCTGAAAGTGGACTGAGACCCACTGGGTTGCCTCCCCCCATTTGAGAAACACTGGTGTGGGTGACACAGAGGGACACATGCCATTCCCAGAATCTCCATCCCCACTTTTAACCTCCCAACGTTGAGTGGGAAAATCTGTAGGGGGTTTATCAATGTGCTTGGATGAGCGCACTTAGAAGCTCCTTGCAATTGGGCTCTTCTGCAGTCAGGTGTGCAAAATAAAAAATAAAAATGCCCCTTCAGATCTTCTGTCAATTAAATTTAGGCTTGAGGTTGCTACTGACAGGGGTGCTTGAGATGGAGAGTGGTCAGAATGTGTGGCCACGCACCTCCCTCAACACATTTCCAAGTGACCATCAGCTTCATGCCTGCTTCATATTCAATAGGCCTGAGGTGTATCTAACTTGCTCCAGGCAGCACTCAACTGTCTTTATTCAATTCAGCAATGGACACTACAATCCCCTTACATAACCTAGGGTTACCAGCCCTCCCTGTTTCCTGGGGACAGTCCCCGGATTTGCGAATTTGTCCCCGGACAAATTCCATCCCCGGAATGTCCCTGGATTTCATCTAATGTCCCCGGGAAACGTGGCGGCAGCAGCAGCAGTCTCGGCAGCCCGGAGCCAGCCTGGTAGCACAGTTGGCTCTGGCTAGTTTCAGGAGCTGCCCGCTACCGTGGTGCCCGCCATTTTGCCTCACTGGAAGTCCCCATATGATGTGTTGTGCACAAGACACATCATGTGGGGACTCGGAGTAGGGGCTGAAGACATGGTGCTGGGTGCTGGGCGCCGGACGAAAGCTGCGTGGGGTCGTTGAGCTCAGTGCGCTGCTGCAACTTGGTGCTCAGCTCGCCGTCGGCACCGTTGCCCAAGGCCATCGGCTTGGGCTCCACCTCAGCCTCCGGGTGGTGCTTGGGCTGCTGCTCAGCTTTGCCATTGTGCTCCTTGACTTGCAAGCGGCGGCTCAGCTTGTTGGCCAGCTCGTCATTGGTCATCGCGGACGAGTGGCGAGCAGGAGACAAGCTGATCTGGCCCCAGAGCGCCTCCTCCCACTCGTTCGTCGCTGGCTCTGCCCCAGACCCACTGACTGGGTGTGCCACGGTGCGGATGGGCGGCCGCTGGATGATCCCTGCATAGGAGACGCCCAGACAGATGGCCAAGGCAGCAGCAGCAGGAGGGGGTTCTGCTAACACTTATTCCTGAGTAAGCCTGTAGGGCAGGAGTGGCCAACTCCGAACAGACTGTGATCTACTCACAGTGTTAAAAACTGGCAGTGATCTACCCCCTTTTCAGGTCAAAGTCATTAAGCTTTTTTTAGGGAGGAGGAAAGTCCCATTTTTTAGGGGTTCAGGTCAGAGTTGTCGAGCTTTTCTGAGGCAGGAAGAAAGCCCTGCTTTTGGGGGTGTGTGTGTGAAAGGCTAAAATGTTGAGCATCTTTAGGGGAGCCAACGTTGTTGAGCTTCTTTGGGGGGAGCCAGTGATCTACCAGTGATCTACCACAGACGTCCAGTGATCTACTGGTAGATCACAATCTACCTGTTGGACGTGCCTGCTGTAGGGGATCATAGTGCAAGGAGGGAGGGAGGGGGGAGCACGGCTAGTGCTCCAAGAAAGGCCGGGACCCAGAGGAAGGCCGCACAACAGAGGAGACCACAGAAGAGAATATATTACTTCCTTATTTTTTTAATGACTTTTTCCCTCTTTTCCATATATATATAATTATTTATTTATGCATTTATAGTATTTATTTGTTTGTTTGTTTTGTCCCCGGATTCATTGAAATAAATCTGGTAACCTTAACATAACCACATTTGTGGTGTTTTTGGGTGGTAAATGTAAAACACATTTGTATAATAGTAATTTTGCAGAACTTGCGCTGCTTAAATATTCATTACAAAAGCAATTAATGTGGATACCACTTTATGGTAAGAAAATCTTTATTTCTGCACTGTGTTCATTAAGAAAAACGGATAATGTTTGTATGAATTCTAGCTGGTGCCTTCTACCACGGGCTAAAGAGCATTATTGATCCACTGCAATGGAGCAGTTAGCATATCTTTCTCCTAGTCTTAATTGGTCAGACCATTTCCAGATATTAAAATTTTCTTTTTGCCACAGCCATCCATAAACTCTATGTACCTCCATGGAAATAAGCTTTTAAATTGGCTAATTTTTCTCTCACGGTTTTTTTTTAGTATGCTACTGCTTGTATCAAAAGTGAGACTCAAATATTACGCATGGCTCCTGACCCCCACACCAACTCTGTTGTCCTGCTTATACATATTCATAGCATTTTGTCTTAATGTATTAGCACTGGGAGTAGCAATTTGGTTTCCAAAGTGTCATGCCACTGGAGGCTCTGTTATCATCTAGCTTCATCATATATATTTTTATCTACATTCTGCACCAAATTCAAGGTCACACGGAGAAAAATATTATTAACTCTGTATGGCAGGAAACGCAGCATGTTTGGGCCAGGAAGAGAATCTTGGTTTCTGCTCTTCACAAAGGCTCATGCAACAACAACAACAACAACTACTACTACTACTACTTATTTATACCTTGCCCATCTGGCTGGGTTTCCCCAGCCACTCTGGGCGGCTTCCAACCAAATATTAAAAACATTACATTAAACATAAACATTAAAAACTTCCCTAAACAGGGCTGCCTTCACATGTCTTCTAAAAGTCGAATAGTTTCTTATTTCCTTGACATCTGATGGGAGGGTGTTCCACAGGGTAGGCGCCACCACCGTAATCTCTCTTCTCGCAGTAAGGGAACCGCCAGAAGGCCCTTGGTGCTGGACCTCAGGCTGAACAATGGGGGAGGAGACGCTCCTTCAGGTATACTGGGCTGAGGCCGTTTAGGGCTTTAATGGTCAGCACCAACACTTTAAATTGTGTTCGGAAACATATTGGGAACCAATGTATGTCTTTCAGGATTGTTGTTATATGGTCTCGGTGGCCGCAACTAGTTTGTCCGCACAGGGACTGCAATTATCACATGATAGTTTGGTTGTCCATCACCTGCTAACTCTCTCAGTGACCTGTTAGGCAGGAGTTAAAAAACTGATAGAGTAGTATTATCACTGCTCTTCAATATATTATATTTTGGAAAGCCAGAATCTGCTCTCAAACTCTCAGCACCCCACCCCGCCCTTGAATGGCTTCGTTGTTCTGACTCTCCATTTCCCATCAAGCCTCCTGCTTCTACCACCTCCCAACTTGCCCCCTCCTCAGACCTGTCCTCAGTGTCCCACCACCACTGTCCTGGATCTAAGTCTTCTTCTGTGTCATCCTTGGGGAGATCTTGGACTGGTGCCTCCCACCGTTCTTTGCCATCCATCCAGTCCCTAACCATCACCTAATTACACCTGCCTAGCTAGTCCTAATGCAGCAGAAAAGAGCAGCATGCAAAACCACCAACAGGTCCATCTTTCATAGGTGTTTTAACAGATACTTCTTAAAGCACGAGTAATTCCTTACCCCTCCCCCTTTTTTTGGAACCTTTTTTTTAAAAAAAAGCAATTTATTAGATTTTCCCATTAAACACATTTAAACAAAAACAAACCACACATACAGCCACAAACACAACAACACATAATAAACATAATAAACACAAAAATTTTCTTTTTAACATCTTATCAATCATTACAATTTTCTTTGCTCTGCCAAGCTTTGACTTCCCTCCCTCCCCTCATTCGGTTTTCTTATTCACTCCTATCTCGCAGTTCCTTTATTTCATCTACTTAAAGTAAATTCGTAGGATTTATTTCAGTCCTGCAAGTGTCTTTAAACTTCTACAGTTCTTCTCCATATAGTCCACAAATTTACTCCAGTCCTTTTAGAACCTTGACTCTCCCTGGTTTCGGATCCTGCTAGTCAGTCTTGCTAATTCCGCATAGTCCATCATTTTCGTCTGCCACTCTTCAATTGTCGGTAACTCCTGAGTTTTTCATTTTGGGGCTAACAAAGTCCTAGCCGCAGTTGTCGCATACATAAATAATACTTGATCTCCTTTCATTATCTCTTGTCCTATATAAAAAAGCTTCCGGTTTTTTGGGAAAGGTATATTTAAAAATCTTTTTCATTTCATTATATATCATTTCCCAAAATCTTTTGATTTTGTCGCATGTCCACCACATATGATAAAATTCACCATCCTTCTCTTTACATTTCCAGCATGTTTTGCTACTCATCCTAAACATCTTAGCCAATTTTACGGGTGTTACATACCATCTATACATCCTTTTTTTGGAACCTGGTAGAGGCTGTTGATGCAAATGCTTCCAAACTTCCTAGATGGGATTGTTTTATCTTCGAAATCTAAAACTAATTATTCAGTAAATTGAAGTGATTTGACAAGACCTTTAGTCTTCAGTTCCCAGGAGATGTGCACCCTCTTGTCCCCAAACTGTCAACTTGGGTTTAATTGGATCACCTGCCAAATGGAGGAGTTGATGGAATCTGAGATGACTGGCAGCAAATAACTCTGATGAAAACGGCATTGGGGGGGCCTCTCTTATCCTATCTAACAGATGGCATAACTTGCAAGGTGGGGGGGAGGCGTTGAGGAGAGAGAGGAAGAGCCACACAGGGTTTACATCGGCCGTATTTCCCGTGCTTACCTTGGAACGCTTAACAGCATCCTGAAATAAACAGAAAGTCACCATAATGTAGCTGGCTTCCTGGCAGGGTGAGTCATTCAGCAGAAAGCAATTATCAAGCAGTCTTAAGTAGAAGCCTGCTGCTTTCTTAAATGACCTGCTTGCCGCGTGGATGGCAGGATGTGACAGGGAGCAACACAGAAGGGTTGAGAGCTTGAATCCTGCTTTTCCTAGTCATGGGACAGCAACAGAAATGAGACTGTGCAGTCCGTAAGCCCATAGAAGGGATGCAGAAGGAATTGGTTTTGCTTCTAAAATGAACAAAGTGCCTTACGGAGAGGTATTAGTGAAATCACTCCCAGAGAAAATTATTTTCAGCACCAAAATGAAATGAAATAAGAAGGACTAATCCCCTGAGAATGCTCTGCTTTCCCTTTCCCTTTTCGTTGTTAAAACAAACTTTTGATTCTAACAGAAATGTTAACGCTATTATTGACTATGAACGCTATTCGTTATGAATTTACCTATTTAAAATCCTTAGCAGACAAAAATCTGAAATGTAACCTCGAATATTAAATATGTTCATCATGGACGGCTAGCATCTATCATAATGAGAAATACACCACTTTTCTCCAGTCTGGGATCCCAACGTAATGTGAGTTTGGATTTAGATTCCACAAACAACAACCCCTAATGTTTCATAGCAACTCATTTTCAAATGGAAAAAGCGCCTTCAGATCTGCAACCTGCTCTTCAAAGGGGAAAAAATGAAGCAGTCAAAAATCCCACTGGGGTCTCCAAAACCCTTTTTGCATGTTTAAGTAATTCTTTGGATTCGAGGAAGCATTAAATGATCGTTTTCAATATTATTTATGAGTAGCTGATTATGCCAACCTGCCTGTTCAACATTGATCTCTTGGACATTTGAGTATCTGCGGATCATTCCAAGGGTTAGTGCTGACCTTTAAAGCCTTAAATGGCCTCAGCCCAGTAGACCTGAAGGAGCGTCTCCACCCCCATTGTTCAGCTCCAGCTCCAAGGGCCTTCTGACGGTTCCCTCGCTGCGAGAAGTGAGGTTACAAGGAACCAGGCAGAGGACTTTCTCAGTGGTTGCGCCCACCCTGTGGAAAACCCTCAATGAAATAAACAACTATCTGACTTTTAGAAGACATCTGAAGGCAGCTCTGTTTTTAATGGTTGATGTTTTATTGTGTTTTTAATATTCTGTTGGGAGCCGCCCAGAGTGCCTGGGAAAACCCAGCCAGATGGGCAGGGTATAAATAATAAATAATAAATTGTTGTTGTTGTTGTTGTTGTTGTTGTTGTTGTTGTTGTTGTTACCAGCTGCAATCGGCAGGGCAGGGGTGCTTATCTGGATAGAACGTTGCTGGGTTCTGCAAGATTCTGCTGGGTCCTAACCTGGTTCAGCTACTTAAGATGGACCTAGTACAGGTCTCTCTGCAACACCAGCCTTGACCTTGCACAGTGACAGCAGGCCTTTTTGTTCCCTTCCACCGTCCACCATGGTCAGCCCCAGTGGCAGAGCTTCAGGTGCAGCCGTAACTCTGCCGCTCTGTTCAGCCCTGTCGCTCTGTGCCAGGAATAAGGATCATTCTACATGCTTAAAGCGGCAGCCTCAGTAAGATAGCATTGCAGTCAATGCCATTCAAATGTACAGAGTCCTATATGAAGGAGGAAGTTTTATAGAGGAGATTGGCGGAAAGCAATATACAAAGCCTCCCGAAAGATTTATCTGCAGTGCAATACAGATCGCATTTCGAGAATAGCAGCAGCTCTTCACATACAGCAGATAAAGCCTGTGTTAGATACTGTCCAGAAGAGGAATATATATTTTTAAAGGTGAAGCAATATGCTGTGTTTCCTGTTTTTGCAATGGCCTGGCTTTCTCTTTTCTGCCCAGGCTGAAGGTGTTATTACTAACATGGGTTGGGGGAAATAGAGGTCAACATGCTGCATCTTAGGCAAACATGGGCCTGGTTTGCACATAACATTAAACCAGGGATCCCCAAACTGCGGCCCTCCAGATGTTTTGGCCTACAACTCCCATGATCCCTAGCTAACAGGACCAGTGGTCAGGGATGATGGGAATTGTAGTCCAAAACATCTGGAGGGCCGAAGTTTGGGGATGCCTGCATTAAACCATGGTTTAGTGTTACAAGCAAGGACTGGCTTATGCATTTCTACTTCTCCTTTCTTCCTTGGGTAGGGACACAAAGAGGAGATTGGAAGCTTCCTAAAGCATGGAAGGGATAGGTTAACGCATTTTGTCCTTGCACAATCCACAACCCCAATCCTGCTCAGGACCCTCGTGTGTCTGCTAGACAAGTGACAGAGAGGCTAATATGCATGAGAGCCAGGGGGCAGCCAGGTACAGAAGGGAATGGTCTCCTGCACCTGCAGCAGCTGCCGAAATTCCCTCTTCTACACAACCTTCAAAGGTGCACAGGCCCTCACCTCCTTTGCAGCTGGCACCTTGCCCCTCCATTTCTATAGCTCATACATTTTTCAACTTTATAGTTACCTCAACAAAATGGCTAGAAAAAAAGCACTCAGGACAGCACTGAAAAAGAAAAAGAATGTTTCTATTTAAATAATAATAATAAATAACCAAAGAGAGGGAACCCCCCACAATAATGAGCTTATTGTCACACTTCTGTACTGTTATGTTTATTTATTGTATGAATTTTCACACCATCTGTCAATTATTTTACCAGGGCTTTTTATAAAAGAAGAAGAAGAAGAAATTGTTTCCTATGCTGACATGCAATTTTATTGAGTATATTTGTATGTGTTTTATAACTGTTGGTTTTCATAAGCTTATTATAAGACATCTTTCATAAGTGAATAATAATAATAATAATAATAATAATAATAATAATAATAATAATAATAATATTTATACCCCACCCATCTGGCTGGGTTTCCCCAGCCACTCTGGGCGGCTTCCAACAGAAAAATAAAACACAGTAATCTATTAAACATTAAAAGCCTCCCTGAACAGGCTCCCTGGGTTTGTACGTGTCATGACAAACCATGGTTTACTGTGATATATGAACATAGTCAACATCAGCAGCTATTTCACCTATCTGCATCAGTGACTGCTGAGACAGCAAGGCCTGTTCCATTGGCTCACGGGGGTTCATTTCCCATTTGTCTCCTTTCAATAATAATAATAATAATAATAATAATAATAATAATAATAATAATAATATATTTATACTCCGCCCATCGGGCTGGGTTTCCCCAGGCACTCTGGGCGGCTTACAACAGAAAAATGAAATAAAACAATTAAACATTAAAAGCCTCCCTAAACAGGGCTGCCTTCAAATGTCTTCTAAAAATCTGGTAGCTGTTTTCCTCTTTGACATCTGTTGGGAGGGCGTTCCACAGGGCAGGTGCCACCACCAAGAAGGCCCTCTGCCTAGTTCCCTGCAACTTGGCTTCTCGCAACGAGGGAACCGCCAGAAGGCCCTCGGTGCTGGACCTCAGTGTCCGGGCAGAATGATGGAGGTGGAGACGCTCCTTCAGGTATACTGGACCGAGGCCATTTAGGCACATATAAATTAGTGCATGAAAATTTGATGCATGTTTGTGTCTTGGGCCTGTGCCCTGAGTCTAGCAATGCCTGGCACACTCTCTCTATCTCTATCTCTCTAGCTATATCATCTATATATCTACTGTATATCTCTATATCTAAATCTATATCTCTACTAGTAGACTCACTGGTCTTACTGTAGCCACATATTAAATCCTGTGGGTTTTGGAGAGGGGGGAACCAATTCTACTGCACAGTTTTGCTATTATTATTATTATTATTTTCCTGGGTGAACAGTAATAACTGAAAATTCAATCTATGAGAACGGTCTGAAGCTTTTCTCAACAGCGTTAAAAGGACATGCTAAATGAAATGCTAGAACGGCAGGGATCTGATTCTCTTTTAAAACCTGTAGCATGGCTAATAACAACAGCATCCTATATTTCTCTCTCTCTCTCTCTCTCTTTCCCTTTCTCTATCAGGCTTCACCATATGGCCGGACCATCACAGCTTGAAAAGCGAGAGAAACTTTGTTTCTGTGCCAGCCACCTGGATACACTACAGGTGTGAGAGCGGAGGCAGGCAGTGCAGCAGGCTATGCAAAATAGATTCAGGTATTAATAGCAGAATGCGCAGAGCATGTAATTGTGTTTGTACAGGGCCCCATCAGAATATGAGGAAGGTCTGGGTGCAATAACGGTTCTCTGGCGGATACCGTGGGCCTGGCTTTTTCAAACTGAATCAAAATTTAGTCAAAAGGTTGTCCACAAAGGGTCAGTTTCAGTTACTAGAAATTTGTTTCTCACACAGCTATGGCGCTGAGAGTACTGTCTATGTTTGAAAACTCATGCGCCAACCCAGAGCCGCTAGTGCACACCACAGAGCTCCACGGAATCAGCAGCTGATCCATTCTTATCCAAGTTGGGAAATGTTCTACATGACCAGCAGTTAGGGATGAGGGGAGTCCTAGTCCAACAACATCTGCTGGACCATAGGCTCAACATTCCAGGTATAAAGGTAAAGGTAAAGGGACCCCTGACCATTAGGTCCAGTCGTGACCGACTCTGGGGTTGCGCGCTCATCTCGCATTATTGGCCGAGGGAGCCGGCATAGAGCTTCCAGGTCATGTGGCCAGCATGACAAAGCCGCTTCTGGAAAACCAGAGCAGCACATGGAAATGCCGTTTACCTTCCCGCTGTAGCGGTTCCTATTTATCTACTTGCATTTTGACATGCTTTCGAACTGCTAGGTTGGCAGGAGCTGGGACCAAGCAACGGGAGCTCACCCCGTCACAGGGATTCGAACCGCCGACCTTCTGATCAGCAAGCCCTAGGCTCAGTGGTTTAACCACAGCGCCACCTGGTCTCACTCTATATAAGACAACTTCCTTTCGTCCACCACATTTTTGCATCTGTTAATTGGACCATAATATTGATCACGTTGCCATATGTATCTCAAAATGCACATTGGATTGAAAATTGTCTTTCTTTGCTTCCAGTGCTGAATTTTTTTAAAAAAAGAAAATCATGTATGTGCACAAGTTCAATAAGAGAGACTATGAAGCGCCCTGAATGGCTGTTTTTGTTTTTGTGTTGTTGTTGTTTTTTACAGAAAATGCACAATGTCCAGAACCGCGTCCTAGAAAGATCCATATTTTCTGTTTAAACTGATTTATTTCTAAAGTTGCTTTTTTTAAAATCTTGCCTTGCCGTGCATCTTAAGGTATGACTCACTGTTAGTGCCAAGCTGGAAATGTCTCACACCTCTTTCTTTTTTTCAACCATTCTCCATCAATTAGTAAGAAAACAAAATGTCTTTGAAAACTATCAAAGGGGAGAGAAAATTTCGGTGAAATTATCGCGTACAGGGTTTGTTGTTAATGTTGTTAATTAAATTTGTATACCGCCCTTCATCAGAAGACCATAGAGAACACAAAATGCATAATAAAAGAAACCAGTAGCTCCCCTCCCACAAACCCATTTATAGAATATTAATCAGCTAAAGGGCTTGGTAATAGAGAAATGTTTTTGCCTGGTACCTAAAGATATACAATGAAGGTGCCAGGCGAGCCAAACTGGGGGAAACATTCCACAAATGGGGAGCCACTTTTTGTGTTGCTCTGAACCTCTCATGGAGGAAGAACATGAAGAAGGGTTTCCAATGTTGATCACCTGGTCTAGGTCAGCCTAGGGCAGTGATGGGCAACCTTTTGAGCTTGGCGTGTCAAAATTCGCCCAAAACCTGAGCATAACTCGGGTGGTGTGTCACTTCGAGGAAAAAAACCATAATTTTGTGATATTTATAGTTTAAATACCGGTAACAAAAATGTATAATTGTAATATATAACTGTATTTAATAAACCAAAAACTAATTATTTAACCAAACCAAACCAAAAACCCCTTACGGTATTTATCACAAAGTGCACAGAGTTGTTGAGCTTTTGGGGAGGGGGAGCTGCTAACCAAAGTTTTGGAGGTTTTTTGGGGTGTGTGCAAAAGTTGCTTTGCTTTTGGTGGGGTGCCCCAAAGCTGCTGCGCTTTGGGGGGGGGAGAACAGAAATAAATGACGAATAATACCTTCGCTGGAACTAACACGCAGCACCGACATACTCTGCCAAAGCGCAGAAAAATAGAAGCCCCTCTTGTAGGCGAAGAAATCTTTCAAGAAAGGGTACATTTTGAAGCAACTGTATTCCCTGCTCATCCACGGGCCCTACCTTTTCGAAAAGCTTGCCTAACGTTAGCTAATTCTCATGTCGCATATAAGGGGGAGAGAGAAATGGCTTATTACTGGAGCACTACTGTTATGGCTGTGGTGCTGCTAAGTGGATGGAACATAAATGTCACCGCCCAGATTTGTCTTTGCCAGCAACTCGTGCATCCTTAAACGGCTGTTCATGACTCTCAGCTCAATTTTAAAATCCCTGGAGAACCATAGGGCAAGGTTTAAATTTCTCGGCAAAGACACACCAATATTCCATAGTGGAACAATTGGAATCAGAAAAAGTTACTGCTTGCCACCTCTTTCGGCAGCTCGGAAAAGACAGAAAACCTTTGTGGCCTAACACCAGTGATCTGATGCTTTTGTTGTTGTTGTTGTTGTTTAGTCGTTTAGTCATGTCCGACTCTTCGTGACCCCATGGACCCCCATGGACCATAGCACGCCAGGCACTCCTGTCTTGCACTGCCTCCCGCAGTTTGGTCAAACTCATGTTTGAAGCTTCGAGAACACTGTCCAACCATCTCGTCCTCTGTCGTCCCCTTCTCCTAGTGCCCTCCATCTTTCCCAACATCAGGGTCTTTTCCAGGTAGTCTTCTCTTCTCATGAGGTGGCCAAAGTATTGGAGCCTCAGCTTCACGATCTGTCCTTCCTGTGAGCACTCAGGGCTGATTTCCTTCAGAATGGATAGGTTTGATCTTCTTGCAGTCCATGGGACTCTCAAGAGTCTCCTCCAGTATTTAGTTAATACTAGAAGCAAATTCCACTGACTTTGTTCTGTGGAGCATTTAATAATAATAATTTTATTATTTGTATGCCGCTCATCTGACTGGGTTGCCCCAGCCACTCCCAACAAAATATTTTAAACACAATCAACCATTAAAAACTTCCCGGTACAAGGCTGCTTTCAGATGTCTTATAAATCGTTATTTATCTGTTTGGCATACGATGAGAGGGTGTTCCACAGGGCAGGCACCGCTACCAAGAATGCCCATTTCACAGTTTGTCTCTTTTTCACCTACCCAAAGTGCAACTGTGGGTGAAGAAAGACCCCTTGCATAATTTAAGAGGTGAATGAAATTACGGCTAGTCAGAGGAACCGCCACCTAAAAAGAGCTCTTCTGGATTAGATCAAAGGCCCATCTAGAGATGCCTACTGGAAGCCCAAGAAGGGCAAAAACACAACAAGTCTCTTGGAATTCAATGGGTAAGTGGGCACAGCATCAATGACACATGGAAACTAATTTCTACATCTCTCTCATCCACAAAACTACTATATATTGCATTTCTGTTTGGTTAAAAGCAGTGATATGTCTTTAGTCCTTTAGATCTCTCCCACCAGCTACAGCTCAGAATAGCCCACCAAATAGTTAATATGAGATCAATGCAGTCTGCATAAGCAAGTCTTCCTTCCCTCTCCACCATTCAAGCCTGATTCACATGCCTGAAGGAGGCAATGAAACTTGTGCAGCACTGACATTCTGTCCTGTCTGTGCTAGAGTGCTGGCCTCTATTACAAGATAAAATTCACATTATGATATTCAGCTGCTAGTCCCCAAATTTTAGGATCACCAAGACCAAGGTTGGACTCACAACATCCTTGGGAAGACGGCAACTTATTTTAAAGACAGGGAATGACCTAGAAAGGTCATTCAACATGTATAGGCACAAATAAAGTATTAGCATTTGGCTAAGGTTGCAAAATGTTAGTCTAAAGAGCACAGACTAAAGCTACCAGGGACTCAGCTATACAGCTGCAAATATAACATTTTAAGTGTGTTTTAAGTGCATTATTCAAATGTGGCACTAGATGGTGGTGGTGAGCTTATGGAAAATTCAATATATTTTAATAACTTTGTTAAAAATAATTTTTTGCAGTGTTTTTTATATGTGTCTAGATTCCACCCAGGAATCTTACTCAGAGGTAAGCCCTGTGGACTCAGTGGGCTGGCTCCCAGGTAAGTGAATTTAGGATTACAGTCTAAGGGTTGTGTTCAAGAAGCAGATTATTCCTTCTGTACCCTCACCAGCAGCCCTCTTAAACTTATTCCAGTGTTACTTGCTTCTGGGTTAACTCTCAAACATGAATGCGACCGATAATTCTTTTAAACATCCTAGTAGCTTTGCCAATTTGTTCAGTTGTAAAATACCTTAAGGCTTTCCAGCTTCTATATCTCTCATTCGGACTTTGCTTGGGTTCACTCAACAACATCGAAATGCAATGAAGTGCATCGTGTTATCTCTTTTCAACCATCAAAAGATGACCCAGTTGCTTTACATGATTTTGCCATGTGTAAACATTCTTTTTAAATGAATGAGCAAAAGGAAAAATGGGGGGGAGAAGGTAGCCCTTGTAACCTTTTAAGTTGATGGGACTTATAGGTTCTAGGTCATTAAAATAGTTCTCAGGTCAAACAGTTATGCAGCTTCAGGGATTGGAGGAATGTCACATGGAAGAAGACCAAACATTAAGGAAGATGTGTGTGGTTATTTATAGCATTTCTTGAACATGGTCAGAAAAATCAGCACTTCAGTGATCACTTGCAAAAAAATAAAAAATGTTGGCAATGCAAATGCAAACATACCTCAGAAAGCTTTTTATTCTGGGAAAAGAATAATCCTTCTGAATGGCTCCTCTCCCATTTTTTTCTAAAAAAATCACACTATGTGCTCTTTTTTTGTATGTAGCACAGCTCTAACAGCCTAGAAAGAAATCAGTCTAACTAAAAGCATGAGATCCTTGTAGGAGTGAATCACCAGGAAGATAAAAGCATTTTTTTAAAAAAAAATGACTGGAGAGATCTTTACAAGGTTCCATGCCGACACATGGTATTTCATCTACCTAGCGACTGAACAATAAAAGGACACATGGATTGTTTATGTGGGGTATTTTACCCCATGAGTTCTGTGAACTTATTGGTCCATGCAGATGATGATCACATGACAGTGTGTTGACAAAGCAGTTGCTCTCTGTGAAGTTCACAAATCATGCCGGTGATAAATGACAGGGCAAAGGGAATTAACCTTAACCATCTCCTAACAGCACCACACATATCAGCTGGTACTCTTTTAAACCGTAGCAAATCAGAGACTGCTGATTTGAATCTGTGGCTATTGGTCTGGCGGAAGAGATAACCAAACTACATGGCGCTATTATGTGTAGGCTTGTGAAAATCATTCCGTTAGAATGGACTGAACACGAGGGTGGGGGGGGCTAAAGATGTTTTGTTTTAGGAGGCAAAGGATGAGATGGTGTGTCCTGTCCCCCCCCCTCCATTCCTAGTGGACAGGCAGCTGGATCTTAATTTAACACTTGAGATGGGACAGCATTCTCCAATGCACTGGTAGCAGACGACCTTCGGGGGCTCAGACAACCCTGTCTTCATCCACACAGCTCTGACTCTAAGAGAGGGGAATGGCATCTGCTCAGGAGGAATGGCAGGGGGCAGATTGGTTAACAGTGTTGTTGTTGTTGTTAAAAAGTGTGGCGTTTACTGCAACAACTTCATGGTGGGTACCAGCACCCCTTTTTCTAGAACAAAAGCACTGGTGGTAAGAATGGCTGGTGAGTGAGACTTTGCCCAGTGTCTACCATTTTAGGCAGCTGCCACACTCTATCTAATGGTAGGGCCAACAGTGGAGCTGGTGTACAACACATCTGAAGCTTCAATCAAGTGAATGAAGCCACAAATGTATTAAAAAGGCAAGACTCAGATGAAGGTATTTGGGGCCCTGAAGTAAAAATATATATATAATGAACATTCATTTATATGCCGCCCATCTGTCTGGGTTGCCCCAGCCGCTCTAGGCGGCTTTCAAAACATTAAAACATCAACAGAGTAAAACATCAGACATTAAAAAACTTCCCTAAACAGGGCTGCCTTCGAATGTCTTCTAAAAGTCAGGTGGTTGTTTATTTCCTTATCATCTGATAGGAGGGCGTTCCACAGGGCGGGCGCCACTACCGAGAAGGCCCTCTGTCTGGTTACCTACCCCTCCAAAGGCTCAAACAAATAATAAATTAAATACCCAATCACTTGCCATGTTTCAGTGGCTCAGAATTTTTTTTTTCCTGAGACACTCACTTCACGCTCCCTCATAGTAAGGCCCACCCTGAAGGCTAACCACTTCCTGGTTCACCTCCCTAGCTAAACTCAGCAGTGGAAAAATCCCTCATAGTACCCGGAAACTCTAACCATCAACTCTTCTCAATTATCATTGGTTCAGGACACGTCTCCAAGATGCTCAGCCACCTGTTCCTGTCTTCTTGGGTTCCTTGCTCAAGTTCAAGTAGTGGCAAGGAAAAAGAGAGAGGGACCAGGGATACGTAGGGGGATAAGTTTTCTTGACCACAAGTATTAGGCCACATTTCCATGGATTCAAATGTTGTCCAGAGTGTCAGCTTCTCTTTCCAGAAGGAACCCTGGTCCAAAATGTATCATATTCTGAGCACACAGGAAAATTGCACGTGATAAATGACTTCTCGTGTTATGACTTGAGTATTGATAGGAACAAGCAAGAATTCAGGAAACATAAGAAAGTGGTCCGGGTCTCTATGTGGGAAAACTTGGTGGTTTGTGGATAAAAGTTCACTAGGTTATTATCTTAAGGCTTACCAAATTTCTAACATATAATGTGAAAAACCAAAAGTTTTGTTGTAGCAAGCTACCTCCAATTTTTAATAACATATTTTAGTTAGTTACTATCTTGGCACATTGCACTCCCCCCCCCACTTTAGAAACATAATATCTATTGGCAAGAAATGCCACATTAGAATATGGGGGTCCTTTTTCTTTTGGCTTTTTCAGAGTTAGAATGGAGAACAAAATGGAGCCCAGTTATATCATCTCTTTGTAGCTAGACCCAAAAGATTGTGGTTGCAGTATCCTTGAGCCAAGGAAAGGAAAGTTAATAGAATGTATATGTTGGACCACTTACTGTATTTTTCTGAAAGAGCTGGCAATAGGGAGAGCAAGCAACACAAAGTTTTGGTGCAAGCTGAAAGTGATGTTTTGGGATAATATCGCCACAGGGGAATTGGTAATGGTATTCTGCTTCCACAGAGCTAGACATAAAAAGGAGCTGAACTTTCTAATGTATCCAATTACCATAACTATAAGAAACATCTCTTACAACCTCCTGAAACCTTGCTCCACTAATACTTCTGTTCCATTTGCTCCCGCACCCCAGATAGGTAGATGAAACATTCATCATTGGGCTAACAAGGGATGGGGGAGAAATTTAGGCTAGTTTGTATTTTCTTGTGAACTTTTTATTTAACTTGTACTTCCTGAAACAGTCTGCAAATGGAAATGGATCTATCCTTTGAAATTCATACCCCCTCCAAATTTTGTGATGCACTTCTCTAAGCAAACCATCTTCACAGAAATGTGGACAGTATATTCAGGAAAAGAAGGCATTAAAACCCACATGTTAGTAAAAGCAGCCTACAGACATTATATTTGGAAAATTTGCTTGTACTAAAATGCCAGTGAATTTTAATGAGCCCCTCCCCCCCAAAAAGCAGATTAACATGGAAATGTGGACAACTTAAATTTAAGATTTGGGGGAGGGGGGATGAGAAACTGGGAGATGCCAAAACTGACAAGTTTGTCAATCTATACTAAGGATTCCACTTTATTTAAATAATAAATGTAACAGAGAGATGCAGTGGATCCTATCAGTGCAGGACACTATAAGAATGACAGAGACACCCTACAAGTATCCCACCCACCCAGTTGAGTTATACAAAGACTATACTGGGAACAAGGAGGAGGAGGATAAAACTGACAGCCGGTGCCATGTCTTGGACAGGTTGGAAGTAAGAAGGGGGCAGGTGTGGGTTTACTGGGGGCAGACTGAGGTTGTTGGGGCAGTGCCCCATTTTCCTGAATGAACCTGCCTCCACTGAACATAGGTATCAAAACAATGCTTCAATCCATTTCCTTTATGCAGAATCCCTGCAACCAGGGCCGGATTCAGGTTTGATGAGGCCCTAAGCTACTGAAGGTAATGGAGCCCTTTATATGTCCAGTTGTCCTTTGTCAACAACAAATTGCTGCTGTTTTATCTGTTGAATAGATGCTATATGGTAATTTATGGACCTAATAGGTATCTAAAGCCATTTGCACATAACAAAATATGTATTTTATCAAAGTAATTGTTGAACTTATCTTATATTTTGGAAATGTACATCCAGTTGTGGTTTTTTCCCCTTAATTTTTTTGGGGCCCCCAAGCGAGTGGGGCCCTAAGCTATAGCTTGTTTAGCTTATATGTAAATCCGGCACTGACTGCAACAAGACCACATACGCAATGAGCAACCACCAAACTGGACAGGCAACTAACTAACTAACCTCCTAAAGACAAATAGAGCATAAAAAAGAACAAATTCTGATTAGTTGGCTTTGGAACTTGTAGCATCCTTACAAAGCTGAGTCAGCAAACCATTTGAACGACAGATCTCCAACTGCCACAGTATCAACTAACTCAATCATACGCACCTTTAAGCTCAAGACTAATTTGACAAATTCCATAGAATTCATGGCCTGTAATTCACATCGAGACAAAAATCTGAACACAGTCCTGAGCAATACACATTGGCCCAAGTATGAAGGACCACAGCAAACCATTGTCAATGACTCCCTGCTTTCTTCGTTCGAAATTGTATGTACAGTATATGATATGGGAATAACTTTAACTCAAATGCTGGACGCTGCCCTGGAATCTTCTAATGAATGTCAGCTAATTGCCCAGAGAGAGGCAATAAATAAATCATAAATCTTTTAAATAAATAAAATGCGGTCTTTTCCTCAGGGTCCAATCTCATCAACACAGTGAGCTCTAATCCATGAGCTTATGCTGCAATAAATTGTTTTGTTTTTAAGGTGCCATGATTCTTGTTTTTTCTTTTTCTTTTTTGCTGCAACAAAGTCTCACAGATGCCCCACTGGTTTTCAGACTCTTATTCAGTTACCACAGGACACTGCCATCAAAACGCCAATGACTATGAATCAGCCCTAATTCGACTCCTGTTAAAAAATAATTGGGACATATCCCATTAATTTAAACCAAGCAATGATTGCAGGCCCGGGGAATAATTTGGGAGGCCATTCATGAGTCATGGGAGTTAGCCAAGGGCATTCATTCATTCATGGATGATTATTGAAGCAGAATGTGACTTTGTACATATATCGATTTTCCTCTAGTCCCTTATTCATTATTTACTATGGTTTGAACTTGGACTAAATAGAGGCCACTGAACCATATTTCAGAGGGGCTTGTTCATGAGTTTCTCTGCTTAAGGATGCAGCCGTTAATTAATGTTATCCGTGTCATCATAAGAAAGGGGGGGGGGAACTCTGCCTTACGCAAATACATTAGCAGACTGCACGACATAAAAAAACAACTGGTATCAAGGCAGCCACCTTGTAGAACGCAAATAGAGAAGAGATGCCTTGTGCTGCCACACTGACCATAAACACTCAGGGGGTAGAAGGTATGCTTGGGCACCATTTTCAGCCTGGGGGTGGCATTTCCTTCTGGATAGTATTCCAGGCAGGGCCAGCCCAAAACATTTGAGTACATGCAGTGCCGGATTTACGTATAAGCTAAACAAGCTATAGCTTAGGGCCCCACTCTCTTGCCCCCCCCCCAAAAAAAATTTAAATGGGAAAAATACAATTACTTTGATAAAATACATATTTTGTTATATGCAAATGGCTTTAGATACCTAGTAGGTCCATAAATTACCATATAGCATATATTCAACACAAAAAACGGCGACAATTTGTTGTTGACAAAGGACAGCTGGACATAAAAAGGGCCCCATTACCTTCAGTAGTTTAGGGCCTCATCAAACATAAATCCGGTCCTGGGTACATGAGGTGGACCATAAAATGGTGCCTCTCCCCTCCCTGTCAGGGAAGAAGGGGTGAGGGAAGATCTACATCAGAAACAGGGGGCTGGGAGAGAGCAACATCTGCTGCCCATGTGGATCTTGCTGTCTGAGGCGGTCACGTCACCTTGCCTCATGGGTGGGCCGGTCCCACTTCCAGGAACCACACGCCTGGATAGGCAGAACAACAAATGTGAATTTTGACTCTGTACACTCACACGATTTATTTTTTGAAATTCCTCATGATAAATCATCAACATTTTAGTGTGAATTTTTCCAAATGTACACATTTTTGGGGGGGGGCTGCAGCTTTGCCCAACACACACATTTTTGCAAAGCAATTCTCCCTTACACAATGCACTTTTGTAAGCCATTTTCACCTATGTATGCGTACGTACACTTTACCCCAATACAGTACGCCTCGGTTTGAGTATTTTCAGTTTAAGTACCCCGCGGACCCGTCTGGAACAGATTAATTCACTTTCCATTACTTTCAATGGGAAAGTTCGCTTCAGTTTAAGTACGCTTCAGGTTAAGTACAGACTTCCGGAACCAATTGTGTTTGTAAACCGAGGTACCACTTATATTCCTTTTCGTACACATCATTTGGCTGGAGAACTGCATTGCAAAATTCAGACATGGGGATTTTGAAATATGGCTGTGTTTGGATTCACGTATTATTTTGAAATATATGGATTCATTAGGTCTGCCTTGAAATGTGAACTGAACGGAATGTTTCTCCATCCCTACCTGATGGCTAGGCTGCCTTCCCTTAAGTGAAAAAGTATAACCCCTACTTGCAGTCTGATTTTTTCTAAATCTAAATTTCTGAATTTTTCTAAACGTGAAGCTCAGCTCTTACAGACAGCAGTGGTTGTAATACAGCAGACATATAGAACTGCCCACATGAAAGTCATTGTTTTATTTTAGGACTGGTAGCAGGGCAGCTGTATTTTGCAGCTCCATGTTTGTTTAATTTCTGAACAGTCTGTTTTGTGCAATTTATCCATTGACACAAGTGTGATTTATCAATTAATAAGACGTTGTTGTTTTTTAAAAAAAAATCAGACATTTTGCGAGCTTTTCCTTTTGTTTATTTTTTTCCTCTCTGGCTTGTAATTAGAGCAATCAACATGCTTAGACAAAAAAAGAAGCAAAGCGATATCAGCATTCCTATTCTTTCCAGAGCGAGCCTCTCCTGTTTGAATCAGTTTATCACAGATTATACTGTACATAATTACCAAGTTGGGAGGGAGTTTTTGTTTTTTCGAGTCTCAAGGGATTCTGCAATTACCTTTTCAAATTAAAATTGATTAAGCCTGAGTGTCGGAGGAAATGAGAATTAAAGGTTTATAATGTGCAGCCTGCTACTGAAGGTTGGTTGGAGTGTATATTTTAATAAGTCCTGCCGGACTTCGGATGAAAGACTGCCATGAATTCATTGACAGAGTAGGCATTTGGGTCAGATGGAGAGGGTGTTTAATTGGCAAGTATAATCTAGGAGGCACTAAATTCAATTGTTGAGGCAATTTTGTAGTATTGTTCTTTGTGTGCGCTGTGCGATCTGAAATCTACGGGGCTGTTCACTCTGTGAGCTTCCTCCGTGTGATTGTGCATTTAAAGTACACAACTCCATGGAGAAAGGCTGGTGTTATTTGGGTTTTACACACAATTAACTGGCCATCATGGAGGGAGGAAACCTGTGATTGGCTGCCCAGACAGGTCACAGATCCAGCTATAGCAGAAGAAGCATTGAGGCAGTCAGCTAATACCTGGAGGAGGCTAAGTTGATTTCATCATGCAGCTTGTTAGGGTGGGGCTCTGTCCTGAGGGATAGCTCAGTTGGTAGAGCACAAGACTCCAAATCTCAGGGTCGTGGGTCTGAGACCCACGTTGGGTGAAAGATTCATGCATTGCAGGTTGGACTAGATCAGGCATCCCCAAACTTCGGCCCTCCAGATGTTTTGGACTACAATTCCCATCATCCCTGACCACTGGTCCTGTTAGCTAGGGATCATGGGAGTCGTAGGCCAAAACATCTGGAGGGGCGCAGTTTGGGGATGCCTGGACTAGATTATTCTTGTGGTCTATGATTCTATGATTCTGCCAATAAGTACAAAGCCCGGTTGCATAGCAAGTGAAAGAGGAAAGTTGTGCCTGGGAGCTCTGCACTAGATCTAATAGTGCTGCTCTTTCTTCAAAGGCCCTTCCCCACTGGGACTTGGATAAGAGATTGGCATGGACAGAGTTCATTAACTCTTGAATGCTTCTGGGGGAAAGCGCAGCTCATTTCTAGAGATGGTTGTCTGACTGCAACATTGACAGCCCTACTGACATTTATCCATGCAATGATGAAGCTGTCTATTTCTGATTCACAAAACTTTTGCGTGTTTTGGGGTGTTCTTTTTTGGCCATAATCCTGTTCTGTTCCATTTCTGCATTTTCAATCTTCTAAGCATACAATATTTAAATGTCTCTGTATTTCGGGGAAGAATCCAGTAGGTAGTTATGATCCAGTCTACGTATTAGTTCTGGAGGGTAGAGATCAGGTAATTTCAAAGAAGAACGCAGAAAGATCAAATCCCTCAAGCATCCCTAGTCACACTGTCAAACTACAGAATGGTAAGCTGGCATTCATGTGTGTATGCATGTTTTAAGCAGTGCCTCACATCCACAGAAATCAAGCACTATTGTACCTCTGTAAAACATCTCTCCTGTTGAAAACACTCAACCCTCCTTATTCCATTTCTTACTCCATTGCCAGCTCTCTGCGAACTTCAAAAAAGACTCCTCTGCCATTCCCCCACTTTCCAGTTGTCAGTATCTGAAGTCAGTAGCTTGATCTAATATGCTCGGATCTCATACAAGGGGACTGAAGAAGCCTGCTGAAGAACCTTGAGGCAAGGGATTTGCTACAATATTTATTGTTATCGATTGCTGAATCAGCGAGCCTGAATTGCTGCTGCATACAGTGACATTTGCTGCTTTGAAAACTGTCTCGCTCTCTTGTATCAGGCCACACAAAAACAACTGGCTTTTTAAAAACAAACATTATATGTGTGGTCTGAGAAAGGAAGATGGCAGAAGTTAACCCCCCCCCTCAAGGTGGCACCTATTCCTTCGTCATATGTAGCGTGTTATAAAAAGGCACATTAATATATAACAAGGGCAGAAGAACGATGAACTTGTTATTTTTATTTGCACCAGCAAGCTGCAGCCTTCCAGATGGTATTCGACTCCAGCTCACATCAGCCCCAGTCAACATGACCAACAGTCAGGGGCGCTGGAAGTTGGAGGCAAGCAACATCTGCATGGCTACAGGTTCCCAACCCATTTTACATGGTGGCAGTTATCCATGTTCATTGCTGCCAATGATTCCGGGGGGGGGGGGGTATTACCAAGTTCATACTCAGTGTTGTTGTGTGTACACACACACACACACACACACACACACACACACACACAGTACAGTGGTACCTCAGTTTAAGTACACAATTGGTTCCGGAAGTCTGTACTTAACTTGAAGCGTACTTAACCTGAAGCGAACTTTCCCATTGAAAGTAATGGAAAGTGGATTAATCTGTTCCAGACGGGTCCGCGGAGTACTCAACCTGAAGCGTACTTAACCTGAAGTATGAGTGTAATTGGTTCCGGAAGTCTGTACTTAACCTGAAGCGTACTTATCCTGAAGCGAACTTTCCCATTGAACGTAATGGGAAGTGGATTAATCCGTTCCAGACGGTCCGTGGAGTACTTAAGCTGAAAGTACTAAAACCGAAGTGTACTTAAACCAAGGTATGACTGTATATAAAAGTGCTGCCTTGTTTGCAAATGCATTATGCTCGAAGTAGTTCATAGGAAGTAGACAGCCATCTGCAATAAGGGGACTGAACATCAGAACATCAGAAAAGCCTTGCTGGGTCAGGCCAAAGGTCCATCAGGGCCACTATTGTGTTCTCACCATGGGCAGCATCACCGTGAGCACTACCATGGGCACACATGCTAGCTTCTGAATAAGAATGGGGAGCCAGTAGTGCTCAGCACATGATGCTGCATCCACAATGTCCAACGTTGTGTGTGTGACATAAAGACACCAGAGGAGCCGGGGCAGAGCCAAGCACAGTGTGGCCGCAATGGCTGCAGTTCCTCCTCCTTCTTCTCCTTCTCCTCCTCCTCCTCCTCCTGTAGTTCATGGTGGTTCCCTGCTACAGATGTTCACCCTTCAACTTGTGGAGAGCTATAATCAAGGGGAAGATGATGCGCCAGAGGAGGTGCCCATTCCTCTCCACTCTCCCAGGACCAGCCCACCCATGAGGCAAAGTGAGGTGGTTGCCTCAGGCAGCAGGATCCACAGGGGCAGCAGATCCTAACATAGATCTTGATTCCCCCATTGTTTCTGATGTAGATCTTCATCGACCCCTTCTTACCTGATGGGGAGGAGGGTGCCATCTTGTGGTTTGCCTCAGGTGCCAAAATGTGCCAGGTGGGCCCTGGCTCTCTCTCACCTGATTTTAATTGTGTGAGGAGAAAGAAAATCTTGAGTAAGGCTTAGGCCTCGCTGATTTCAGTGAATTAACCTCTGCTCTGGATGCCGAGAACACAATTTGACCATGTGGCAAATATCTACTCGTGTAGAATATTTTTTCCCACACCAAGCTTTCTTCCAGAGTTCCTGCGTGTGCGGAGATTTTCAGTTCTTTTTTGTGGGGGGGGGAGGAATCAGATGCTCTCAGTGAGTAATACTCTCAAAATATAACTCAGCGCAAAGGAAGTGGCATGACTCCTGAAGCAAGAACAGAGCCTGGTTAATACTTTGCCCATTGTCAGCTGACAGCTGTCATTTGTGCGCTAATTTAAATCTCAAACCTTTAGAGGGTGCCTCACTTTGAGAGATTAGTGGAAGAGAGAACATTTCCTATTGGATAATTAGGGAAGTTGTATTGCCTTAATTGAGAGTCTACATAAATAATCCATCTGTGCTGCTAAATCATAATGCACGAAAACCAATCCCTTCGTTCAGATGTGCAGTTGTGACTGCCTCTCACCAACCTTTGAGGGAAGGCAGGTCAACATTGCGCACAAATGCAAAACACTAGTAGGTTAAGAGTATGGAGCCATATGACAATCACTCCTATGTGTTCTACATGCATGGCAACTAATTAAATTAATGAAGGTCATTGAATCCCAGGGCTAAAGCAAGCTCTTGCATAGTTCCTTTGGAAGCTAAAAGGCAAGGGAAGAAGTGGGGTAGGTTAGCTGATGCCTGGATTATTATTATTTTTTAAAAAAAATCTTTGCGAAATGTGCAAGCTGTAGTAGCTGGGGGGGGGATATCTCCTAATTAAACTCGCATTCACAATAATAATTTTCCCCCCCCCTGCAAGCTCAACCCATTCTCTTCTATGCCCACTTTTTGTTTTCTTGCATTGGTACAGTCAGTGCCATTCCAACCATGCAAACATTTCTGCTTGCACACATCCATCCATTGTTCAACCAGGCAAGCAAAGGGTGTCACTGCCGTTCAGGGACACATTCCAGCCTTTACCGTGGCATGTCTGGAGAGATGCAGTTCAGTGTGAGGCAGTCAAGTGTTGGCCAATGTGGCTGCCAGAATACCCATATCTGAAAGTCTATGAGTCTTTCTCTCTGCCTGGATGTCTGAACGGAGCAGATATCTGCTTATAGTTCTGTTTCTTATTTTATGTGTAGACCAGTAGTGTTGTGCAACTTGTAATGTAAATAATAAAGACTTTAGAGAAGAACTGGATGGGTGAGGTGATTATTCCTGTCATGGGAATTCACCAAGAGAGGGCTGGACTACTGCTGCTGCTGCTGCTATAATAATGCAGGAATACTTTCTGACTAACTCTGTTGAGACAGAGAAAAGGGAACCCCAAGAGTTGATGCTCACGCACTAACAGAGGAGAGTCTTGAGGGACAGATTCACTGCATATATGTAAAGCACTAGGATGCAACTTTGAACAGTCCTGGTTTCCCCTAAAGAATTATGGGAGCTGTAATTTGTTATGGGAGTTGTTAAGCTCCCTGTTCTGCTCCCAGAGCTACTGTCCTCAGAGTTTTCTGTGAAGAAGAACTGACTATAAAACCACTTTGGAAACTGAAGCACTGGGAGTCTCCTGACAACTGTCAGTGCCCTTAACAAGTTGCCACTCCCAGAATTCTTTGGGGGAAGCCATGACTGTTCAAGGTGGCGTTTGAGAAGGATTTTAACTTGGGTCTCATCGGTCCAGTTCTTCATTCCCAGCGCCACAGAGCCACAGTTGTCGGGGGAAACCTAACTCACTGCTTCCCAAATCCACTTACAATGTCTTTTCGTACTGTGCTGTCTTGCAGAGATCCATAGCATTTCTTGTTTTGCTCTGAGACCCTTTATAGGCCTTTGTTTCTCTACACACATCTACCTTCAACAAACTTATCTATGCAACAGAATGAAGTTACTACAGAAAGACATGCAAAGAGTAGAAGCTCCTGCAGGTGTAAATGCCAAAGGATTTACACGGGCACTTTCACGAATAACGCCACAATGCCACGTGACTGTTTTTCACATGAAAATATAGCTGGTGCATACAAATTGGGGAATCGGCCATTTTTACGTTCAGTGATATGGCAATTCAATTTAAATTATCTGATGTACCGTACAGTTGTTTTTCTTTGTACAGATGCAATCTTAGAGCTGTTTCAGACCTCAGTCCCCTAACACCTCAAGCTTGTGCAGAGCTAGCAGTGAGTTGCCACAGAAGTGCTAAGTGCGTTGAATTGGTGCCTCCGTATGAGTAGTATCCTAATGTCACAATGCTGGTGGACTCAAACCAATGTTGACTCCCATTAACAGGGACTCGATACAGGAAGCCAGTCCCATACACCATCAAAGCAATTGTATGGGATCCTCATTGCCATTCAAGCCATTTTCTTGCCATTGAGAAACAAAACATGGGGGCCTCCTTTGAGAGCTTGGTCTCTCTGACATCAGGGATTAGATTGCATTTTCTTTTTCAGAACATGTGGCTTGGTGTAGCGAAGTGGTGGGGAAACCTCCCAATTTTGATGGACTACAACTTCCATCATCCCCAACCATTGATAATGCTGGCTTGGGCTGATGGGAGATGGAGTCCAACAACTTTTTATTTTGCCAATTAGCTTTTATTGCTTTTCAAGAATCCAACAGCATCTGATGGGCCACAGTTTCGCCACCACTGGGTCAGTGTCTTTACAGACATTATCTTTACAGAGAGATGACACATACAAAACCCAATATGTTCCTTGTGGGGGGGAAGCCACATGCCACCGCCCCTAGAACTGTAGAGTTGTTCCCAGCCTAGGCAAATTAATTCACTTTATCTTTCCCCTCCCTGCTGTTTGTGTTCCGATTGACTGCTCTGCCCTAGGTCTGCCGGATTACATGACCACTTGCACATTCTGTAAAAACAGGATCCGGTTGGAGGGACGGAACTGCCTGGAAAATCAACAGTTTCCACTCCTTTAGCTGCACAGCTTGACAGAGACAGCCCATAAAATATATTCTTCACTGGTGGTACAAGGCAACTTTCTCTTCCACCCAAGAGTGCCCTAATTTGCCCTAATGTTCTTTCATGGTCCTCCCCCACTAGCGATCAGCCCTCTGTCAGCTTACACGCCATGCTGAGATGAATGGAAGCCTACTGAGTTCAGAACGCTGCAGCCTGAATGCTAACCCCTCATTAAGAACCATGAAATGCATTATTTGATATGGTAAGATTATGGGCAATGAAGAAGCAAATACTTCAGCTTGTGGTTTATGAATAATAAGCCCTGCCTTTGAGCCAGAACAGATTTCAGTCATTTAGGTAAGTCTTCATTAAAACAAAAATAGCTGTGAAAATATGCGTGTACCTTTTGAGGCCAAGGAGTATAAAGCTGCGATAGGGTGGGGGGAGCATTTTTCCTGTGCCTTCTACCCGAATCTCCTAGATTTCCCCAAAACTGCACACGACATAAACTATGTAGCATCCCTAAACACCAGATTTGCTTTCTTCTTGTTGTTGTCACAGACCCATAGATAAGAACAAATGCCTTTTTGTCAGGGAAAGTGCAACTTCCTGCATATATTTTTTCCCAATTTGCCTCCTGTCCTCTGCAGTAATAGCATTTAGGATGAATCCCATTTTCTTTCTGGCAGTATATTTAAAGCCACCTCCATGATGTTTTTTCTGATTTAAATGCAGCCCAGAAAAGGCAGGGGGGGGTGATAAATGCATGAAACCCAGGTCAAATGGGTCTGGGATGTGCGAATTTCCTCAGAAGTGTTTGCCATTAATAACAGCCTCCAGCAAATGCCTCCTTTAACATTGCCCTTGAGTCTGATGAGCTATTGTGGCAAAGAGGCTTCATTTAGCTTCATTCTGTCTTCTTGGAAACATTTCCTTTGAATTTAACTCACTGAAGAATCACTCCAATTTCTTCTCTCATCTTCGTCTACACAGAAATAAGGATTTAAAAACATTTAGGCAATGCATCATCCCTCTCTCCCACCTGTACTATAATTTAAAGAAGCATCATGCCACCTTAAACAGTCATGGATTCCCCTAAAGAATCCTATGAGCTGTAGTTTGCTATGGGCACCAAAAGTTGCTAGGGGATACCTAATCCCACGATAGAGCTACAATTCCTAGAGTTCCCTGCAAAGAGGGATTGAATGTGAAGCCACTTGGGGAACAAGTCTCAACACCTTTACCTTAACAGCCTGCAGTTGCCAGGATGTTTTTCTGGAACGGTATGAATGTTTAAAGTGGTATAAGAAAAGTATTCTCCAGGACTTCATTCCCACCTAAATGCATACAGACAATCTGAGTGCAATAGAAACCTGCATGCTAGCACCTACATTTGTTATTTCTCCATGGGCCTTTTCACTTGTTCATAGGTCGCCAGTATTTTGGGGTCAATGGATAACACCTGAAGAGTTGTTGTGGGTGCCAACCATAAAATGGTGCCTGGGTGGGTTTGTAGCAAAACACAAAGTGGCAAAAGGTATCCATGAGTCCCTAAACATACAGAGGATGCTTGTTACTGAGTCAAACAATCAGAGGTCCCTGGTATGTGTTCTTGATTGGGTCGGGACTGGGATCTGCCCTTCATACTTAACCGTTTTTGTGCACGAAATCCGAAGCAGCCATGGCACAAATAATTGCATGCCTTCTGAAATTTCACACATCCATCGCTCATGAACGGACGTTGCTAGGATGTTGCCCAGTGACATGGTCTGTTGGTAAATAGGGTCAACACAGACTCAGATGTGCCACATGCCGAACAGAAGGCAGAGATGAAAAGAAACCACATGAAAACAGATGGTTCCAGTTGGCAAAAGTAGAGAATCAAACTATAGGTGGCAACACAAGGCACCACGTTGCCACTTAGACCATTTAGGGAACCACCAGAAACTTTGCTGTTGCTAAGAGATTGAACGTCACTTCACACGTTATGTTTTCAAGCGTTAAGATGCAAAAAGCAAAGCACTGAAAAGTATAAACTGAATGTGGCAAAACCCAGGTGTCACAAGCCCTTTTCCAAAGCACAGGGCTGATGTATGGATTGAATGGGTGAGTGAGAGGTGAGGCTGCCCTGGTGTCATGCTCCCTGCTGCCTCTGGACCTAGTTTCTACATGGCAATTCACAGTTTGCAAAGAGGAAGCCTTTGCACTTGTGGCCATACATGCAAAACCTATCATGCGACAGGGATCCCAGAGTCATCTGCCGTGGGCAGGAGGCAGAGCTGGAGATGCACAATATTAGGAGCAGGTGCCCCGCTGATCAGAGTGTGAACTGAAATGTCCAAAAGCAACTCTCCTGATACAATTCATCAGGAAGCTTTGGCTGAGCATCAGCATGTTCTCAAGTTTGCCACTACATCATGGCTCCCATATGCTACCGTTTTCGTTTCCTTCTCCCCCGCTCCCCTTTGCATTTGCTTTTCCTAAAGAATATTGATTCCTTATTAGGGTAGTTGTAAGCTACAGTTTTATTAAGAGTCATTAGAGTTAGATGACACTGTCCATTCTCACAACCATTTTAATGTCCTGTCACTGGCACATTTGCAAGCTGAATGCTTCCTTTCAGCCAGGGATGGGGAACCTCAAGCTTATCCGGCCCTCGGGACTCTCCCCAGGCCATGCCCCTTTTCTTCCCCAGGCCACACCACTCACCAGCCCTGCTTTGCATGCTTCTCAGGTGTTTCTACCTGGCTAGAAAGTTCCCTGGACTGCTGACAGTGCTCCTTGCATGCTTGGAGGGAGAGTAGAGAGGGGTCTGTGGTTGTGCATAAAAACAAACCTACCATACAATGGTAACATTTACATTTGTTGCTCCACCCACTTTTGTTTCTGGCCCTTCTCACCATTGGCATGTGGCCCCTGGGAGGTTGCATGTGGCCCTTGAACAATTTTCTTTCCCACATCTGCTTAGGGTATTCTCATACCCTACAACTTTTCTCCGATGAAAATAGGGACGTTAATAATCATTTTATTATTTATACCCCACCCACCTGACTGGGTTGCCCTAGTCTCTCTGGTGGCTTCCAGCATATATAAAAACATCGTTAAACATTAAACATTTTTTTTAAAAAAAAACACTTCAGTATACAGGGCTGCCTTCAGATGCCTTGGGGGGGGGTCACATAATTCCATACCCTCCAACAGTTCTCTGATGAGAATAGGGATGATGTAAGGAAAAGCATGGCATTCCAGGATCATATCAGGAACTGGTACAGCTTCTGTAAATCCGGGACTGTCCCTGGAAAATAGGGACACTTGGAGGAGCTGCATTCTACAGACAACTGTTCCAGGTTACCGTCTTCCCCTCTTTAAAAAGCAGCCATCAAGCAAAGCCACAGCGCTGTGCAATCGGACAAGGGTCAAGTTTTGCAGAGTGCCCCTACATTCTCCGCCTGGCAGTGCATCCTCAATGCAAGGAATGGATTTCCCCCCACCCCACCCCAAAATGGCAGGCCCTGAATAGAAGAAACGTAGCTTTCAAGATTGCAATGCTGAAATGAAGAAGTTGTCAAAGGTGAAAGGAAAGGGGAGCTTTTGTTATCTGTTCGGCTTTCTCCTCAACGCGATAGCCACGACTCTGTCACAAGCTGGCGATTAGCTACCACGAAAGAGGTGAGTACATTTTGTAAGGGCAAAAATTCAGCTTGGACTTTCCGTGGGCCTTTTTGCCTAATCCCAAACAGTACTTACTCGTGTGGCATATAATTTCCACAAAGCCTTCTTACCGGCTTTATGCATTAAATTAATACCTTTTCAAACTGTCACATGTCTGTATATTATCTCCGCTGGCAGACAAACTGCTTAATTTTCTATTAGAAATGTGTTCTATTTTAGGTACACCGGCTTGATTTATTTTGCCTGCGGTAATAAATGCAAACCCTGATTCACCCTTGCTCATTCTCCTGTCTCCATTCCACCAGCCCTATCTTTCCACACAGAGGCTCCAAAATGAGCAGCTGCGTCATCCAAAATGTATAACAATACGGAACACACACCTTGAAATGAAGAGTCCAAGAAAGAACAAAAAAAGGTCTCTTTAATCAAGTCCAATATGGATTAAACAGAAAACTGGCTTTATCTCCTTGGCAAATCTATGGGGTGCGAGTTTGTAAATGGATTACAAGAAATATTTTTATATTCTCTTTCCTCTCATTGAAGCCAATGGCATCACACAAACTCTCAGATATATTTCTTTCCATTCCCCATGTCAGGACAAATCTCCCTTCATTCTTCACTTGCTAAGCCCAGTTCTCCCTAGGCTGTACTCCAGGAACAGTACTAGCCATTTGTAATGTTGATGCTTTTTTCAGATTAGAAAGATTTCTCCATGCTGGTTGTAAAGAACACATGTGCAATGGCCCTCAAAAATGGACTGGAAAGGTTCCCTTGCTTCAGCAAAATGGGTCTTCTTCCAATGGAAGAACTCATTTTGTCAGCAGAAGATGCTTCCCACTGGAGAAAAATAGGGAACTTTTGGATCCAACACTATGTTTGGAGAGAACAAAAAGGGACTTCTGGGGGTCATCAAAGGCTAAAAGCCCTCTTCCCAAAAATGGGAAAGAAGCAGAAGTCCCAGCAAAGGAAAAATGGGTACAAAAACTTATGGAATATGCAGAAATGTTGAAACTTACTGGAAGAATAAGAAATCAAGATAACAATTTTTTAAAATAAAAAAATTGGAAATGGTTTATTGAATATTTACAGATAAATTATAAACAGATAAAAACATTGGCAGGATTATTGTAATAGCCTGCAGTTTTATAAGAGTACTAGCTGGCCCTGCCACGCGTTGCTGTGACTTAGTCTGTTAAATGGGCCCTCAGAGTCCCCCTTCAGTCTCCCCTGTTGGCCCCACCATGGATGGGCCCTCAGAGTCCCCTGTCTGACTCCTCCCCCCACCCACCAGGTTCATCCCTGTGGTTGACCCCACCCTGTCCCGAGCCATGACCTTTCCCGTCCCTCCTCCCCCATCCCCCACCAAGGGGAGCCCCCACCTCTATTCGGCCTAGTCTACAAACCTCTACTTGGCCTCGTCTGCAAAGCCAAGCTGAGCTGCTGTGGAGTGGGAAGCTTTCCTACCTGCAGTACCAGTGTATCTGCCACTAGAGGCCGCTGTTGTGCAAGGTCTCCTAATTCTATTTCCCAGCATGCACTTTAGGGTGAGTTGTGTGTTTTTGAACATGGGGTTTTGGGGTTTTTACATGGCCCAGGTGTGACATTTGTCTTTGAAAACGGTATGGGCTTGCTCTTGCAATCGCATTTGACTTTGTGTTAAAATTTGAACGCAAACGGTCAAGCGGTTTTGTTGAACATTGGAGAGGAACACACATGCCCAGTTTACATATATATATATGTAACATATACATATATATATTTTGCTCATTTATTTCATCTTTATATATATATATATATATATATATATATATATATATATATATATATAAAGATGAAATAAATGAGCAAAATAAGTTAATTTAGATATGCAGAAGATATTAAAAAATAAATCTAAGGAACTGCAGAAAGAGGGGGAAGGAAGTCAAATTTTGAAATATCAAAATGATTGTAAATATAGTGAAATGTATAAAATTAGTGAAATGTATACTTGAAAAGTATAAATAACAAACAAACAAACAAACAAACAAACAAGAATCAATTTGAAAAAGAAGAAAAAAGAAGGCCCTGTTCAGTTGCTGCTGAAAGTTGCTCCAAGACCACACACAGTGCTACTTTTCTAGAAAAAGAGGTGCTGGGACTTACTATGAATTGTCGTCTTAGAATGGAAATGGCGCCCACCTGACAGGAGCCGGAATCCACCTGAGAGGTGCTGGAACTGAGTCCTGGCAAGTCCTGGCTGAAAAAGCCCTGCCCACACACATTAAGCTCCACCCCCAAAGTTGAATGGCTCCTCCTGCCCCACCCACCTACTGTCACCATGATGGGCATGGCAGCTGCATTGGGTAGCTTGATACCCAGGTATAGGAGGCTCTCTGTGTGATTTAGAACCCCGATCACCCAGGGCTCTAAACCATGCAGAAAGCCCCACCACAGAAAGCAAAGCTTCAGCAATTATGCCCAACAACTTACCAAGGCTGTATTCCTATCCACAGTTAATTAATCCTCCTGAATTCTTAAAGTTCTAGCAGGTAGAGAGTTAACTTACTCATTGCCTTACAATTGAAGGAAAGAATGTTCCCTGTAGCGAGTTAATTGGCACTGTGAAGGGGGCGAAGGGGGAATCTCTGCTTTCTTATTGCCACTGGCAAAACTTCAAATATTCAGCATAGTTGGCTGCTAAAAGCAGTTACCTTTTTAAGTAAGGCACAGCGCTGAATGCAGAGGTGAACACAGACTTTTCAGAGACAAAGAGACATATATATATATATATATATATATATATATATATATATATATATATGCCCCTCTTTTGTGAGGCATGCTAGTATTCTGTCCGCTCCTTGAATGGATAAGAAGGTCTGGAAAACAAGGTCTAATATGCACAGTATACAAGAGCTGAGGTGCAGCAAACAGAAAGGAATGGTTCAATTTTGCTTATAGCAAGCTCAACAAGAACAACTGTTGATCACCCTCCAACAGCAACATCCTATTATTCATCATTTGGCTGATGTGCTGTACCTACTTGTTGTGACACCTTCAGAATATGTTCCTGAGCCTTCACTGCAAGTGATATAAGACGTTCTGATTTGGACAAACATATGTGATATGCAAGGGTCTGTTTTAGTAATGCATTTGTCAAATCCTTTTTAATTCATACTTTGTTGTTGTTGTTGTTGTTTAGTCGTTTAGTCGTGTCCGACTCTTCGTGACCCCATTCATACTTAGGCTGCTATAATGTCCACAGTTATGAATCCGTGTGCAAATGTGCAGCTTCAGAAGCAAAACTTGCTGATTTCAATGAAACTTCCTAATAAATAACATCTAGGTATATGGAAACCACTTTTTAAAAAGAAATCCAGATGGGATCCAGGATATTATGGGCCAGGAGTTTAATGTCTGCTCTGAGGGAAATGATAGGGCAAGACCTGTCCAACTGACTTTCCAGAGTTCTTTGAGTGCGCCAAAAAACATGTAAACTGTCTACCTGGACTTTCCAAAAGCTGGTAGTGTTATGGTGATGGCTGACAGATTAATGGTTAATATGCCAGAACTGTGGCTGCGAAGAGCTAATGAGATATATATGTAATATATAACTGCTGGAAATTTCAGTGTGTTTGAGTCAGATACCCATCACTTCTCAGGAAGGTGGCACCTTACGCTCCTGCTAAGGGGAGGTGGCTGCTGGTTTGTCTGTCTTTTGTGTGTGAGAGAAAAATGGCAGGTTTTGAAGAGACAGGGGCAAGGAGACTTCTTTGAGCTGGGTGACAGCTGGGCTATCTGCTGTGGAGCAACAGGTCTTCTATCCTGTTGGAGTGCTTATTTGCCTCCATTTATACTATGCCTGCACATTTGCAAATAGGGCAAACCTGGGAAAAAAATCTGTTCTGTTTCTGGAACTTCTTCAGCACTCAAGGAAGTGGGCAGATCCTCATACTATTAAGAGTGATGAATGTGTTAAGTATACCGTAATTGAATAAGATGTAATAAATACTCAGTATGCTTAAAGATACAGTACGTTGAGCAAGAGGGGGTGATCCTGAGAGGGAAGAATCAGACCGTTTTCCTATCCTGCCTCACTGCCTGACAGTCATGAATCACTCTGGGCTATCCAACCTGACTATCTGTGAGTCTGCAAACCCAGCTTGTCCCTCAAAATAGGCCCAGTTTGGCTTGGGGCTCAGGCTTCAGCCAAATCTGGTGCACAGCCCTAAAGTTTGCAATAGTATTATTTTGCAGGTAAAGGAAAACAGAAAGAGCAAACACATCTAGAAGTGTCATTCATCTCTTCACTCACTGACAAAACCTTGCCCTGTCTGCTCAGACAGCTTCCAGCTGGCAGGGCAGTTAGTAAAAAAAGAAACGAAAAAGGGATTTAAGGCTATTATTACATACAAACTATTTTTGAGTATGTGTGTTTGTGTCATAGCGACATTCTCCAGATAATCAAAATCTTAACTGAAACACAAAGCAGTATTTGCCTTTGGGAACAGAAGCAGCACAATTCCTGTAACTAACAGGGATACCTAGCCAAAATAAATAAATCCAATGTTTGTGTTGTGTATTCGAACCTCATGTTGTACCAGTGCCTTCCCATTTAAAAACGGTGTGTATTTTGTTCAAGAGAGTTGTCATTTAAGGAACACATTCTTAAAATGGTGGCTCACTGGGCGAAGGCAACAGTGGTGCTAACAAAAAACTGTCTCCTGTGTTCAGATAGGCAGCAGGGTATTATTTTCCTCCCATTATATTTAACAGTGCTTCCCAGAAAATGATTTAGAGTTGGATTGATTTTTTTCCTGCTTTGGGCATCGGTCCCTACTGCATCACTAAATTCACTTTTATGCAGATTTCTGGCTAGTGTTGGGTAGCAGTAGGGGCTAGCTTCCTTTCTCTCCATTAAACCTGCCCAGGCATTATACCTGAGCAGTGTATATGGCAACTTTTGTAGAGGGTTTGAGCTCAACCCTGCTTCACCCACCTGTTGCCAAACTCCTACCATTCACCTGGGAAGGACCTCATGGAGAAGCTGGAAGGACCTTGTACTATTTGACTGCCTGCCTTGAAGCAGCCAACTGCCCTTGCCTTCTGTATTTATCCACAACCAGCCACAGAGACCAAGACAGTGCAGGACAGCTGAGACTTCCAGACTATCATCCAGAAAAGGCAGACTGAATAATTCCCAAGCAGGAGAACTGCCCACCCACATCACCTCTGCCTTATTAGGATTCAGCCTTTGTTTGTTGGCTGCTGCCTAGCCCACCAGAGAGAAGGGCCAGGGTCTTCTGATAAGTACAGCTCTTTAAGGAGAGCCCTTGCTCTCTTCGTCAGCTGAGGAGAAAGAAAGGACCTCATCTCCATTGTGATAAGCCTCAGATAATTCAGATGCAGCAAGAAGACTCGTGGCTTTATGAGTGTCCCCTGAGGTTCAGCGCAATTCCCTTTTCTTGCCATTCTCTTGGGCTGAAGTCAACAAGGCATCATGGAGAATCCTCAATCTCCTCCTGGTATGGAAGAAGGGCACCAGTTGTCCTTGACCTTGTGCACTCACCAGAGCAAAAAAATGTACTTAGCAGTAGCGAGCTGGTAACTGTATTTGTAGACCTTGTTTACCAGTATATCTACCTATAATACAAGAATATGTTCATGATAAGTTGCTGGGTATGGTCTACTGAAGGCATACTGAATGTTAGGATTCAGTAAGGCTTTTCATATGCAATTGGATGAATAAAAAAACAATAGGCATGAAAGCACTTTTCTCCCCAACAGCAATGGAAATATTCTGTGCTTATTGCATAGATGCTCCTGAATGGCACACAATTTAAAAATATCTGGCCCTGAGTGCAGCCTGACATTTAACAAGGGCACTGAAACAAATTATTGTCACCCTCTGCCCATTAAATCTGAACATTTTGTTATCATGCAAAGTCACATCTTCCAGAAAGGTGCAGAAAACCAAGCATCGGATTCGCTAGGCTGCTTCAAATCTGTTTTTCAAAATATTTCAAAAGCTAAGATTGCAGTCATAACATCCTAAATGGTGTCATATTAAAGTGATACGTAAAAAAAAACCCAACCACCTCATAGTTTACTACTGCTCTGAATCCATAATGTCAGCATTTCAAAGAGGCCCTGTTTCAAACAGCTTTAAAAAATAATCACAGCACAAAATAATCACAACACACAAAAAGAGAAGCCAAACATGCACACTGGGGAAAATGTATTGTAAAATTTTACTGACTTATTTTGCAGGCTGTATTAATAGTCTTCTCAGCTTTAAAATAGTTGCCCGTTAGGTATTGGAAGCAGGAGCAGTAAACTTTATAGGTTGTTCTTCACCTACATTCCTTTCCTCCATCCATATAAATACTATTTAAAAGATTCCCAAGAAGGACTTTCTGAGGTCATCTGAACACACCGCCTATCCTGATACTGAGCAGAATTGTTGGCTATCGAGTCCCACAGGAAGTTGCAGAAGGAAAGCTTTCAAATCAAGATGAGTCAGGAACATAATCAGGGCTTTTATGAATGGACTAGACCAAACCTTAAAGGCTTAATCTTCTGCTACGTGCATGTCTAGGAGAAAGGAAGTTATTCTAGCCCCCTGATAGCGAACCTATGACATGCGTGTCAGCACTGACACGTGTAGCCATTTCCAGTGACACGCGGCGATCTCCGACTGGCGGCGGAAAGATCTCTCCTCTTTCAAAAGGGGAGACTTTGCGAACGGGATCTGCTTCAGCAGGGGGCGTGTTTTGGCCCCCTGCTCCAGCCTATCCCTGCTGCCGTGCCGAGCCTCTTGGCTGGCCAATAGGGCCGGCTGGGGGGCAGGGTTTGACAACGTTTAGGCCGGCGCGGCAGCATTCAAACCATATTTCTCTGCTCAGCAGCTTCTTTGTTTCACGCTTGCTGCCGGCATCCCAGGGAGGAACGTCCCCTGCCTTCGGAGGGAATTTTTCTGCAGCCTCTGCTGAGCCTCATTACCTTCCTCCTTCTCTCGTGGCTAAGTATTGGCTTGGTAGCCGTTGTGAGAGTAGCTCAGGGGGGATTATTATTTTTAAAAAAATATTATTTTTTTAAAAAATAAGTTAAATAATTAGTTACAGGTAGGTAGCCGTGTTGGTCTGAGTCGAAGCACCCCCCACCCTCTGAATATACATAAGGGTCTGGTGGATTCTGTTTCAGTGTATCTGACGAAGTGTGCACGCACACAAAAGCTCATACCAAAATAAAAACTTAGTTGGTCTTTAAGGTGCTACTGAAGGAATTTAAATAATTAGGTTTTGGTTTATTAAATACAGTTATATATTACAATTATACATTTTTGTTATTTAAACTCTAAATATCGTGAAATTATGGTTTTTTTCTCAAAGTGACACACCACCCGACTTATGCTCAGTTTTTTGGCGAATTTTGACACACCAAGCTCAAAAGGTTGCCCATCACTGTTCTAGCCCATTGATTCCTTTCATTGAAAGACTATAGAAAGAGGAGTGCCCTAAGGCTAAGTTCCCATAAAGGCTAAGTTCATAGCATTGTAGAGATAGAAGTAATCTTGGATATCGTTCAGTCCAGTCACCGATCCATCCAGGATACAGCAGTACTATTTTTTAGAAAAAGGAGGTGCCAGAACTCACCATGAACACCTCCCTTGTTCTCTTAGAATGGCAATGGCACCCACCTGAGACGTGCCGGAACTGAGTTCTGGTGAGTTCCGGCTGGATAAAAACCCTGGATATGTAAGCACAGCAGAAGTGGCTCACTGGAAGGGGTGGAACAGCTACACTAGCTTCCTGGTAAGAAGGGGTCGCTGTTGCTTACTAGGAGGGTTAAGGTGGCAAGCAGGTCAGCACAGTGCAAACACACCAACAGGAACGCCGGAGTGGTTCCAGTGGTGTCTGCACTGTGCCAACCTCCCCCTCTCCTTGCCAGTTAACAACCCACCTGTCAGGAAGCTAGTGCCGTGGTTCTGCTCTACCCTTCAAGGCACTTCTGAACTACAGCATCTCTGACTGATGTCCACCCAGCCTTATACCTCCAGTCCAGGACAGGCTACTGCTTCCCAAGGCAGTCTGTTTCACTGTCAATAATCTGCTTCCCTGCATTTCCCAACTAGTGATTCTAGTCTGATGCTTTTCAGATGCAATCTAGAACAGCCACCCCCAGCTTTTCCTGACTGGTCAGCAGTGCAGAGTCTGCAGAGACTTTTTCCTAGGTAGAAGGAGAGGCTCTCTAGGGAAAGGGTGTTGGTCTGCAACTCCCATCATTCCTAACCATCTGCAGTACTGGTTGTGCAGTTGGGAGTTGGAGTCCAACAAAATCTGGAGAACCAAAGCTTTCCACCCCTGCTCTTGGGGAAGGATACCACAGCAGAGACATTGTCCATTGTCCAGCTACTGCACTATTCAGCAAGGCTGCTTATTTAAGCAGAACGGACTATAAAAAAAAGACTTCAAAAAAGTGGGAAGAGACAAAAGGACATTCTTCATGTCAGTGATGGAAGTGTTCTGTGGCTCCAATCTTGCACAGCTAGGATGCTCAAATCCCATTGAAATTTAAGGAAATATATGCAGGATTGAAGCTTACGTTACTTGATAAATGCTATATACCGTAGTAAACACATACTATACTATACTATACTATACTATACTATACTATACTATACTATACTATACTATACTATACCTTTTTTCCAGGACACGCCATAGGTTGGAATGTGTCCATAGCTGCCCATGCTCCATTTGAGCTCAAGCCAGAAGTTTGATGCTTTCCTGCTTGCTACTAGCCGTTGTTCCTTTCTCAACTTTTCGATGAGCAGAACCTCTATGGTGCTTCTGAGACTGCTCAGTAAATTATTGCCCTTGACATTTAGTGCATGCATTAACAATAATTTACCCACCATTAATCAGGAGCATCAGATCCATACTTCTCAATCATTCTAAACCTTTGCTTTACTAGTTGGCTGGAATATTTTATACCGCCATTAGTCTCAAAATCTCAGCAAACAGCCAGTAAATCTAGAAAGAGCCTGGGATCTTGAAATGCACAGTGCCCTATTTGTTTCTAATTTATAGTCTGTGTTTATGTTTGTGCCAGATCTTGGGCTTTACCCATGCTCATGCTCTGAAATATGGTGTCATAAAGTCTGCTCTTGTGTTGGGCCATTAGATTAGCAGGAGGGGGGGTAGAATCTTGTTCTTTTTACTGAAATCATTAGTTGCAGGGTAAGCTGAATATCTAAAAGCTCATATCTAAAAGCTGTCCGGGATGAATTACTGTATCACATGACTTTACTGCTCAAGCAGTTTATTGCACAACAAAGTGAACTTGTTTGTCCATTGTTGTATGCAATCTGTACATCTTTTCTCAGGGTTGCACATCTGCTACTGAACACAGTCACTGCATTCAGATATCACAGTAAACAATGGTTTACCATTATGGGGATGAGTCTAACCTCTCACCTGGCTTGCATGTTCCCTCCACCCCTCTCTTCTGATGTGGCTGTGAGGACAAATTCAGAAACTTTCATTGTGATTTTTCATTAACTAAAGTTTCTCATATTTTCTGAACCCAGCCAGTTACCTTTTGTCTGAAACATGGCTACTTCAAACCATTAGTTATGATGAAGCTGGCTTATTTAACTTACCAAATTTAGGATTAGCAACAGTTTATGGTTTAGGTGGCATGCTAAACCATGGAAATGAAAGCAGAAGTTTCTGATTTCCTCCTTGCAGTGTAGGAGGATAGAGAAGAGGAAGCATGAGAGCCTGAAGGGAAGCTGAGTTTGTATGTGTCATGACAAACCATGGTTTACTGTGATATATGAACATAGTCAACATCAGCAGCTATTTCACCTATCTGCATCAGTGACTGCTGAGACAGCAAGCCCTGTTCCATTGGCTCATAGGGGTTCATTTCCCATTTGTCTCCTTTCTCCCAGAAGTGTCTCCATCAGTGGCTGTTCCCCCTGATAATTATCACAATGATGTAACATTATGCAAGAATTAGTACCTGCCTTTTCATATTTCCTCCTTCTCTTGCTATTCCTCTCGTTTTGTATTTACAGTAGTAGAATACAAACCTATTTTGTTTTTTAAAAGTACCTAGAAGAATTCAGTAGTAGCAGCGATACTACTACCACTACTACTAATCATCATCATCATCATAAATAGAAGTAATAATTTATAGCATTTCATGGGGAGGGGGGCAATCCATGTAATGTATTACTTCCTATCCGCCACTAACAGTGATATTCAAAAATATCTCTAAATAATATTCATGTAGTATATGGGCCAGATGGAGCCTCCAACCAGATTTCCCCTGACTCTCTGGGTCCTCCCTCAATCACTTGCTGTTCATTGAAGAGTAGTCGAGATGGGAAAGGGTTTGGATGTTGCGCAAAGTGTTCAACTGCAGCTCCTTCCTCTGCAAGATCTGCTCCAGGAAGATCAAAGGAAATGTCTCAACATATCTGTGCTCCTTGCAAACATGCAAAAAGTAGCCTGGGGTTTTTGCAGTTGCATACACGCAGCTTCAAGGCACAGTTGCATGTTGGAATTTGGGGCAGTTCTTGCAGTTCAGCTGTGCAAAAACCATATTTGTATACAGTACTGAGGATTTTTAACCTTTTGCACAGTTGGAACAGATACAAGATTTTGCTTTCTTTTTCTCTGTAAACTTTGTGAAATAGAAAAGCAAGTATATGGAGAAAATAGATGGTGAAATTAGAGCACAGTTGCTAATACAGTGGTACCTCGGGTTAAGAACTTAATTCATTCCAGAGGTCTGTTCTTAACCTGAAACTGTTCTTAACCTGAAGCACCACTTTAGCTAATGGGGCCTCCCACTGCCGCTGCTCTGCCACCACACAATTTCTGTTCTCATCCTGAAGCAAACTTCTTAACCTAACCTGAGGTACTATTTCTGGGTTAGCGGAGTCTGTAACCTGAAGCGTCTGTAACCTGAGGTACCACTGTAATTAAATTTATGCTTGTTTCCATGGGCATGGTTTATGTATGGTTGTACAGGTATATATTTGTGTGGTTGTGTCTGGGCTGGATAGCTCCTCAATCTCCACAAGTTCCTGGCTCCTCAATCTCCACAAGTTGAGGGCAATTCTCCCCCCCCCCCGAATTTGGTAGTCGAAATCCCTGGATCCATTTTTAGCTTTCCCTTGGTTCTTTTTCTTTTTAAAGAACCTTTGTACTTCCAACCATCAAAAACACATAGTCAACAAAGTCCTTTTCAGAGCAGACCCACTGAAATTAATGATCTCAAGTTAGTCATGTCCATTAATTTCAGTGGGTCTACTTTGTGTGGGTCTACTTTGTGTGAATACCCAAGAGGTATTCAACTGAGTCCTACTCATAGCAGAACTAGTGAAAATAATAATGATGACTAAGTTATTAAATTCAAAGTGTCTGCTCTGAATAAAAACTTAGTGGCTTGCTACCCATTTTCTTTATCACAACTAGGTCTTATTCAGCACAGACCCTAAAGAAAAGATGCACAAATAATCTCTTTGCATTAGTTGCTATCATACCAAAAATAAAAATCACCCAACATCTTTTTCCTGCCCATTAAAAGGTAATGGTGCATACTAAGCTATAGTTCACATAATGTCTTCCATAAATTTGGCAGTCCGGTTGTTCCCACAGTAATAATCACATGCTCTTGTCCTTTGCTTGCAGGGGAACAAATAAAATAATGAGGGATGGTGGAAAGAAGCTAGCATCAACCTAGCCAGCTGCTTAACAAAGCACAGATCCCTAATTGCAGGAACATCACAATAATCACCCTAAGGGTGCCCAAATGGGGAGGTCTTGGCACAGGCCCTACCGCTGCTGTATAAAACGAAAGTAAATTAAAATTGCACCTGACACAGATGCTTTACCGCCTTTAAAGCTGTGGAGTCTGAAATGGTCAAGAACTGGCAATTCTGCTGTTCTCATGTCCATTTATTCTTGTATATTAATAATAATAATAATAATTTATTATTTATACCCCGCCCATGTGGCTGGGTTTCCCCAGCCACTCTGGGCGGCTTCCAACAGAAAAATAAAACACAATACTCTATTAAACATTAAAAGCCTCCCTGAACAGGGCTGCCTTCAGATGTCTTCTAAAAGTCTGGTAGTTGTTTTCCTCTTTGACATCTGTTGGGAGGGCGTTCCACAGGGCAGGCGCCACCACCGAGAAGGCCCTCTGCCTAGTTCCCTGCAACTTGGCTTCTCGCAACGAGGGGACCGGCAGAAGGCCCTCGGTGCTGGACCTCAGTGTCCGGGCAGAATGTTGGAGGTGGAGACGCTCCTTCAGGTATACTGGACCGAGGCCATTTAGGGCTTTAAAGGTCAGCACCAACACTTTGAATTGTGCTCGGAAACGTACTGGGAGCCAGTCACCAGTCTAGCTGTCGCATTCTGGATTAGTTGTAGTTTCCAAGTCACCTTCAAGGGTAGCCCCATGTAGAGCGCATTGCAGTAGTCCAAGCGGGAGATAACTAGAGCATGCACCACTCTTGCTAGACAGTCTGCAGGCAGGTAAGGTCTCAGCCTGTCTAGCAAGAGTGGTGCATGCTCTAGTTATCTCCCGCTTGGACTACTGCAATGTGCTCTACATGGGGACTGTACATATTAAGACTGTCTGGTAAACAGTAGGTGGCAATTGCTGGCCAATGATGGCATATCTGGCACTGGTTAATCCCTTGATGACATGGCTAATACAATTCAGGTTTCCACCTGAATTATATTAGCCATGTCATCAAGGGATTATATGCACATATTAAAAAAACGTTCTGAAAATGCTTTTTTAAGTGTGTGGTTTTAAAAATACATTGAATTTTCCATAAGACTCACCATCGCCATCTGGTGTATATTGCACTTAAAACACACTCAGAACGTTTTATCTGCAGCTGTACCGTACAGTGGTACTTCGGTGTACAAACACAATTGGTTCCGGAAGTCTGTACTTAACCTGAAGCGTACTTAACCTGAAGCGAACTTTCCCATTGAAAGTAATGGAAAGTGGATTAATCCGTTCCAGACGGTCCGCGGAGTACTTAAACTCAAGCATACTTAACCTGAAGCGAACTTTCCCATTGAAAGTAATGGAAAGTGGATTAATCTGTTCCAGACGGGTCCACGGAGTACTCAACCTGAAGCGTACTTAACCCGAGGCGTACTTAAGCCGAGGTACGACTGTATAGCTGAGTTCTCTGTCTGATAATGAAGTAAAATGAGTTACACTTGTTGAAAGCATGTCTGGATTCCAATATGTCAAATGGCTTCTGTGGTTGGAGTGTTTATGTCTAGCTTATGCCTCTTCTTGGTCCAGGAGAGCCTGGCTTCAGTTGCCCATGCTATGGTGACCTCTTGCCTGGACTACTGCAATGTGCTATATTGCAAGGCTTCTCTTGAAGATGAACAATAGGCAGCTAAGTTGGGTCACCCTGATGAGACCCTGTAAATTAGCACACCCAAGTCCAGGTGTAGTAGGATACAAAGCCCTAAATAGCTTGGGAACCAACACTTAAAGTACACCAATAATAAGCACCTCAGGCCCTACCATTGGCAGAAGAGGACTTTTGGGTGGTGCCACTGCTGGGAACTGTCCAGTCAGCACTGACTCCTGACTGGACCTTCCTGGTGCAGTGCCCTCCCTGCTGAGATCCATCCATCTTCTTCACTATTAACCGAGGGCCTTCTCGGTGGTGGCGCCTCTCCTGTGGAACGCCCTCCCATCAGATGTCAAAGTGAAAAACAGCTACCAGATTTTTAGAAGACATCTGAAGGCAGCCCTGTTTAGGGAGGCTTTTAATGTTTAATTGTTTTATTTCATTTTTCTGTTGTAAACCGCCCAGAGTGGCTGGTGAAACCCAGCCAGATGGGCGGGGTATAAATAATAAATTATTATTATTATTATTATTATTATTATTATTATTATTATTATTTCAGAAATAGCTTTTAAACATTCATTTTCACTCAAGCATTTAATGACCCAAAGAAGCTGATCCTGACAACCTTGAAATTATTAACCTTGAGGGAATGTGACGTGACAGCTTTACATGTTTTTTCCTGGTTTCAAATGTTGTCAATGGTTAATCATATTTTAAATTTGTTTGTCCTTTATTTGAAATAGTACCGCTTTACCGCTTGGGTGTTTGCCACGCTGGGCTCCTTTGGGAGGGACAGAAATCTAATAAATAAATATAAAGCACTTGAAACAGGACAGTTGTTGTTTGTTGCACAAATATTGAAGGGTCGAGATCCCTCCTTTCGATTGCACCTGGCCCCTCTTAAGCTGTTGACAGGGCTAACATCACCACCGAAAACCAGTTGAAATAAGGTGGTCTCTATATTGCTCGCAAAAAATTGCTTTAGCTGTTGTGGCAGCACAAAAAGTTCTCTAATTGTGCAGCAGACACGAGAGGGCCTCTCTAAGTGAATGGTAGAGACATGCGGGTGGGGGCATGCTTGGCTGATCTGTGAGACTGTGATGGGATATGCATGCCTCAGTGATCTCACTATCGCCATCAAATAGTTATCAGATATAAGTGTTGTCCAAATCTGCCGCATAGCCCGAATGATAAATCGTTGGTGATAACATAAAGCTTCTCTGTAAGATTTCGGCATTTTTCAAATGTGCACACAGACATAGGAAGCTGCCACTAGATAATGCGATCCTGCAACAAGCCAATATGTGGGTCACCTTTGCAAAAAGGCAACAAGCAACTTAGCAGCATTAAAATGAGCACATCATAGATCTGTGTCTAAAATGATGCACCCAAAATAACTCCTAACAGTAGAATTGTAAATGCCTCTCTAAAAAAATAAGGTAAAACATGACCATCTTCTTTTTCAATAACTTCCATCAACGGCCATAGCATTCTGTTATTTTGTGGCAGCTAATACACATTTGTTGTCTTTATGGTGCTGGAGGAGACTCTTGAGAGTCCCATGGACTGCTAGAAGATCAAACCTATCCATTCTTAAGGAAATCAGCCCTGAGTGCTCCCTGGAAGGACAGATCGTGAAGCTGAGGCTCCAATACTTTGGCCACCTCATGAGAAGAGAAGAATCCTTGGAAAAGACCCTGATGTTGGGAAAGATTGAGGGCACTAGGAGAAGGGGACGTCAGAGGACAAGGTGGTTGGACAGTGTTCTCGAAGCTACGAACATGAGTTTGACCAAACTGCGGGAGGCAGTGCAAGACAGGAGTGCCTGGCGTGCTATGGTCCATGGGGTCACGAAGAGTCGGACACGACTAAACGACTAAACAACAACAATACACATTTACACTAAATTAATAAAATTACACAGAAACTAATAAACCTTATGAAAAAATTATGGCATTGGGATCATTTAAAAGCCATTCATTTGCCTTCTGTCTCTTATTAATTGAATTTCTGGGTAAAATTGTGGAAAATGACTTCTAAAGCCAATAAGCCAGTGTAACAATGCAGGTTATTTGGGGGGAATATTGTGTCTTCCGACAATCATATCAGAATCCTATTAGCTCTTCATGTGGTATTGGCAGCACGTTGGACAAAGAAAGTTGAAGAACTAAGTGCAAGAAAAGACATTGGTGTTAGGCAGCATTAAGTAAATTGTATCCTGAAATTTAGATTCTGTGACTCTACTTTCTAAGTACAGTACAGAGTTTTTAAATGGCAGCACTTGGTCTCCATGGGTGCAGTTGTTTAGGTGTTAGACTAGGACTGGGGAGACCCAGGTTCATCCCTGGAGCTCACTGTGTGATCTTGGGCCACTTACTAAGCCTAGCCTGCCCCATAGAGTTGGTGTGGCGATGACAGGGGGCATGTATGCTGCCTCCAGCTTCATTGGAAGATGTAGGGCTCAGTGGCATAGCATGGAGGACACAGGGGCAGTGGCCCTGGGTGCTAAATTGTTAGAGGGTGCAAAATTTTGACACCCAGTGCTGCCTCAATACAGCTGCATGCTTCCATCGTTGGACTCCATTGAAAATGGTTTCTCCATGCGAACCAGGAAATGACCTCTCCAGGTAATGGTGCGACTCTTCTTTTCTTATCTCTGCAGCTGTGATCTCCTGGGTGAAGTGTATGCTGTTGGGCAGTTGAATGCACTTTGCATACTCTGTCTGTGTTCCTCCAACCTCAGGTGCAGGTAACCCACGCTATGCTACTGATTGGGCTAAAGAAGTAATGAATCATTTTGTAGATGGGGAAGGATACGTAGATGCCAGTGTTAACAAAGTGCTCTTAGAGTGCTGCCCCAAAGCAGCCAGCTTGATGTCTAGAATTGCTTAAGTGCACAACTGCTCTGTTTGGGACTGGGCCAAAATCTTTCTCCAGATCCATCTAGGACAAGGATGGGGAACATGTCACCCACCAGATATTGCTAGACTACAGCAGGCATAGGCAAACTCGGCCCTCCAGATGTTTTTGGGACTACAACTCCCATCATCCCTCACTAACAGGACCAGTGGTCAGGGATGATGGGAATTGTAGTCTCAAAACATCGGGAGGGGCGAGTTTGCCTATGCCTGTACAGCTTCCATCATTCCTGATCACTGGTAGAGTCCAACAACATCTGGAAGGCTGCAGGTTCCCTATCCCTGCTCTAGGGGGGTAAGGTGTTGCTCTTCCTGTGGGATTTGGCTTAGGGACCCAGGTGGCACTGTGGTTAAACCACTGAGCCTAGGGCTTGCTGATCAGAAGGTCGGCGGTTCGAATCCCTGCAATGGGGTGAGCTCCCATTGCTCGGTCCCAGCTCCTGCCCACCTAGCAGTTCGAAAGCACATCGAAGTGCAAGTAGATAAATAGGGACCGCTCCGGCGGGAAGGTAAACGGCGTTTCCGTGCGCTGCTCTGGTTCGCCAGAAGCAGCTTTGTCATGCTGGCCACATGACCCGGAAGCTGTCTGCGGACAAACGCTGGCTCCCTCGGCCTATAGAGCGAGATGAGCGCCACAACCCCAGAGTCGGACACAACTGGACCTGATGGTCAGGGGGCCCTTTACCTTTACCTTTACATATATTTTGTTGCTGGGTAGCAGAGGCCAGGGGGGGAGCAGCCAAGTCTGGATTGTATAGGATGATCAGTGGGAGGGATGGTAGATAACAAGTCCTGCCTCGTGGGATGAAGAAGTCAGACCGTATGACCTTCTGTACCTTCCATTATTCTAAGCACTTGATTTATAGTCAAATAGGTCACCCTAGTTTTTTCCACTATTTTGCACAAATTCCTTTACAGCTACATCCATTTAAACTGTAAACTGGCAATGTGACATTATTAGCAGCGATTTTTGAACTCATTTCAAGGTGCCAATGAACGGTCAGCATGTCTAATGAAGTAACAACTAGATAGCTCAGTCGGTAGAAGATGAGGCTCTTAATCTCAGGGTCGTGGGTTCGAGCCCCACGTTGGGCAAAAAGATTCCTGCATTGCAGGGGGTTTCACGGTCCCTTCCAACTCTACATTTCTGTGTTTCAAAGGGATACTGTCTCTCCATGTTAAATATAAGACTAGAAGTGTCAACTTTGCAGATAATATTGGATGAATTCTGGTTGTCTCCCAGATCCTAAATGTAGCGTGTCTTGTTCAAACTGCCTATGTGGCTGCTGAATGGCTGTAGGCTAACAGGACTGCAGAAACATAATTTTGAAACTGTGACCTGCCACCATTCATTTACATCACTACAATTTCTGCTGAATTTGTTAAATTTTCTTTATGGGTGGAAGAGAGAGCGCTAGTATGATAAGTACATAAATCTCTACGCCCAAATGAAGTTACATTTTTTTCTGATTGGATTCTGAAAGAACTGTGATACTTGGGAATTAAATGACGAGGGAGGTATTATTTATTTCTCAAGCCGTGGAATTTTTCTGCAATCTAGCCATATAAATATGCATCATAAATGTTTCATAAGCAGACTTAAAAGTAACGGCTGCATTTTCACTAAAAGCACAGCACAGTATAACTTTGGATAAGAACTCTTATGAAATGTCTACTTATGAAGCCCATGTTTTATGAATTAATCATATCCATTCCTTTGAAATATCACAGATACAGTAATTGCAATATAGGAGCAGCACTGAATATTTTTGCTGAGATCTGCTAAGGTGTCTATAAGTTTCTGCAAGGGCAGTGAACCTTTACCCCTTACCTTACAGCAACTGCTTTCTAAAACTTAGGGTTTTACTTGTGATGTTTATTTTTGTGGGGGGAACAATGAATAAAACAGCCAGCTGAAGGTAGAGAAAAGGTTCCTTCCTGAACAAAAAAAATTCACCATGCACAGAAGTCTATTTCTTTGGGTACAATTCAACAATCATGACTGTTTTGCACTCAGATTAAAAAAACACACACACAAAGAGAGAGAGAGAGAGAGAGAGAGAGAGAGAGAGAGAGAGAGAGAGAGAGAGAGAAGTATGTGTGTGCAAGCAAAGGTATGACAAATTTGGTTAAATATCCCTTTAGAATCACATTTTAAATTCTTAAATTTAAAGCCAGTGTGGTTGGTGTAGTGGTTAAGAGCGGTAGACTCCTAATCTGGGGAACCGGGTTCGCGTCTCCGCTCCTCCACATGCAGCTGCTGGGTGACCTTGGGCTAGTCACACTTCTCTGAAGTCTCTCAGCCTCACTCACCTCATAGAGTGTTTGTTGTGGGGGAGGAAGGGAAAGGAGTTTGTTAGCCGCTTTGAGACTCCTTTGGGTAGTGATAAAGCGGGATATAAAATCCAAACTCCTCTTCTTCTTCTCTTCTTAAATTGTGAAATTCAAAAGAGGTTATCCACGTTTACCATTCCTGCTTTATAGAAATCAATAGACTTATTGTGAGTCATGATGACATGAGGGACTTACTTAAGTTCCATTGATTTTAATGGGTGTATTGTAGGCATGAGTAGGTCTGGATCTGCCCAAAAGTTGAGTGAGAAGTTTCAGAAGTTCACATGGACCAATTTAAGCAACAACAACAACAACAACAACAACAACAACAACAACAAGCAATACAAGCGGTTAGAGCAGGCTTAAAACTAGTGAACCGCCAAATGGCAAAATGTGCATTGCATAAGTCACAAAGAGAAATGTGCAATGTTTTCACGAGGGTCAGGTCATGCCTGTGTCACGTGTGAATGCAATTTGTGATACAAGAACTGTGGTGGTGAGCACCTCTTTGGACTTGAATGGTTACTCCACACAATCTATAACAAGAGATCACAGTAAAATATGGTGTCTTCTTCATGTTAATAAGAACTGGCCCTCGCCTCCAATTTCCAAACTTCTTGCATCATGTTCCCCCACAGACAGACAGACAGAACAGGGTGATCTTCACATTTTCCACTAAACACATACTGATCTATGAATAGTCCCCCACTTACTAAAGCAAAGACATATCTTGCTTTTAATGTAGTATTGTTTGTTCTAAAGCACAATTACCCCGCTGAATATTGATGCAATGCACTACCCAGAGGCCCCATATTATTTGCATGCTCAATCTTGCAACCATGTTTGAAGGAATAATGGAAGGTCGTGAGCAAGAAGGTTTAAAAACCTGGAGTCTCCATTAATAAGAGAACAAGCAGAATATACGTTTAAAGAAGAGTGGAAAATGTTTAATGAATATACGGGGGGGGGGAATTGTGTACATTTGAAAACACTGGCAGCATTAAGATAAATTCAACAGTGTAAATAAGTTTGGATGGATGTAAAAACGGAATACTGAATGGCTTAGTAGTTCATGTAAAATATGCAGGGATCTATGGCATGCAAATTGAACCATGGGAGAAGAAGGGAAGCCACTGATATTTTATGGTTGTTCAAATGAATACTATAAAATGTAAAATAGAAAAACTTAATAAAAATTATATATTATACATTATATATTATACATGGAGCCTGGGAGCACCAGGCTGCTTCCAGATATACACAAACCATTAATACCCTCCCCCAGTTGCTTAGTTATTTTGGCACTTTTTTGTTTTGTTTTGTTTTGTTATGCTGGTTGCCACCTGTTTTTTTGGGGGGGGGGAGGTTCCTGCTTTGTCTCTGTTTTATTTGCTTTGCAGGGTTATATCTTTTGTCTATTTTTGAGTCTGAGTCTGAGTATCTGCAGTTTTTCTCCTGTACAATCGGTATTTTGTGTTGACACTGACAGTTCCTATAATCTCCAAATGTGCCATTGAGCCGGCAGAGGGCAACTTGTGTGTGGACAGGAGTGAGGGAGGCTGAGTGTCAGTCAGTTGTGCCATTCATAGAATGAGTTGGCAGGCCAGGGAAGGGGGAAATATGCTAAATGAAATGCTGGGAATTATGCTGGTCAGCTTTAAATTTGGGGAAAATGCAGCTCTAAGCAGCTTCACTGAAGCTACCTGATCATGCGAAGAGAGGCGTGCAAAGAGCTTGGGTGCCTGGCACAGATTTTGAAACCTGCCTGAGAATATCAGAAATAATTCAGCAATACCTAAAAGTTTAACTCAAAATTATGTGCGCCTTTTATTTTAATTGTGCTAGAATGAGAAACCAGCACCCAGAGAGGCTGTTGAATAACCGAGCTTTTCATTAACTTGGACTTAAATAGGCTAAGCATATCCATTAGCTGTTTAAAGAGTTGGGCAGTAATGAACGGCTAATTGGTCCGGATGACAAAGAGGAAAAGCCATAGAATGTCAGGAAATTAAGGCATGGATATTGCAATATGAAAAATTCAAAAAGGTTATGGCCACAATCCAAATCAGAGTTAGAGGTGTGCATGAGCCCATTTGTTTTCAAAGGGCTGTGGCACACCTGGTTCTGTGATGGATTGTTGCCAGTCAATTTCTGGAAAGAGAAATACTACAGTACTAAGAAGTTGGAGGGATGGAGGGAGGAGAGGGAGAGAGGAGAGAGGAGAGAGGAGAGAGGAGAGAGAGAGAGAGAGAGAGAGAGAGAGAGAGAGAGAGAGAGAGAGAGAGAGAGAGAGAGAAGCACGCTGAAAAGGGGCACCTTCATTTTTAAAACAAAGCCAGTTGTCATTATGACATACTACCAAATATGAAACAAATTCCATGAAATAATAGAACTTAAAAGATAATAGCCATAAGAACAAGCATTCTGTTTCCAGCCCAGCATTCTGTTTCCAGCAGTGGATAGCCAGATCCCTTTTGGAATCTCACCAACAGGGAGATATGGTGATTCTGTCAATTTGGGTTTCTTGTTTTTCCAATTTCAAGTACATTTCTCCACATTGGTTTGCTTTTTTAAAAAAGTGAAAATTCACCACCATTTCAGCTTTTCCTAATGTACACACTTGTGTGTGCAATTTTTGCCTAATATGCACATTTTTCAAAGCAAGTTTCCCTAATGCAATGCCTTTTCATATCTCATTTTCTCTAATATATGCGTTTTGTATATGTTAATCGGCTAGAAAAAATTCAGAGAACTGTGAATTTTGACTTAGCTCAGTTCTGACTTAGCTCAGTTGGTTAGAGCAGGGTGCTGAAAATGCAAATGTTGCAGGTTCAATCTCCACATGGGACAGCTTGGGCTCCAGTAGATGATTCTTAGGGTCTCTTCCAACTCTATGATTCTATGATAATAGTGTAGACAGCGCTAAGCTAGATGACATATCTAAGGCAGCTTTCTGTGTTCCTATCAGTCAACAGCACACTCTCATATAAAACTGCAGGATAAGAGAAATTATAATAATATAATAACAATAATTTATTATTTATACCCTGCCCATCTGGCTGGGTTTCCCCAGCCACTCTGGGCGGCTTCCAACAGAAAAATAAAATAAAATAATTGATTAAACATTAAAAGCCTCCCTAAACAGGGCTGCCTTCAGATGTCCTCTAAAAGTCTGGTAGTTATTTTTTCTTTTTGACATCTGCTGGGAGGGCGTTCCACAGGGCGGGTGCCACTACTGAGAAGGCCCTCTGCCTGGTTCCCTGTAACTTGGCTTCTCGCAGCGAGGGAACCGCCAGAAGGCCCTCAGCACTGGATCTCAGTGTCCGGGCAGAGCGATGGAGGTGGAGACGCTCCTTCAGGTATACTGGACCGAGGCCATTTAGGGCTTTAAAGGTCACCACCAACACTTTGAATTGTGCTCGGAAACGTACTGGGAGCCAATGCAGGTATTTCAAGACCTGTGTTATGTGGTCTCGGCGGCCGCTCCCAGTCACCAGTCTAGCTGCCGCATTCTGGATTAATTGTAGTTTCTGTGTCACCTTCAAAGGTAGCCCCACGTAGAGCGCATTGCAGTAGTCCAAGCGAGAGATAACTAGAGCATGCACCACTCTGGCGAGACAGTCTGCAGGCAGGTAGGGTCTCAACCTGCGTACCAGATGGAGCTGATAGACAGCTGCCCTGGACACAGAATTGACCTGCGCCTCCATGGACATCTGTGAGTCCAAAATGACTCCCAGGCTGCGCACCTGGTCCTTCAGGGGCACAGTTACCCCATTCAGGACCAGGGAGTCCCCCACACCTGCCCGCCTCCTATCCCCCACAAACAGTACTTCTATTTACAGGTAGGTAGCCGTGTTGGTCTGGGTCGAAGTAAAATAAAAAAATTCCTTCAGTAGCACCTTAAAGACCAACTAAGTTTTTATTAGATATTTTATTATCAGATATCTGAAGAAGTGTGCATGCACACGAAAGCTCATACCAAAATAAAAACTTAGTTGGTCTTTAAGGTGCTACTGAAGGAATATTAGTACTTCTATTAAATCTAACAACACAGATTAGCAGTTGACTGTGGTTAATGTCCATAGATGGGCTGGTCCTCTGTACTTGCAAATTGCTTAGAAGCCATTTTGGAATATAAGTGGTATATAAATTAAATAACAACAACAAGTGGTATATAAATTAAATAACAACAACACATCTAATAGAACTAGTTCCATCATAATCCCCAGGGAGCTTCAAGGCTGTCTGCTTTTTGTCAAACCCCCTTCCTTCCCTGCCGCCCTTTCTGTGTTGCATAGAAAACTACTTCAGGAACTGATGCTCAAAGGTAGTTTGTGATCTAAGCTGGGAATCAGCAGTTCCAAGAGGAAGAAAGGGGATCCTAAGGGCTCCATGCATGAGCTTAAGAATTTTGTTGGGTCCCAGCCAAGATTTCCCTATAACCTACTTGTCAAGCAAGGCAGGAAAAGTTAACAAGCTGCCATTATATTAAATACATGCTGTAAATATTAAAAGCCACATAAAGCAGCTCTAGGTGACCTTCCCAGGTATGGCAGTCCTGAGTTACATGTCTGTTCCTTGCCCAAAGAGTTGTGATATAATTATGTTTTTATAACGGTTACAAACACTTCATCTATAGGCCTTTAGGCTGCTATGAGAGAAGTATTTTGTTTGGGGCCCAAATATAGAAAGACATGTGTTCTTATGGAATAGCAGCTGCTTAAGTGATCCCAACAACCTGACAAAGGAACGATTGTTCAGCCATTTCGAGCCAGCCAGCTGCAGCTAAGATAGTTCATTCAGGAAGCATGTTGTAGTCTTTCAAGTGATGGTCATTAGGGTGAATGCTGCAAACAGAGAACAACTGAAGTTCGTGATCTCTGTTGTGTTGTCAACTGATTGGTGAGATGACCCAGAATGTGATGACTGGTGAGAACGTTTAGCTTCTTGGGAGGGAGACGCTTTTCAATCCAGCTTCTGTGAGGGAAGGAAAGTTGTCAGTTTGGCTGGGAACAACACCCCACGGATGGGATGGCCAGAGGCTGAGAAAAGGTAAAAATGTAAGAAGAGTCCTATCTAGTCCAGCATCCTCTTTCCCACAGAAGCCAACCAAATGCCTATGGGGGAGCCACATACTTATGGAAAACCCAGAGACACCTATGGGATTCTCTTTCTCTCCTTTGTTCCCCTGCAACTGGCATTCAGAAGGAGTCCCAAGGGCCTATCAGTGGCTCCCCCAAAAATTCCTAGAGTGACTAGCAAAAATTCCTGGAGTGGCTAGCAAAGCCCACATGGTGGAAGTGGGAATGCAGCCGCCCAAAAAAAAGAAACGGAAGAGTGTGGAGCAAAGTTGTCTTAAATAGCCTGGACTCTGCCACTTCCCCATACTCTTGCCACTTTTCTCTCCTGGATCTCATCTTCTTCCAGAGTAGGAGAGTGTGGTAAATTTGCCCTTTCCCAGAGGGGAAAATAGCATGATTAGAGGAAAGTGTGTGTTCAATGTATATTAAATGCACGAGACATGTACATTACTGAAGGTAGCATTCAAAATTGCATTCCATTAGGGAAAGTTGCCTGGGAAAAAAAGAACAAAATCATCACATAGTTTCTGAAAAAAAAATTCTTTGCAGTTCCCAAGAGGGTCAACAAAAGATTACCATTTTGTTTGCTTGCTTTATAAAAGTCTTTATATATACCATCCACTCACATAAACTGCAATATATGTAAATGCAATAAAACATAAATTCCTGTAAAACAATACAAAAGAATCCCAAGGATGACTAGCTAATCTAGAAAAGAAAATTAAAAACACATGCATTTATGTGTGTATTTCTTTGAAATATATTTACGCCGATTGTCCGTCAAAGTAACACACAAGGCAAAAAGTAAAAAGGTGCTAGGTGTGGTATTAAAATAATCTGATAAAATCTATTTCTATATTGTTACCTTTCTGATTGCTCACAACATTTTTCAATCAAACTCTGGCCTTGAAAAGATAATTAGATTTGGTATCGTCTAAGATTCCTGGTACAGAACAAAGCAAAGTAGTGCAGAATAAAAAGGGGGGGAGATAAAAAGGAAAATGATCAATAACATACTATTATTTTTGACTCAAAAGTAATTCAAACAGTCCCAGCTTTGAACACATAATGATATTTTACAGGTTGTTCTGTATTCATTAGTATATTTCATAATCCCATTAAATGTAAGTCTGAGCAGCTATCTTCACTCTCATCATATTAGTTTCATACGTCTGCCACAAGTATACCAGTGACTTTGATATCGTTATGTTACAATGAGTATTTTATGAATTTTGTATGAAGAAATGAAATGAAATAGTAGACTGGCTGATTTAATAAGCTTTTTGAAGCTGCATTGTGCAGATTTACTACCATCACACACACACACACACCAAAAAAGAGGTTCCTATTTATAGTCTTACACTCATCTTTTGGAAAAGCGCTTCAGCTTTTCTGTAATATTTCCTGACTGATTCTGTGAAGATTTGTACGTACGCTTAATGTTGAAGTCCCTAGATTTTGGGGAGGGGGGGGAGAAAGAGAGGGAGAATCTTCAGATATGATGGCACAAAGAGCTACAGCAGGATATTCTTGCCATTATACTGAAAAAGAATACCTTGTGAGCAATGTGTGCAAAAACCATCAAATTCTCTGAAATAGACTTGAGCGTTGCTTTTAAAAGTGTAAGAGGGGGAGGGACATTATGGGTCATACAGGCCCATTCCCTAATCTGCCATAATGGAGAACGCGGTATTCCAAAATGTTAATACTAAGAAAGAATTAGATCACATCTTTCAAGAGGCCAAAACATTTCATCAATGCACACACACACACACACACACACTGTCATAAGTAACGCATTGCTTTCATTACCGGCAAAAATGGCACTAAGGGAAATTTCTGTATGTGAGGGACCTGTTCCTTAGATACATTACTTGCGCGAAAAAGTTGAAAACCATAAAGAGAGCTAATCATACAATGAGCCACACTGCATGAAGCCCATTACCCGACCCACTGATTTTCACAAGATATTGACTTATTTATAGCTGTGTGCCAAATATCATCTGCCAGCGACTTTCACCCTTCCCACATTGTATAGGAAAGGAAGGATACACTGATGGCCCATTTAGAGACCTTCCATTTCTGCGTACGCTTCAGAAATGGCCCCCTGGAGTAGTCTCAGCATTTGCTTGCCAGGCAAGTCCTATTTGCCACTTCATTTATTCATATGCAATGGAAGTTCTTGAATAAATATCATCCCAGTGAATTTCAAGAAGCAGTTCACAAAGTCCTTTAGACATAGACCTGCAATTAAAATCAAGTAAAGTTCGAAGTGATGTTCCACTGGGAAAACCCCCAGAAAGGACATTGTAAGTTAAAATGCTGAGGATGTTTGGATTTAAATGCAGCCAAATGACATAGCACATTGAATGTGGAGAAATTATCAAGTATCTCAGCAAATAGCATTTTAAAAAAACTGCCATTATGTTGTTATAATTATCCGATATTAGGCCAGATGGCAAGTAATTTCTGAAGTCACACCAGGTGTTCCAAGATGCAAAGCTAATCACAAAGCTGATGACTGTGGTGGAACTAATTAAAAATGTGTAGCAATAGCAGCGTAAGGCTGTGCAGGAGAGACTGACCAAATAATAACAAGACGGCTAAGAGAATTTGACAGACACACTGACTGCGCAGATTGAGAAATAGGAAGCAAAAACAGATACAATTGAATTAATCTAACTCATCAAAAACAACAACAACAAGAAGAAGAAGAGGACCTCACTCAGTTTCTCCAGATCTTAGTCTGAAGTGGACTTGTTTGTAAGATGACCTATTGAGAACAATTTGGAGGAAGATAATAAATAGGTTGGGGTATAATGTGCCAATAAATGGGCTCTTGATTCAGATTCAGACTAGACATTGAAACTGGCTGAGTTCTGGCTGGAACAGTTTCTTTGCTGAGCTCCTATAAGGGACCCAGGTGGCGCTGTGGGTTAAACCACAGAGTCTAGGGCTTGCTGATCAGAAGGTCGGTGGTTCGAATCCCTGCAATGGGGTGAGCTCCCGTTGCCCGGTCCCAGCTCCTGCCCACCTAGCAGTTCGAAAGCACATCAAAGTGCAAGTAGATAAATAGGGACCGCTCCGGCAGGAAGGTAAATGGCGCTTCCGTGCGCTGCTCTGGTTCGCCAGAAGCAGCTTTGTCATGCTGGCCATATGACCCAGAAGCTGTCTGCGGACAGTTCTGTAGGGAAAAGATGGTCCCAAGTACCAGCAGCTGCTGTATAGCTCCAGAATGGGTAAGACATGGTATACTGCATTTATTTAATTAAAACAGTTGTTAATTACTCCACACGAGAGTATTTAGACATATAGCTTGTCCAGTCCTCATTACTCTGCTCTGAAATTGAGAATATTTCCCATCAACTAATATCAACAGCAGTTGCTGTTTCATGAGACCACTTAACAGTGTTAATTGTAGAACCTATTACACAAACCTTTCAGCACTCTTTGAGCATGCAGTAAGTATATTGATAGGTGTGATCTGGTAGACATTGTTGTGTATGTAGACTTTCAAAATGCTTTGGACAAAGACCATCACCAAAGACTCCTTAGGAAATGCAACAGCCCATAAGCAGTCTGTGAGGTGGGGTGGTATACCATATTGCCACTTACTGAGATGGGCCAGGAGTCAAGTATTAAGGTTGGAGCTGTGACTAGCATCATATATACTATCAAGTTGATATCTCAGTGGTTTCAAAGCATCAATCTGACCCTGCCATCTTGTTTCACTCAATGGCTTAACAATTATACCTAAGTCTGATACAGTTTCCCCACACTAAGTCAATACAGTACAGAGAAATAGTTACAGATCTGTTGAACCAAACTGAAGAAACTACCATAGTTGCTTCTAGAAAACACTTAGTGGCATCATTGACTACCAAATTTAAAGAGTGTGCACTGCAGGGCACAGAAAAGGCGCGTGGGTTTACGTCCAGGACTCTCTGTTATACACCACTTTCTTTGCCTTTTATGTTCCTCCCATTATCATAACCTTGACCACATAGATTCTCAACTGGTAATCCCATTTGCTCAAGCTGTCCAAGAAGAGCTTGTGTCATAAAGGCACCTGTAAGTCTCCTTTACTGGAACAAATCCCAAGGAATGTTCTCTTATAATAACCTCAGGCTCAGACCATCTCATTATCTGATGGTTTCATTACATCAGCATAACGTACAGTCACTGTTATTTGTTCAATATGACTAACATCAGGTGTGCAGTCCAGATCTATTTCATAAATGCATAAAAAGCCATTCTAATGTATTCACTGCTCTATGCCCTAGGAGGCTGCCTAGTTGGCTTGATGATATCACCAGCCATTTTTATTATCAGAGGGGAAATTGTTTATTTTCAGTATAATCATGTACTTCTGAACCAGATGCTGTTTGCTTATTGTCTCCTGAATAAATGATCAATTTGTGTTTATTCCAGAAAGCTTTCCTTTCCTTTCCTTTCCTACCTTGAAAACAGATGAATAAACGTGGGACTGACAGTTGTTTAAAACAAGCATGCCAAACATAGCAATGCCTGAAACTTAAATGTAACAAGACAAAGGGCTCGCTGTAACCGTTTTGGACATTGTCGCAAGTTATTAACTGAAGCCAACCTAAAGTAATCTTTTCTTTGTTTACAGATGTTACAAAATTCAAAATGATTTAGCTGAAAAGAGATACTATTAATTAGTTGAAGTAGCTTTCCATAACACTGTGTAAATGTGTTCAAAAATAAACATTTGCAGAATGCTTAATTTATGCAATCCATGTGTCCAGCAGCAAGGAAGTGATTGGGACTACAACATTACTGCAGTCTAAGGGATACCTCTCTCTGCTTTAGCACTACATTTCTAAAATTTCTGGGTTTTGCTGTTTCATGTATGACTAGCACATTATGATGAGTGGGAGAACGTGCACAGCTTGTAAATTGCACAGAAGTTGCAGCTGTTTACTTTTCCCCGTTGGAAAGAATGGGAGCCTTGCATGTGTATAAGAGAAAGAAGAAGAATTCGCTCAGGAACACCACCTGGCCAACCCCTGCTGACCCCAGCCATTAAGAATGAAGTTTGAGCTTATTTGCATAGCCTCGCCCCTCGATGTACACAGCACCATTCTGGGTTCAGTTCTCAGTCACTCCAAAGGGTGACAGAATATTGGAAGAGTGAGATGGAGTGTCAAGAATGAGTGTCTCCACCTCTATCATTTAGCCCAGACACTGAGGTCTACCTCCGAGGGTCTTCTGCTGGTTCCCTCCTCAATCGCTGGATCATCACCTTGTTGTGGTGAGTGGGCTTGCTTGTTCTTATGACCCTTGTGAGTGAAGCCATCAGGAGTCTTGTACTCGCAGCAGGGTCACCCAAGGTGGTAAGGTCAAGGGGAGGAGCTAGACAAAGAACAATCCAAAAAGTCCTCAACGGCAGAACAGGCAGAAGATAACAAGCAGTATGTTACAACGGCTGTGAAGGCAGATGAAGGCTGCAGCAGATAAGCATCTACCAGTCGTCATGATTACTCATGCCACCAGTATAGAGCCTTACTGCGAAGACCGTGTGTTGGTCAGCATGCACTGATCAACACACATAAAACAAATTCATGCACGGGCACCTTCCAAAAACGCGCTAAGGGGAAGGCACACTTGGTAAACCCTCACTGTGATCAACTGCCACCCGGAAACCTGTGTCCCCGCTGTGGAAGGACGTGTGGATCCAGAATTGGCCTCCACAGTTATTTACGGACTCATTTTTAAAGCCATGTTTATGGAAAACAATCTTACTCAGCTCTGGGTGAGAAGAAGAAGAAGAAGAAGAAGAAGAAGAAGAAGAAGAAGAAGAAGAAGAAGAAGAAGAAGAAGAAGAAGAAGAAGAAGAAGAAGAAGAAGAAGAAGGTGGTGCAATAAGTGAAGTTTCATGGAACCAGACAGAGGGCCTTCTTGGCAGTGGCATTCTCCCTGTGGAATGCTCTCCCATCAGATGTCAAGGAAAAAAGAACTACACAACTTAGGAGCTCTTCCAACTCTGCGAGTCATGCGGGAACACTGCCCCAAAAGATGCACCTCCCTGTTTTCCTTTGTGGCATGTTTAGGGACCCAGGTGGCGCTGTGGGTTAAACCACAGAGTCTAGGGCTTGCTGATCAGAAGGTTGGTGGTTCGAATCCCCGTGACGGGGTGAGCTCCCGTTGCTTGGTCCCAGCTCCTGCCCACCTAGCAGTTCGAAAGCACATCAAAGTGCAAGTAGATAAATAGGGACCGCTCCGGCGGGAAGATAAACGGTATTTCCGTGCGCTGCTCTGGTTCGCCAGAAGCAGCTTTGTCATAGAGCGAGATGAGCGCCTATAGAGCGAGATGAGCGCCGCAACCCCAGAGTCGGTCACGACTGGACCTGATGGTCGGGGGCCCCTTTACCTTTACCTTACTGCCCACTGCCAAAATCACCCATTGGATGAGGGAGATCAGAATCAACCCCACTGACAGAGCTGTTCACCCCCACCCCCGCTGTAAAGAATCAAGAAATAAAAAAGGGGTGATTATACGAAACTTCTAATGAAGAAAACTATTATATATAAGCACAGCCTACATACGAATCTAGGACAAATCATATAATACTGATCAGCAGAGTTCCTCATTTTATGTAGCGGTGACTATTTTTACACCAACATAACACTGTTGCAGAAATGATCCGTCAGCAAATAGCACATATAACAAAGTTGCTGCCAGGAAATTTAGTGCCCTATTATATCTATGAGTCTGAAACATTACCGTGGAATATAAAAGACAAAAACATATAGGACCCAAAGTGTCATTATTCTTAAGAAAATTACTCACAATAAACCAGCTATGTAGTATATTGGTGAATAGGAGACAATGGGGACAATATTTGATACAGCAGCTCCTTCGATGATAACACCTGATAACAGAGGCCTAAGAAGTCTGCAGTGCATGGAAGAAGCTCATGGAACTGAGTACATGTGAAAGCACTTGGAAGGCAGCATAGCATTCTCAGTGAGTATACCTAAAGCTTTTTGCAAAATAGTGTCTTGGAATTCCCCACTATATTTGTGAGCAGAGAAACTAGGGACAATTTCACCATATTTCTCCTGGGAAATGAAATATTCCCCAGGGGGTGGCACACAACTTTTTCCTGTTCTTCCTACGGTTTTTAGGGTTTTCTCCTGGTACAAACTTCGGCCCTCCAGGTGTTTTGGACTACAATTCCCATGTTTCCTGACCACTGGTCCTGTTAGCTAGGGATCATGGGAGTTGTAGGCCAAAACATCTGGAGGGTCACAGTTTGGGGGTGCCTGTCCTGGTGCAAGCAGCAGCAGCAGCTGTGTTACTGTCCTGGCCATAATTTTGCATTCTCTACAATGTTCCAGATCTAGTGTCATTCTGGGGTAATGAACCCGATTTTTGGGGGGGGGGACGACGACACGGTGTGGAATATTTGGAGAAAATTCTATCAAGTGCCTTCTTGTTCTTGGTGTGGGAGAAAAAGAAAAATCTCAGGAATGTTCTCAGGAAATGTCTTCTGATAAATGTTGGCTCAGCTCAAGTTACACGTGAACTATGTCTACAAATGATCTGGTGACGCATGAAAGGCCATCGGAGGCTGCCTTTCACTGAAAATTTAAGGTGAGTCCCCCACAACAATATTTTTTTGTGGAAGTTTTGAGAAGTTCAATACCATTGCCATTTTGGGTGCAAATGAGAGATACAACTAGATAGAGGAAGGAGAAGAAGCACCATATGGAATTGGTCATCAATTCCTGAGCAAGTGGTGTGGGGTACTTGACGGCCATGTGGCCAAAGATTTGGCCACAACTATGTTTCAGTGAGGAAATCCACTGCATCAAGTACCCTGTGGACTTGCCAAGCAATACTCTCCAGTACAGAAGAGGGAGCCCTATTCCCTACAAAGCAATAGCAGGTTGCCATCTTTATTTTAAATGATCCCTGTGCCTCTGCATTTGACCCCTCTGAATATGAGTTCATGATCAGGCCCACATCAAGCACACCTCCACCTGCAGATTTCTGTGTCTCAAATGGCTGTTAAAGGTGCATGAAGAGAACAAGGCCACTCCCCGCCACCCAAAGGCAGTGGTGGTGTCCAGGTTGCGCATTCGACCCTGTTCCTTTCCGCTGCCTTTCCCCTTTCCCCATAATAGCTGAGAAATAAAAGCATAATAAATGAATCACTACCGGTACCTATCAGGAAGATAAAAAGGTGGCTTAACTATATGTAACTAATTTTGAATTGATCTGCCGGAGTCGTTTGAAGAGGTAAGCGCTCCCGCGTGTCTGCAGGAGCCAAAAAGGGGTGATTTATCAAGCACTAAGAATAACAAGCATGTTTACAAGCCTGCTATTATGTTTTAACTGCCAATTTCTCTTCCCCGAACTAAAGCAGTTTACTTTTACTATTATCTGAGCTAATTGGAACTTTCTTTCGGGGTAGTGAACGCAAAGCAGGTTGTCCCGGAAATGAAATCCACTTAACTCTCTGGAAATATTGGCCTTAAGACATCTTCACACCTGAAATGGAATATGAGTCACTGGCCTCCCTCCCCTTGAATGGAAGTCTCTGCTTTTTTAAAAGCGCTCCGTCCACTTGCCTTTAATTGTCTCAAAGTGTGTGTGTTCCCTGTGCCAACAAACAGGCCTCTCTCCCACAAGATTCAGTTTAAAAACTCTTTCCCTAATTGGAGCAGCTCTTCTCCACCTCCATCATCTTTTCCTTGCTAACAACTGCCAGTTGTTGTTTTTCTTGTGGCATCTACTCTCAACTGTTAGTATTTCATGCCTCCGATGCTGCAGATGAGATTGGTGTAAATCATATGCCTGTCTGGGAAGAGTGTAGGAATGGAAGACAGTCTTATCTCTTTCGCTGTGCTAGCCCAGTAGTCTTCCATATTTTCAGACCTGAGACCTACATTTAACTCAAACATGCCTGGGGGCCATATTTATTTATTTATTTATTTATTTAAAAAGTTGCCATATATTTGTCATAAAAATTCTACTCAGTATTGATCCAGAACTCCGGGCATATAGTTAGCAAAGTAAAAACTTAGACACGTTGAAGGATTCCCCAAAAATAAACCAGAGGCAATTAATATTTCATCCAGCAGAGCTTTATTGCTACTGAAGGCAAATGAGCATAATGGTCACAAATCCAATACATTCGGGATTGGCACTGTCCATAAGAAATCCAGTTGCAGCAGACTTAACTTAAACCTACAATAACTTATAATGAGTTTAAACCTTAACACTATATACAGAACACCACACCAAAAGGAAGAGAGCTAGAAAGAGAATACAAAAAGCCAGGCTCCTTCTGGCCTCTTATTATGGTCAGCATGACCTTGAACATAAGAGATAACAGAACCAGTTCAAACCAGCTGCACTCAGCTTCTCTGAAGGAGTAACCCAAACATCACAAACCTTATGCTTGTTTCTTTCACACAGAGAAGCTTCCAGAACCCTCTTGAATTAATTCGAATAGGAAAGATCTCATCAGATCAATACTTTCTGTACCAAGAAATGCAAACTGACAATATTGATAGAATAAATTACAGTGGTACCTCTACTTACAAATAACTCTACTTACAAATTTTTCTACTTACAATATGAGAACCAAGGTTACAAGTGTTTGCACACAAAAATCCACTCCTGGTGCCATTTCACCACACTACCCTGCCTTATTTTTCAGCATCCTGTTATTGAGGGGAGGCAGAGCTTTGTTGCTGCTGCCATCATTAGATAGTTGAAAGTCAGAAACATTTGCCGGTCTACTGCAGATCACCCAGAGATTTCCTAGTAGATCCTAATAACAGAAGAGGAACCCTGCTGGATCAGGTGAAAGGCCCATCTGGTCCAGCATCCTGTTCTCACAGTTGGCCAACCAGATGCCCTTTGGGAAGCCCTCAGGCAGGACATGAAGGCAACAGCACTACTCGCTCCTGTTGTGCACACAAAGAACTGGTATTTAGAGGAATGCTTCCTCTGATTCTAGAGACAGGACACAGCCATCGTGGCTAGGAGCCATTGATAGTGTTATCCTCCGCATTTTCCCCCCTAATTGTCTTCTAAAGCCATCTAAGTTAGTGGCCATGGCTGTCTCTTGTGGGACTGAACATAATTTCACTATGCACAGTACAGTCATACATAAGGTAAAGGTAAAGGGACCCCTGACCATTAGGTCCAGTCGTGACCGACTCTGGGGTTGCGCGCTCATCTCGCATTATTGGCCGAGGGAGCCGGCGTATAGCTTCCAGGTCATGTGGCCAGCATGACAAAGCCGCTTCTGGCAAACCAGAGTAGCACATGGAAACGCCGTTTACCTTCCCGCTGTAGCGGTTCCTATTTATCTACTTGCATTTTGATGTGCTTTCGAACTGCTAGGTTGGCAGGAGCTAGGACCAAGCAACGGGAGCTCACCCCGTCACAGGGATTCGAACCGCCGACCTTCTGATCAGCAAGCCCTAGGCTCAGTGGTTTAACCACAGCGCCACCTGGGTCCCACACAGTCATATATACTACACAGCATTTCCGTGCGCTGCTCTGGTTCGCCAGAAGCAGCTTGGTCATGCTGGCCATATGACCTAGAAGCTGTACGCTGGCTCCCTTGGCCAATAACGCGAGATGAGCACCGCAACCCCAGAGTCGGTCACGACTGGACCTAATGGTCAGGCGTCCCTTTACCTTTACCTTTAACAGGAGGCACTTCATGTTGAGTGCAATGCTGACATGTGTGTGTTTCCTTTCTTTTCACTGTACAGTCATACCTCGGTTTAAGTACGCCTCGGTTTGAGTACTTTCAGTTTAAGTACTCCGCGGACCCGTCGGGAAGCGATTAATCCACTTTCCATTACTTGCAATGGGAAAGTTCGCTTCAGGTTAAGTACGCTTCACGTTAAGTACAGACTTCCAGAACCAATTACACTCATACTTCGGGTTAAGTACGCTTCAGGTTGAGTACTCCGCGGACCCGTCTGGAACGGATTAATCCACTTTCCATTACTTTCCATGGGAAAGTTCGCTTCAGGTTAAGTACAGGCTTCCGGAACCAATTGTGTACTTAAACCGAGGTACCACTGTACGAAGAACTTTATTTTTTTTTCTGCCCTGCCAACATTCAGCTTCATCCGAGGTTCTAGTATTATAAGATCTATCTTCTGCCCTATCCTATATTGCTTTTACACACTCACAGGACATTTTGCAATAACCTAGAACCTGGAAGTGTTATATTATTTCACTGGTGTTCGGTCCACCACAGAATGCAGTACATTCACAGAAGTTTAATGTGTTTTAGTGATAATGTTCTTTTGAAAAATCTATAGAGAAGCTATTTCTCCTCCATAGAAAGACCTACATACATCAGATTTAGGGGATAATTACATTCATTAGATTAATGGAAGAAAGCAGAAGTGCTCCTCCTACTCACTATTCCTATAAATTATAAATAACATTCAATTTGCTGTAGCTCCATGGAGGAGACAGTGCCCTTAATCTTCAAATGGATTTCAAGCTTGAGTTTTCATTAATCAGGGGGGTAGGGAGGGGGGGGCAGAGAGAGGGAGAGAAAATGGTTCTTTCCAATGTATTTCATATTTTAGCAAGAAATAGCAAAGGTGACAGCAAGTCTTAGGTGGGGAATAAAAATAAAATCTTGCTGAGGAGAAGCCCACAGAAAGAGATTGAAGATTACTCTAGAGAACTTTCAGTAATGTAATAATATTCTGTGTCAAGAACAGCCTTAAGCCAATGGTTCATATCTCATTATTTTAGAGGAGAGGCAGCCCGTGGTAGGTGACATTCTGAGATTCAAATCTGAGGGCACGATGGTGTTCTCATTCAGCTTTCTGATGTGGAGCTAAAGTCTCATGATGACCTGACGTATTTTGATTTAGCAAGCCATGGTGCTTAGCTAGAGTCACAAAGGCACTGGTTTTTTCAGGCTAAATCCACCGCCACTTTGGGCTTCTTAGCATCTTCTCACTGATCTCGCTGCAGATAAATGGAGATAAAACAACAGGTAGAATTAAAGCAGCTAAAACTGACGGATTATCTAGGAGGTAGCGAATTCTAAGCAGGGAAGAGGGGCACCAAAGAGCAACTGGGAGTACATTTTCTGTGGCATTGCATTCTTAAATAGACCATGCTCTGAACTCCTGAAGCAATTGGTGTGCATAGCAGTTGGTTATACAGCCAAAGGCCAAAGTGGATGGAAACTGGAGGTTAGAACTGATGGGGAAACAATATCAGTAGAAATTGGAACCAGGGAATTCATGGAATTCGTGAAGGCTACTAGGCATTGTTCAGAAGTTCTACTGAGTTCAGTGGGTCTTACTTCAAGTGCAGCTTGACACTGGAAATTAAATCTAGGGTTCTTGAACCATTATGCAGGTCACATAAATATGTGGATCTTTAGGGAGGCCAGAATCGAAAGAGGACTGGGCTCCTGCACTTTTAATAATTACTGTACATGGAAAAGAAACATTCAGGGCAATGCTATACAGTAAGTCAGAAACATACGTGAGGGTAACGCTCTAGGGATAATAATAATAATAATTTATTATTTATACCCCGCCCATCTGGCTGGGTTTCCCCAGCCACCTAAATCCAAAATTGTGTATGGTCAGAACACATTGGGTTCAATGATAGGTGGGATTGCCAAAGTTATTTTCCCCAGATGCCTTTCCCCTTTTTATTTTTGGAAAAAAATTTGGCAAGCCAATAAAGCTGAATGCACACAAGTTAAATGTGTGCAAATTGTGGCTTTACTGTACAGATCTACTCAGAAGTAAGGCTCCATCTGCACTATAGATTTAAAGCAACATCACACCACTTTAAACCATCATGGCTTCTACCAAAGTATCCTTAGTTTGTTAAGGGTCTAAAGAGTTCTGAAAAGACCTCTTCCCCAGACATATGTTCGGAGGACAGAAATTGGAATATTGGTTGCTATATGTTGTGTAAAAAAAGCTCAACAACTTTGAGGTTTTCAAAAAAAAAAAACACAACACTCAACCATTTCTGTGGTTTCCATTTCCTACTTCACAGAGGTATAATAATTCCTTACTGTCAGAAAATTCTTCCTGATGTTTAGTCAGAACCTCATCTCTTGTAACTTGAATCCACTGGTTCAGGTCCCAGCCTCCGTAGCAGAAGTAAAGCTTGCACCATCCTCCATGTGAAGATGGTTATCCTATCTCCTCTCAGACTCCTCTTTTCCTATCCAAACACCTTCAACCATTCCTCATAAGACTTGCTTTCCAGACCCTTTATCATCTTGGTCTCCCTCAGTAAGGAGCTAGGAGTTGGTTGGTTGGTTGGTTGGTTGGAGGGAAGATTTGATCTGGCTCAGGTTAAAACTGGGTCATACAAGAAGGTGGGGTGGAGGGAAAGACTGTAATGCTTGTTTCTTAAGCAAGCATTATGGATCACCAAGGTCATATCCCAAGCCAATGAATTATGGCACTTGACAAATCCAATCATTAAGTAGAATACAAATATTTATTTTTGTACCTCTGGTTTCCTTTTCGCTGCCCTTTCCTGTCCTGTGGTGTATTCCTTTAAAACGTTGTTTTCAGAGCCACCTGCTTTATTGAAGATTAAAAATGCAAAATGTAGCCTGAAGCGCTTGGGTTCCCAATCCCTTTCTCAGCTACAAGTTGGGACCATCCAGCATCTGGTCACCTTTTGCAGTACTTTGGTATTTATAAACTATTCATACTGATATCCCACAGTTACATCTCCGCCCTACCATGTTCTCTGAATATACTGCTCTGCCTTGAGCCCGAAATGCAGCAACTATTTCTTCTCTTCTCTTTTCTTTTGTCCTTTGTTTTAAAATGTTTAAAACTCCCAGAAAGACAGTTTGGGACCTGCAGCTCCGTACTGCAGATCATAAAACCAACAGAAATAATTTAGCTTGAATTTGTAAGCCTGTACCTGCTAGCGATCCATATTTCATGGCAATGTACATTTTTTATGAAATAAAGAACAGCATTCTATTCCAGAACAGAATGAAATGAAGAGAGACTATAAATGAAGAGAGTACATTTCCGAGCACAATTCAAAGCCCTTAATGGCCTCGGCCCAGTATACCTGAAGAAGCATCTCCACCCACATTGTTCATCCTGTGGAACACCCTCCCACCAGATGTCAAGGATATAAACAATCATTTGACTTTTAGAAGACATCTGAAGGCAGCCCTGTTTAGGGAAGTTTTAAATGTTTGATGTTTTAGCACAGGCATCCCCAAACTTCGGCCCTCCAGATGTTTTGGGCTACAATTCTCATGATCTCTAGCTAACAGGACCAGTGGTTGGAGAAGATGGGAATTGTAGTCCAAAACATCTGGAGGGCCGAAGTTTGGGGATGCCTGTTTTAGCATGTTTTTAATATTCTGTTGGGAGATGCCCAGAGTGGCTGGGGAAACCCAGCCAGACGGGCGGGGTAAATTATTATTATTATTATTATTATTATTATTATTATTATTATTATTATTTTCTCTCTTTTTAAAAGTGCATCTCCTGACTTTTCCTATTCAGAGTTCTTTGACTTCTGTTATGGTTGAACCTTTCCCATATAGACCAGGTGAAAGGTACCATCATCCTACTTGTGTCAACTCTGTAGAAGCTCAGGTATGGCTTGTTCTGCCAAAGGTGTTAAAAGCTTCCCATCTGGATTCTGCCTCCATAGGTCTGGGGAAAGGCTGTAGCTCCTTAGGGGAGCTTCTGCTTTCCATGCAGTACTTCCCCAGTTCAATCTCTCGCATCTCCAAGTAGAGCTGCTGATAGATAGATAGATAGATAGATAGATAGATAGATAGATAGATAGATAGATAGATACTTGATGTTGGGTATCTAACACATATTCCAGTCTGAGGCCCACATCTGCTTCTGGGCAACCTACCAGAGACCGCATTCCAGCAACAAGCAGGACAAGAGACACACACAAAAAAAACCCAGGTATGGTCAAAGGCAAGAGCTGGCAGAGAGCAATGAACATGCATTTTACCCTTGTACAGGAGGACAGTTTCTACTGCACACAGCTCTCTCTCTATCCTCCATCTAGGCAACCAAAAGGCATTGTCAGATCTCAAGGACAGGCCAAAACACTAAAAAAAAAAGTGCAAAGTGCATGGTGGATGACATGACCCCTTCCCATAATACCTCCCCTTCAGACTACTGGCAGCTGTGTACTGTAGTGTTTTTAAGATACTACTTGCATAATATGGCCCTGAACTTTATATTTGTAAGGGAAACTGAGAAATAAAGAGTACATATTTTATGAAGAGAGAGGCACACAAGCAAATCCCTTTCGCGTTCTTCTTCTTTTTTTCTGGATCACAGCCACTGCTGCAGATTCCTTTCGAGAACAGGCATACGATTCAGAGAGGAAGGACCCCAGTCTGTGAATATAAGTGGTGTTTTGTTTACTCCTCTCCACATCTCTCTCTCCCCCCCCCCATTTTTATACTCAGTTCAAAAGAAGATATTATCACTGTTAGAGAGTCTGAACAAATGAGATTTGGAAGGGAATTAATTTGGCCACACGCAAAAACAAAAACAAAAGAAAAATGGAAAGAAGGCGCTTGAACTCTTACTTAGACCACCTTTTTTGCATTTGGGATGGGGGGACATTGGCAAGGCAATATAAGGTGGCAAGAAACTGAGCTGCAGATGTCATTGGCAGACCCCTCCAGAGGAGGAGGGGGAAAATCCTCTCCTTTCATAAGAGTTGCACAAATGTGCAGTCAGCCACCTCCTAAAAGGAATAAGGGTGGAATTATCCAAGAAGCTGGCCGACTGCCATGTTGTTAGAAGGATTAATATACTGTATGCAGAGATACTGTATTTATATTTTGATTCCAAAACAACTTCCTTTTTTTAAATAATCATTATTATTATTTTTAACGGCAGCCGAAGTCGAACCTCATTAGAAGGAAAAGGCTGGTGTTTCACTCTTCGGAAGAAAGACAAATTGTAGAAGCCGTCCAGAGAAGAAAGACAAATTGCAGGAGCTGTCCAAAGTGTCAGCTAATGGGGCCCCTTCCCCGAGGAGGAGACGGTTTGCGTAAACTTTTTAATTGGCTACACCAAGGCAAGATCAAACCCTCTAAATGTTTTTGCTTCTCATGATGGATGAGCTCTTGGAACCACCACCAGAAGGCTTATTCTGCAGGCGGGACAGGGGGCAGTCGAAACAAATAGCATGATTTGCCTCCATGTTGATTTGACATTTGAGCGGCAGGAGTTGTTTTCCGCAGCCGCCTGCCCAGACTTCAGACACATCCCCTTTGATTTGCTCAAGCTACCGGATCCTTGTCAGGATTTTTTCTCCTACAGCGCCCTCTGCTGAAAGGAAAGTGGCATGGAAAGGCCAATAAAATAAAATAACCCCAGCCATTCTCCCTCAGAGCCTAATAAAGGTATTGGATTTGAAATTAGGGCTTTAACTGTATTGATTAGGATTCGTATTAGATCACTTCGGTCAATTCCAGGCAGGCAATCCCGCTGCCAACTGGCCTTTCATGTCAAAATTCGGCCGAGGACTATCACTGCCTTGATGTGTTTTAATATTGCATTTTTTTGACTCTTCTTGTTATCTGCCCTGGGATCTTATAATGAAGGGTGGGTAAGAACTTTTTGTCATTATTATTAATTTAATTATAATTAATTAACTCCACCACACCTAGTTAGAAAAAAGACATGCATTCACTACCATTATCTATTTACGTTTTGCCTGTTTTTGTAAAAGACAAGGCTACAAAAAAAATTATTATATTTTATTCCATTTCAATACTTCTAACATATATAGTCAAAACACAATTTTGTCTATTCTCTTCTTTTTGTCGACTTCCCACCCCCTTTTCCATGGAGTTGTTGCCCATAGCTCAAATCCTACTCCTGAGTTCATCATACTATAATATTTCTTTAAATAGTCCAAAAAAGGTGCCCGTTCTTCCATAATACACTCTTCATTAGATTCTCTTAATTTTGCTGTTGATTTTGCCAGTTTTGCATACTCTATCATCTTGACTTATCCATTCTTCCTTTGTTGGAATGTCTCCTTCCTCCCATTTCTGTGCATATAGAATCCTAGCTGCTGTTGTTGCACACATAAAAAACTTTAACATTTGGGGTGGGGATTTCTACCCCTGTAATCCCCTAACAAAAAGAGTTTTATATATATATATATATATATATATATATATATATATATACACACACACACACACACACACACACACACACACACAATCATTTTAAATATCTTTTTAAAAAAAAAAACCCTCATTCTGTATCATTTCCCAAAATGCCCTTGCTTTCTTGCAAGTCCACCACATGTGAAAAAAGGAAAAGGAAAAAATGATCCATTGACCTGTTTGCACTTCCCACAAGGCTACAAATCATAAATAGCAAACTCATGAGAAAAACACCCCCAAAGGTTGCTGGCAGGACCGCCTTTAGCATATGTGCCTCCAGGATGCAAAGATCCACCCAGCGCCCCAAATTGCCCCGCACTCCTTGGCCATTGTCCTGAGCCCCTGTGGCGGGAAAGAGGCTGCCTTGCGGCTGGCCAGGCACTGAAAGGAGCTGCAGAAGGACTGTGGAGAGGTGGAGGAGGACGACGGGGAAGGTGAGGGCAAGCAGCAGCCACCTCCTCTGCCGGTGAGTAACTCTCTGGGGTGCCACCACATCGGCTACGAGATCTTCGCTGACTTCACAGTCGCTGCCCGGCAGAGGTGGAGATACTCCTTCCCCTTGCTGCTGCTGCTGCCGCCGCCACTTGCCCTCGTCATCCTCCTCCGCCTCTCCGCAGTCTTCCTGCAGCTCCTCTTGGTGCTTGGCTGGCTGCGAGGCAGCCTGGCACGCCCCAGAATTCGGTGCCTGGGTGCTCCACACCCCTTGCACCCCTGGGTAAAGACGGCCCTGGTTGCTGGGTTAATGGCCATTGTCTGGTGGACCACCCAGTGCTTTCCTGGTTTCTAGGTCCTTGCCAAGGATGCTGTTGAACTAGCTGTACCTGGAACAACTCCAACAAGACTCCATGTTCTGCAGCAAGAATGCAGACAGAAGATCAGCTGGCGCAGATGAGTCATGCCTTAACCATGAAAAGATAGAGATATGCACTTACTCTGACATTTTAAAGCACATCAGTGGATGGAAATCCTTGGCACAGGGGAGATTAAACAGATTGTGCCAGAAGACTGCAGCTAAGAAGACTTCTCTCCACTGTGCCCATCCACCTATGGGTCAAGTTTGGTAGCCCCATCACAAGCCACTTGAGGAAATGGAGTCTTCATAAATCAAATTAATTTTTTAGCAAAGAAGAATGCACAGAAGAACAGAAGTAGAATGTAGGAAAGGGCTGTCAGTCGTGGAGCTAATTGGAATTGATGTCTAAATGGTGTGCTGTTAGTCAGTTTAAAAACTCTATTGGAGTAGCTCTTGTTTCAGGCTTCAGCATCAGTTGTGTCTCAATTAATTTGAGTCACAGGAAGTAACAATGGAGGCCAGCAGCCAAGCCAATTATTTACAGCAGGCAGACAAAGATCTTCTGTGCAAAGGCGTGCAGGGAAACAGAAATTTACAGTAGGTGAGTCATGAGCCTTTTCCTGTGAAATGTAGATTTACTGTGCAGAACCTTTAAAAGGGCCATGCATGGCGGCACATGCTGATCTAAGGCCAAAAATACATACTGGATGAGGTCATTTCAAGGCTGTTAGCTTACTATCGAGTATTGCACATGAAAGATATTCCATTTGCCTGCTAATGCAACACACATGTTAGTTAATGTCTTTCATCTTTATAATTTTCAGGATTATGTAAGACATGCAGCAAATATTCTCGAAAGGGGCTCAGTTCTACCACCAAACAGCTTGGTACAGTTGCTGCTCATGACCAGGAAAGTTAGTGGTGGATGAAATCAACCACAGATCTCTTGCCATTCAAATCTGTCTCTGGAAACTGTTGTTGTTTTTTTTAGAAAGAAAGAAAGAAAGAAAGAAAGAAAGAAAGAAAGAAAGAAAGAAAGAAAGAAAGAAAGAAAGAGCCAAATGGTTACAGATACAGAGATCTAGATCTAGATCTAGATATCCCTCCTAGGGACACAGGTGGCGACACAGAGCCTAGGGCTTGCTGATCAGAAGGTCGGCGTTTCGAATCCCCACAACGGGGTGAGCTCCAGTTGCTTGGTCCCTGCTCTTGCCCACCTAGCAGTTCGAAAGCATGTCAAAGTGCAAGTAGATAAATAGGTACCACTCCGGCGGGAAGGTAAACGGCATTTCCATACGCTGCTCTGGTTCACCAGAGCATGCTGGCCACATGAACTGGAAGCCAGCCAGTAAAGCGAGATGAGCGCCACAACCCCAGAGTCATCCGCGACTGGACCTAACGGTCAGGGGTCCCTTTACCCTTTACCTTTATCCCTCCTAGGCCAGTGGCTTCCAAGTGTCAGGCTGCTGCCACCAACTCCTGGCTGGTTGCCCAGGAACGTACAAAGACAAGGGAATGTTTCTTACCATCCTATTTTTATTCAGTATTTACAGAGAGAAGCTATAGAACCCAGCCCCTTGGATAATGGCATTATCCCAAATGAATCTCCACACATGCCCTGTGTCTCTCCTACTTCTTCATTTGTCATCCCTACGGGTGCTGCTACGTGCCCTTCTCCCATACCTTAAAACAACCTTCTCCCAAACCTTAAAGCCCCACCCCAATGCAAGGCTACCTACAAGCACAGATAGCTGAACACTCAACTCTGTGTATTAAATGCATTTTTCAAAATCACCTCCCTACCTTTCGGAGTATCTACAGGAGTATCTACCCATCACCAACCATTTCCAGATCCTGAGGTCCTGCAAGGGCGCCGTTGGGTCCAAGGCCTCTGGCACTTCCTTCCCTCAGGTTTCACCAGAAGTGCCTATGGGGTCGGGACTGTTGTGCGTGCCGTGTTTGGCATGGGAAGAGGGTGGAAAGGGGGTGGAACTGGGCAGAATGGGGCAGAATGGGCAGGGGAGTGGAATGGGGCAGGGTGGGCTTCCACATGCTCTACCAACACGTGCAATGGCCCAAAACGTAACCCCTGCGTAAATGGGGGTGGGTTGGGTTGCCTGTACAATAGTCCAATTTACATCAATTGCCCCACCCATTTCTGCCTGTGGCTCCACCCACCAATGGTGTGCAGTCCTCAGAAGGTTGTCCAGAAAGGAATGTGGCCACTAGGGAAAAAAAAAAGGTTTCTCATCCCTGCTCAGGTCGATGCCACGTAAGGGGAGTACATGTGGCAAGAGAAAGGTGAGACCCGCCAGCGGCAGAAGGACCAATGAGAGGAGCCCAGTGGCCACAATATGCTCCTCCCCAGGAACCCTCACCCTCACACATCCATGGAGCCAGATTTGCACAAGAGCTGTGTTGTGTTTAACAGGGCTTTTTGCTATCCACAGCATTACAGCCTCTGTGTGAAGCAGCCCTTGCTTGTTATAGATTGCATTCAAAGAAATGGCACTTACTTCCAAGTCTGTTTAGGATGCCACACAGTCACAAACCTTAACGATTTGAATCACAGAGAAGTTCCAGCTCACATACGATATCAGGGAAGTCATAAAATAAGATAGGGATGCATTTGGAACCTTAGCGACCTGTATTTTCTGCCTTCTCTTTAGTTTCAAAATATGCTACCTTTGTCCAGCAGGGGACACTATGCTACCTATTTTACTGCTGCTTGTATCCCACATAAGCAACTTTTGTCATGACGTCTGGGGAAAGAACTATTTGTGTTTCAAATTTCCTGATGGACAACATTGATGATCAGTATGGCAGGCATGACTCTTTTTTTAATTACATACATGAAACTATGTGTCAAATTTGTTCCCAACTCAGAGGTAAGAGGCCATTTTGAAATTTAACAGCAACCTAATTCTGCGACTGACTTAACTGTCAGGGGTTCTTTACCATTTTTTAATAATAATAAAGACCCATTAAGTCATTTTAACAATTCTAAAGTCTGTTGTGTTCATTATTCCAAACGTTTTTCAACGCCTGGTTGTTTTAAGAATGTGCCAGTGTGATTTAAATTGTATGTTGTATTTTTGTTTGTTTGTTTGTTTGTCTGTTTGGTTTTTTGTTTTGTTTTTCAGTGACCTGCCCTGAGATCTACAGATGGAGGGCTGTAATAATAATAATAATAATAATAATAATAATAATAATAATAATAATAGCTTCACAACCTGGCCCCAAGTTTGGCCCTGCCGTTAGCCACAGTGAAGCCACTACCTCTGGCAGAAATAGGGATAAGGCAGAAAATTGAGTCAGTTTGCATTTAAAGGCAAACTTACCTAACTTTCACTGTTTGAAACAAGATGAGGATTGAAGCAAAGCTGCAAGTTGCACTTCTCCAGGCAAGTACTGTACCATTTACAAAAATGCATACACTGAAGTAAAGTGTGCATATAAATGCATACGCTAGTCCCCCCCCCCAAAAAAAGGACATACAGAAATGCATTGTATTGTAGGCTTTTGCTTTGCGTATTAAACAAAATTGCATTCAAATACCGTATGTATATTAGGACACGGGTGGCGCTGTGGGTTAAACCACAGAGCCTAGGGCTTGCTGATCAGAAGGTCAGCGGTTCGAATCCCTGTGACGGGGTGAGCTCCCATTGCTCAGTCCCTGCTCCTGCCAACCTAGCAGTTCGAAAGCACGTCAAAGTGCAAGTAGATAAATAAGTACCACTACAGTGGGAAGGTAAACGGCGTTTCTGTGTGCTGCTCTGGTTCACCAGAAGCGGCTTTGTCATGCTGGCCACATGACCTGGAAACTGTACGCTGGCTCCCTTGGCCAGTAATGCGAGATGAGCGCCGCAATCCCAGAGTCGGTCACGACTGGACTTAATAGCCAGGGGTCCCTTTACCCTTTTATGTATATTAGGAGAATTTTGCAGTAAAATGCTGGTGGGTTTTCATGAGGACTTCTTTTAAAAATGCAAACTGTGCCAGAATGGGGAGAAGTCCTGAACTTCAGAGTAGAAAAATGAGAAACTGAGAGGAACCAAAACTGACAGACTCCCTGCCAATTACCTCTGCTGTCCCTAATCTGGCCTGCTGCCTCAGGTGTGGCAAACGATGCTCTCCTGTCACCAGAGGTGAATCAAGATTCAACTGCCAATCCACTTGACTTCTGCATGACAACTTGTGAAGGGATGCCGTCCTTCGCCTCAGGCATCAAAATATTATTGGCCTGCTCTAAAATCTCACTTTAAGCATTCTGCAAGGCGAATGGATTTTATATGGAACTATACAAGTTCTATAAGTATAGATATAGGTTTAAGGCATTTTGTTTTGGTCAGTACTCCCAAACTTCAGTGTAACTCCACCCCCACCCCCTACAAACAAACAAACAAACACCTCTAATTCCACACCTTCCAGTGCCCTTTCTTTCTTTGCTTTTGCTCCTCGCTAACCAAACACCCAGACTTCTCCTCTCCCATTTATTTCCTTACCCCCCTGAGCTCTATGCCTGATCAGGAGTCATAAGCTCTCATGGAACTGGCATCCAGTAAAGTGTGCAGATGTTCCCGTTGGGATGATTTGCATGAGAACAAAACTTCAAATGCCTCATGGAAAAACAACGCAAAAGTCACCATTCAAAGCCTCACTGCCTCATCTGAGAAATGCATGAGCCAACGTTGTCCAGGAGTATGGCTGTTTTTATCCCATTGGCATTTGTGTTTGGCAATGCTTTGTTTAATTTTTATAGTCAATGTCCTTAACAAAATAAAATAAAAGCACATCATGAATCGGAGGGTGTTTGTTTTGTTTTGTTTTGTTTTTTAAGCCTCATTGTTCTGGTCTGAATTTCAAACAGAAAACACCACTGTATATCTCTCCAAGTAGTTCTCCAAGTGCCAGGACTTGCCGTCGCCAAAACGGCACCACCCACACACCTGCATGGGGAAACGTCAAGGGTTGCGGAAGTAAAACAACAACAACAATTAGAGAGAGAGAACACCTATGGGAGCAAAAACCAAAAAAGGAATAAAAAGCAGCCTGTCTGAGCATCCTCAGTGGTTCATTAAAGGGAAAATAAAATGGGGTATCTTGAATGATGAACTGAGGAACTCCTCACTGAACCAGGAGGCAAGGTCAGGTGACTGCCTCAGGTGGCAGGATCCACAGAGGCAGCAAATTAGGCCTTCACTGAATGCATCGCCTGCTCTGGTGGTGGCAGCGACAGCTGAAGTGCTCTCCTTGGAGGCCAGATCTGCTGCCTCTTTGTAACACCCCCCATGGGCGTACCCAGCGAGGGGCAGGGGGGGTCAGCTGCCCCCCCAGAAGCAAAAATAAATAAAATGGTTATAAAGTGATGAAACGAAACAAAATTAGGTAGGGCGATGGCGAATAATCAGTTGTTTACCACACTGAAATGGTGTAAAAACCAAGAAGTATCTAGAGCCACCTAGCGAATGGTAGAGGAATCTATGTCAGCCAACCATTGGGATTCAAGGGAGGGAGAGGTCTCTATCGGGCTCTAGCAGAGAGAAGAGGAAATCTTCCTGGGGGGGTCTAGTGAGTTCCGCGTCACTAAACAGAGCCGCCTACCACTAAACTGAGCCGCCCGCTATTAGTTTACCTTCTTATTTACATTTAGAAGACATCGAGGCTGTCTAAATGGATATAAGAAACTGGCTCCAAAAAGGTAAGTTAAGTAATTTCTGTAGAAAATTAAATTGTAAAGGGTAAAGACCTGGCTCAGAAGTACAATGGGAGAGGACAGACTGACTGGGTTGTGTTTGATGAGCGTCCATCGGAAATTCTTCAAGGAAAATCAGGACTGGATTGAAACGAAAGTTTTGAACAAGTTTTCTTCAAACCCAAGAAAAATGATATTAGTATAAGACATGTAACTAGAATAAAAATTTCAAGCAAATAATTGTAATAACTACCGTAATAAAGCACTGCTATAATTATATATAATTTTCTTTAAATTTTGGTTTCATTCGCCTTTTCCGTGCTTAAATGTCACAACCTGAATGACCATGGCTTGCCCCTCCCCCCTAGTTTTGATCCTGGGTATGCCCCTAACCCCCCCTCCCCCATTTAAACATCTACAGTGACCTGTTGGCGCTGGTGGTCTTCTCCAACACTTGCTTTCAATGTAGATCTTTATGCTGCCCCCCCCCCCCCGTTCCTTCACTCAGTCCTTCTTCTCTGGCTTGGTGAGACACCATTTTGTCGTTTACCTCTGGTGTCAAAAATGCCTGTTAACATTGTCAGCTCTCTTGAAACTGTTCACATGGACTTGAAGGCTGTCCTCAGATAATAAACTTGGCTCAGAACTTGTGGAAAAGTTGTGACACTGTGTACAAAACTGCAATCTGAGTAACATCCTCCGAGTTAGCCGAAACAGACAGGACTCTTAAGAAGACTAATAACATTTATTGAAGCATAAACTTGCCTGGACTAGAGTTTACTTAATCAAATGCATTAAGTATTATCCTTGCTTGACAGGAGTTTTTCTCTCAGGATCCCAGAGTTCCATTCCTATCAAAATTGAGCAAACAGGAACAATAACAATCAATAGCTTATATGCAGAAGTTGGCAGGCATCCTGAAGGAATTACTTTAAAGGTATTTCAAGAAAGGTAGGCATTGAAATATTTCAGCATACAATTTTTTTAAAAAATAAATAAATATTCCAGCTCAATGAATAAAATGTTTGCACAACTCTGCTCTGCTTCATTCGGCTTGCTTGGCAGTAAACTGATGGGAATCACATCAATGCAAACATGAGATAGAATATACTACTTCTTACTTTGCTGCAAATAAAGAAAATTGACAGTTTTAATATCCAACAGGCAACATTATAATGTCTGCACCCATGAGGGGAAACCACTTTCCCCTCTGTCAGAGGGGGGGGGGAGCAGAGTTGGCCTCCATCCAAGAGTACATGATTATACCTGTGCAAGAAAGTGGAGAAATTTCAGGACATGATAACAGAAATGTAATCGGCCAGTAGGTTTTTATGAATAGGAGGCAATCGAATGACATGCCCTAAAATAATCTTCTGCAGTAGGCAGATCCTGTAAAAGATAACAAAACTAACTTGGCTGCCCAGGTTGAGGTTGGAAGAACACCTGGATTTCCACAGACCTGGATTGGTATCTACTTATATGTGCTTTATGTGTACACATCCCCTCTCTGTGTTTCTGTCTGTCTGTCTCCCTTACTCAATTGGGATGAGGGTGACTTTGAAGCCATCAAAAAAGAACTGTCAATATAGCACTCACATTACAGTATTGTTTGTGCTTCTATAATTCATACAAGTTCATAGCTTTGATTGGAATTTTGATGGAACAGGTGCCCTGATTATTGTCATCTGGACAAACAAATTTCAGGTGGCTAGCTGAGTTCTGGGCAAGCTTCCATCCATGTTTACCATTTTGTTTTTGTTGCTGTTGCTCAATTGCCTTCATAGCATAGTTTTTCTGCCTTTTCATAGACCCGGTGAAATTATCCTGTTTTGCTCTCCATATTTCCTCAGGTCATTTAACATGCTTGGCTATATTTCCTTTTGTGTTGCTGCATAAAAGATTGATGTGAGGAAGGGGGGGAGCATGTAAGAGACGAGTCATTGTCAGATAACAGATTTTGGCAGAGAAAAAGTCAACTGACATATCCTAGCCTTCTTTAAAACATTATTGAGATTCTGGATCAAATTTGTTTATTTTATTTATAGAGTGAGGGGTCGTTTCTTATTTTTGCATCCCAATATTTGATTTATTGATAATATATGGATGTACAATGGTTTAGTTGTGTTCGGTTGCAGCATTTGTTATGAAATCTAAAAGTACAACAAAAGAATTAAAAAGCAAAACATTCAGGGAGCTGAAATGAAAGAGCATAGGAATATATGAAAACACGAAGCTGCCTTATATTACACCAGGCAATTGCTCCACCAGGTTCCCTGTGTCTCTTAAGCCTTCCCAAATTAGTCTATTTTATTGTTGCTGTTCTTAATTTTTGATAGGGTTTATGCTTTAACATTGTTTTATTATCTCTATAGGGTTTTGTGTTCTGTTTCTGCACACCATTCATGTATTCTCTGAATGTAAGGATGTTTATAAATTCTGGACTAAATAGACATATTGTCTACACTAACTGGCAGTGGCTTCCCAGGATTTCAGACACTGAGTTGTATCCATAGCTGCACCAGCATGGTTCCATGGTACAATGGTCCCCAGCCCTCCAGAGATGACTTAGTGCAAAGATTCTGGAGGTAACAGAAGGCTGTTGCACCAGTGGAATTACTGCATCAGATACGGCCCAGACATTCTTTCTTAGCCTGAAGATGCCAAGGTTGGAACCACATGCGTTACCACTGAGCTATGGCTCTTCATGTTCTCTAATTTTTTGAGATAGCAAAGGTAGATGGGGAAACAGGAATTTCAATGTGGAACTCATCTTTTTCTCCACTTTCCTACCCTTTGTCACCAAGAATGACAGGCCCAGGGAGACGAAAGGAAAGCAATGGGGTGTGTTCTGTTATAAAAACAACCAAATTAGTTTTCCTTCAGATTATTTTTTTTAAAAAAAATCAAGGGCACAAAACCTTCTTTGACAAATGCTATCCTCTCACAATCCCTTTGAGTGTACTGGATAATGTCTTTCTGATCCCCAAAATTGGCAGTCTCACTCCCAGCCTTGTGTGTATAAGATTGCTGTTTTAATAATGCTTTACACCAGCCATAGGCAAACTCGACCCTCCAGATGTTTTGGGACTGCAACTCCCATCATTCCTAGCTAACCGGACCAGTGGTCAGGGATGATGGGAGTTGTAGTCCCAAAACATCTGGAGGGCCGAGTTTGCCTATGCCTGCTTTACACAGACTTTCCAACCTGATGTCCTCCAGATGTTTTGGACTACAGCACCCATCTCCCCTGATTATTGGCCATGATGGCTGGGGCTGATGGGAGTTGTAGTCCAAAATGTCCTCACAACATCAGGTTGAGAGGAAGGTTGCTTTAATAGAATCATTCTATAAAGAGGGTCTCTCAGTCAAGTGAAATTCACTTATAACATGAGATGACTAACCTGTAGCCCTCCAGATGTTGTACTATAATGTGTATCACCCCTAATCACCTAACATGTTGTCTGGGAGTGATGGGAGTTGGAGTCCAGCAACACAGGTTTTGAAGCAAGATTTGTTTTAACATTTTCTCTTGAGGACCACCTCTCCCCCCCTAAAAAAGCAGGTCCAGTTTGAAAACTTCAAAAGTAAATGCAAAAAAGAATGGGGCACTTTGCTCTCTGTCCATGGTGCTGATTAGCTGTTTGCTTTCTATTTCTCCAGCATATAATAAGCAGAAAATAGGAATAGCATTTGCACCTGCTGGATAACAAATTAGGTATGTTACATAAACATATTACATCCAATTGCATAGTCACTTCTGGGGAACCTCAACTGCATATCTTTTATCTGAACTGAGCCATAATCCTTTCCTCGGAATATGGTATTTAAAACGATTACAAAAGGAATTGAAATGGTTGAGTAGCTTTGGGAAGATTAGTCCTTGGATGTTTGTAGTAGTCACATTTCAGATATATTGTAGCTGCAATCCTATACCTATTTACTATTTAATTTAGTGGGATATCTTCTAGGTGAGCATGTAGAGGTAAAGGTAAAGGACCCCTGACAGTTAAGTCCAGTCGCGAACAACTCTGGGGTTGTGGCGCTCATCTTGCTTTACTGGCCAAGGGAGCCGACGTTTGTCTGCAGACAGTTTTTTCAGGCCATGTGGCCAGCATGACTAAGCCACTTCTGGCGAAACCAGAGCCATGCATGGAAACGCCATTTACCTTCCCACCGGAGCGGTACCTATTTATTGTACTGTAAATAAGTAGAATCCAGTCTAAGTTAACTGCACCCAAGTCCTGCCAAAATCAATGCAAAATGTTAGTTATGATTTAACTCATCTCACTGGTGTTAGTGGGAACCAAGTGGGAACAACGTGGACCAGACCCAACCCAATATATCCAGCCTTCACTTGCACCTTGGCCATTCCCCTCCTTTTCTCTTCTTTTCTGACTTCATTGTTGTATGCCTGTCATATCCCTTTTCGTGACATAAACTTGTGATATCTTGAAAGGCCAGATATTGTAATCCGATGTACAAGCTTTTGTTTTTAACAGAAAGGGCAAGAATAAAGCAAAAAGGGAAATTCACAAAATCAGCACATTTTCCCTCAAAGGGCAAAATGTGATCCCAAAGCAATGTTATCTACACCCTGGCAACACTACCAAATGCTAATCAAGGTGTGGTTGAAAAAAATGTTGATGGAAAAGGACATTGTTTTCAAAATTGTTCAAGACAGGCATAGTCCACGCATGCTCCGGGCATCCAATATGTGTGAATAGCTTTTCCATCAATGGTGTTGATCTCAAACGATCTGACAGTATCACATCATCAAAATGTATAAATAAAATATCCATATCAACATAATATCAAGAAAACAAAAACAAGACATGTGACTGTAATTTGTTTTAATATTGATTTTTAAGTTGTTGTACCCCACCATGGGGACGCGGGTGGTGCTGTGGGTTAAACCACAGAACCTAGGGCTTGCCGATCAGAAGGTTGGCGGTTCAAATCCCCGCAACGGGGTGAGCTCCCATTGCTCGGTCCCAGCTCCTGCCAACCTAGCAGTTTGAAAGCACGTCAAAGTGCAAGTAGATAAATAGGTACAGCGGGAAGGTAAACAGCATTTCCATGTGCTGCTCTGGTTCGCCAGAAGCGGCTATGTCAGGCTGGCCACATGATCTGGAAGCTGTACACTGGCTCCCTTGGCCAATAAGGAGAGATGAGCGCTGCAACCCCAGAGTCGGTCACGACTGGACCCAATAGTCAGGGGGTCCCTTTACCTTTACCACTCCATGAGACCTGATGGTGAAAGGTGGATTAAAAATGGAATTCATTCATTCATTCATTCGATCATTCATTCATAACAAGTTCAAATACATAACAAATAATTGAATAATAGAAAGATTCTAAATACAAAAAAGGTAGAGTGTTAATACATGTAAATGTAGAGGGGAAAGACTAACATTCACAGAGTGACTACTTATTATAGATCTAGAGCACATGTGACCTAGATGCAGAAAACAAAATGGTACCCAAGAGGAGTGCAATTGGCTGCCTAAACAACCCTGGCCTGAGTGCTTTCAGGAAAGGGCAAAAGAAAAAAAATTCAACCAAGTTGCAGAAACGCTTCTTCTGGGACAGGAGTGGGGAACCTGTGGTCCTCCTGGTGTAGCTGGATCTCAGCTCCCATCATCCATGACACTTGACCACACTGGCTGGAACTGATGGGATCTGAGGGGCAACAACAACAGCTGGGTAACCAAAGGTTCCCTAACCCTATGGAGCATGAGTAACAGAAAGGAGAGGGCCCTTGTGAGACTTTGTGAGGGGTTTGTCAGTAAAAACTGATAGAATTAGCCCCCATGCTAAATATAGGCAGCCCTGGCATGAGTAAAGAATGGAATAAGAAGCATGATTTAACTTTGACTTTGTGAGGCTTCCTTAAACATTAGCTGAAAGGATTTCAGGTTCTTGTAGGTTTTATGTCATCTATTTGAATCGCACAAGGCCTCTCATGTTTTCTCATTAGGTCTAACAACTGTGTCGCTTGCATAGTTCCAGTGTATACATAATAAATTATGAACCACTTTTGAAATATGGTTTTATAAAAAGCTTTCCGGGCTGGGGGTGGAAGAGGGGAAGCATAGAATCTCTGTGTAATTTGTTTAAAGTTATAAAAGCAGAGGCTGCAACAACCTCCTAATAAATCTGCAGAAGCACCAGTGTACTAAAAAGCAGCTTTGTGAAAATAGACTAATTTATGGCCTTTCTGTCTCACTTCTTTATGGGCACTTCCATCTACAGCGTCAAAAATGAATACAACTGGAGAAGACCTGGAAAAGCTGAGTGAACCAGGTCCAAATTAAACATTGCAAATCCATGTTATGAATCCACATGTTTCTCCTCCCTGTAATAAATAATAATAACAATTTATTTATACCCCGCCCATCTGGCTGGGTTTCCCCAGCCACTCTGGGCGGCTTCCAACGGAATATTAAAATACTACAATCTATTAAACATTAAAAGCTTCCATAAACAGGGCTGCCTTCAGATGTCTTCTAAAACTCTGGTAGTTGTTGTTCTCTTTGACATCTGGTGGGAGGGCATTCCACAGGGCGGGTGCCAATACCGAGAAGGCCTTCCCTGTAACTTCACAACGAGGGAACCACCAGAAGGCCCTCGGCACTGGACCTCAGTGTCTGGACAGAACAATGGCGGTGGAGACGCTCCTTCAGGTAGACTGGACTGAGTGCGCACGCACACACACACACAGAGGGGGGGGACACACTCTGTGGAACCTGCCCCAGCCATTTTGTTGGCAGGGACCCACTCCCAGGCAGCCCTGACCCCTCCCCTTCAGAACAAAATAAAACCTATATAAAACACACACAAAACACCATAAAACAATACAAACCAAAAATAAAAATTACAAAAGTAGTAAAATTAAACACATTCCCAAACCCAACTAAACTTCCATCCCACCCCCACACCACAAGGAATTTAAAAAGGTAAAAAAAAAATTAAAAAAAACATTTTAAAAAGAACTCGGCGGTGTTCTGAATCCTCATGGGCAGCAGCAGCAGCCGCCACCCTTATGAGGCCTGTCAGGCCCTGCCCTGGGCCAAGTGGTGAGAGGCAGGAATGCGGCCCTCAGGCCCTCAAGTAGGGGAGTCCTCCTGGGTGGCAGCAGCAGTCCTTATGAGGCCTGTCAGGCCCTGCCCTGGACCAGGTGGTGAGAGGCAGGAATGGGGCCCTCAGGCCCTCAAGTAGGGGAGTCCTCCTGGGCAGCAGTAGAAGCAGAAGTCCTTATGAGGCCTGTCAGGCCCTGCCCTGGGCCAAGTGGTGATAGGCAGAATGGGGCCCTCAGGCACTCAAGTAGGGGAGTCCTCCTGGGCAGCAGTAGAAGCAGAAGTCCTTATGAGGCCTGTCAGGCCCTGCCCTGGGCCAAGTGGTGATAGGCAGAATGGGGCCCTCAGGCACTCAAGTAGGGGAGTCCTCCTGGGCAGCAGTAGAAGCAGAAGTCCTTATGAGGTCTGTCAGGCCCTGCCCTGAGCCAGGTGGTGAGAGGTAGGAATGGGGCCCATTCCCTCAAGCACTCAAGTAGGGGAGTTCTTCTGGGCGGCGGCAGCAGCAGCAGCAGCAGCAGTAGTCCTTATGAGGCCTGTCAGGCAGGCCCTGGGCCAGGTGGTGAGAGGCAGGAATGGGGCCCTCAGGCACTCAAGTAGGGGAGTCCTCCTGGGCGGCAGCAGAAGCAGAAGTCCTTATAAGGTCTGTCAGGCCCTGCCCTGAGCCAGGTGGTGAGAGGTAGGAATGGGGCCCATTCCCTCAGGCACTCAAGTAGGGGTTTCCTTCTGGGCGGCGGCGGCAGCAGCAGCAGCAGCAGCAGTCCTTATGAGGCCTGTCAGGCAGGCCCTGGGCCAGGTGGTGAGAGGCAGGAATGGGGCCCTCAGGCCCTCAAGTAGGGGAGTCCTCCTGGGCGGCAGCAGAAGTCCTTATGAGGCCTGTCAGGCCCTGCCCTGGGCCAGGTGGTGAGAGGTAGGAACCTCAGGCACTGACGGCAGGGGAGTCCTCCTGGGCAGCCTGTACAAACTAAATAAGCAAATATGTTCTCTCTATACAGTGGTACCTTGGTTTACGAACTTAATCCGTTCTGGAAATCTGTTCTTAAACCAAAGCGTTCTTAAACGAAGGCGTGCTTTCCCATAGCAGCGGCTGACTCAATTTACAAATGGAACACATTCAACAGGCAGTGAAACATGTTCTTATTCCAAGGAAAAGTTCACAAACCAAAACACCTACTTCCAGATTTACAGAGTTCTTAATCCAAATTGTTCATAAACTAAGCTGTTCTTAAACCAAGTTGCCACTGTATATGATTCTTTATTCTCCTTTATTCAGCACACAGGTATAATATGCAGGCCCTCTGAAGTATTATCCGGACATGCTTTGGGCATGGTCAACGAACAGTACTGGATAAAAGGTATGAAAAAAATATAAAGATGTGCCAAACAAAGCTTTGGCTGTTGGCCTTAGGCCAGGCATCCCCAAACTTCGGCCCTCCAGATGTTTTGGACTACAATTCCCATCTTCCCCGACCACTGGTCCTGTTAGCTAGGGATCATGGGAGTTGTAGGCCAAAACATCTGGAGGGCCGCAGTTTGAGGATGCCTGCCTTAGGCTTTCAGTGAGGTGAGGAGTAGCATGTCAGTGAGGTAACTGAGGCCCCTTGATTAGGCCCTGTGCATCACAGCTGTCATGTAGAGATGAAGCCTTTAGGCAAGGCAAACATGGTATTAAAATGGTAAAATGGCTGCACCATCCATTTATCCCACAATGGATCAAATGATGAGGGGAGAGGGAAGGCCATCATAAAATCCTCCACAAGCCCTCCTTGCAATTTTAGCCCAAATATACGTATCTTTCTGTTAGCATCAATTTAGGGTCAATCACAAAAGGTGAAGGGGCTGGTCCACTTCTAATTCTAGCTCTGTCCTTCCTTCTGCTGGCTGTGTGGACTATTTGCTTAACACTGCAAGGAGCCTCTCAACTCGCCCTACTCCAATTGGACTGAATGGGGAAAGGATAACATTTCCACTCCACAACCCAGATGGTCAAGCACAACTTTTTTTAATCTCTCATTTAGGAGCAAGACAAAATGGCTGTGGCTCCTCCCACCATTTGCAATGCTTTCTCCTGCTCCCTCCCTAATCTGCTCCCTGAAATCTGTAGACCATAGCAGGTGAGGAAAGGATCTGATAACAGGACCACAGAGTGAATAGGGAAGAAGAGCTGCAGTAGAGCTCATCTACTACTTTAGTGAAAGAGTGAACAGGGTGTGTCCAGGATCCAGATTGTGAGATGTGAACCCTAGAACGGGGGTTTCACCCTTCAGATAGGTGACAGGTGAACCTGTAGCAGAGGTTAGGAGACCAGGCTAATTATTGTTAGTACCCCAGCTCCTTCCTAACTATGCTTTTGGGGAGTTTGTGGCTTAGTTCTAAAGTGTGCAGTTAGGGTTGCCAGACTCAATAGTGGGCAGAACTTCTGTGCCTTTAATTGCCTTGCTCTCTTTTGAGTCTGGAAAACTTAAAGAGAAACCAGCAGACCCGTTGTTTAATTTCCAAGCAAAGGGTCTGCTGGTTTCTCTTTAGTTTCCAGACTCAAAAGAGAGCAGGGCAATTAAAGGCACAGAAGTCCTGTCCACTATTGAGTCTGGCAAGCCTATGTGCAGTCCTCACAAGGATCAGTCTCTCTGCACAGCCAATCACCATGGCTAAAGTAAGGCACTTATCTCAGTCTTATTATTGTATTGATTGTCAAGTATAGCCTACTTTTCCTCCAGAAGGAGATCAGAACACCATGTGCTAAAAATACTAAAACAATATAAAACAAGGAATGGCAAACTATGTGTAATCAAACTGAAAATTGAGCTTTCTGTTAGGATAGGCTTTCCCATTAAAGCCAGGTTTACAAACTTTTTGGGTGGCAGATGCTTAATTTAAGAAATGCTTTACAGCAGAATTATCAGAAAGCATACATACATACAGAAGTAAGGCCACAGACTGAAATTGTGGCTTTCAGGATGTCATTCATCTTGAGTGTCCCAGTACAATTTCTTTAAGCAACTACAGAGTCCCCAAAGAAATTATCCAGCCATTGATTAGACAAACCACCTGCCTGGAATTGAGGGGGGAGGGGAAAGGAAGGCATGGAAATGGAAAATATTTCTGAAGGAAATCAACAGTCACTGATTGCTTTGAGGGAAGATGTGGATGGGCTCGTGTGCTCTTGGAGTCCCAGAGAGCCTATATATCATAGTGATGAGGTTCTTGGTCATAAACTCACAGAGAGCAAATGAGACAGTTTAGTTGCTTCTTTCATTTGGGTAATAGTCTTCTACTCCATATGAAAGCACACTACAGTACTGTACTTTGCTTAAGCCTGTTTTGTGTAGGGTAACTAATCAGAATACTTTCAAGGGAGGGGGTGAACCCAAAACACAACTGCCACCTGCCACATTATGATACCTTCATTGGGTATATTTTCACTCTTTTTCCATGTTACATAGCCTTATTTAAAAATGAAAAATGTTGGTCTACTCCCCTGGAAAGATATCTGTTCCATCACTTAAGGATGCATAACAGCCTGCACCATAAAGGAATTAAGTTTGCAAGGGATGTTATTCTAAGGACACTTATTCAAATGTCAGTTCTGTTCAAGGAAGTCAGTAAGCTGAATGTGCTGAATGTCTCACCTGCAATATCCTACTTAAAAAGTCCTGTAGACTTTTGTTAATATGGCACGTAAGGAATAGGGCAAATATCGGATTTTGCAGAATTTGTCATTTGAATTTTTCAGCTAGTTTTGTAAGCCGCTGTGAGAACGCCTGTGTGCAGTACAAGTGCACAGATTTAATAAGGTAAAACAAATGTCTCTGAAATGTAAACCCAGCAGCTATAATCAAGCATCTATATATCCTTTTGTGATTTCTGATCTATACAGCCGGTCCTGTGCATGCAAACTTGAGCAAGTTTCACTGATTTCGGTGGAAACTTGTTTCTACAAAAATGCCCTTAGGATTTCAGGCTAGTATGGCAATAAATAAAACAAGTGTAATACAACTTCTTGCAGTATTATTATTGTTTGTTTTGTTTATCTCAAGCCAAGTGCCTGGATAATGTGCCCTTGCACCTGAAAACTGCCATTGTTCAGGCAGTCTGGATCCTAGCCCTCTTAAGAGCAGACTAGGTACAATTAAACTGCGTGAGACATGGGCTTCCTCTGCCCATACTCCACACAATCTTCATGATTGCCCACCCCTCCCACTGTATTCCTTCCTCTTCCTGCCTATAGCCTGATCAGCAATGTCCCTTGCACAAGCAAAGACTGCAGGCAGGAAAATGAAGGGTTGCTTAAGGGTTAGAAATCAGCAGCCTGAGCCATGGATGGATATTCATATATAATGATCTAATTGTTGGGAAATAACTGGGGGATACCAGTTAATTCTGAAGTCCCACTTGTGTGGGAAACTACAAAAGTAAAAAAAAAAAAAAGCTGACTGCCTGAATTAAATAATGTGGGCTTGACTCACTCTTTAGCCAAATTAGACCCCAGTAGCATTTTAAACAGAAATATGTACAGTGTTTGCAAAGTGTGGGACATATAGGTTGTTAGACCTGCAAATATCCCAGTGTTAAGCACTGATAATGTACTTTCCCACCTCTACCCATCTCAAAGTGAATAGACTACATCCTTAAGTAAATTTAAATGCTTTAAATGCTTTACTTACAGCAGGCATCCCCAAACTTCGGCCCTCCAGATGTTTTGGACTACAATTCCCATCTTCCCCGACCACTGGTCCTGTTAGCTAGGGATCATGGGAGTTGTAGGCCAGAACATCTGGAGGGCCGCAGTTTGGGGATGCCTGACTTACAGTAATCAGAGTGCTTTTGTGATGCTACACCAGAAACATTAGTAAGGTATTCTTGGTTACGAAATACAGAAGTTTGGAGCCCCAGCCTCAGATGTCTGCTGAGTTACATGGTTCAAAGGGGGGGGAACAGGAAACAACCCTTGCTTGCTTCCTCCCTCCCCCAAGGTGAGAAGTCACAACCAATCTGAGTCTTCTCTACCCAGGCCTGGCTCTAGGGGTAGTTTTGGTGGCGCGGGGCGCCGGGTCAGCAGGTGGACGCTGCGCCCGCCCACCAGGGTGGGGCGCCAAAGCAATCATGGCGCCAGGGCGCCCGACCTGCTTGAGATGGCCCTGTCTACCAATACAGAACTTTGTGATCCTTAACCCCTTTCTTACTGGTGAATATGCACTATTATGTTTGGCTGTGTAATATCCCACACTAACCACCCAGAGAAAGATGCCCAAACAATCTGGGATAGTAGGAGCACTCATTTTATGATGGGGTCACTAATATGTAACTCCATCTGGAGCTATTTACTAAAGCAGGGATGGGGAACCTGTGTCCCTCCATATGTTGGGGGACTTACTCCCAGGCTCTGCATCTACACTGCTGCACAGCTGCTTTCTCATACACTGGGAGTAAACATTTTAAGTTTTGACTCTGTCTTCTTGGCAAATGAAATAATAATAATAATAATAATAATAATAATAATAATAATAAATTTATTTATACCCCGCCCTCCCCAGCCAAGGCCGGGCTCAGAGCGGCTAACACCAAATATAAAACAACTAGTTAAAATACAACTCAACAACAAAACTAAATACATTAAAATTAAAAATAGATTATTTGGGAATGGATGGAAATTATAGGAGTTGGTTTGCACGGATTTTGCCATTTTATGGCAAAACACTATGACAACCAAGTTACTGGGACAATAGAGAATCCCCATACTGATGTTAAAATTCCTGAATTCAGCAAAAGTAATATGAATGCTCTTTCCTTTTTGTGCAGGCAAGTCAGGATAAAAATCTAATAAATCTAATCATTTTACTTAAGCCGCTTGAATGTTTTCGAACAATGTTACAAACACACAAATACACACACACACAGTGGAACTTCTACTGCTGACGAAGTCTCCCTTTCCCGATTGCTCAGTATACAGTCTTGGACCCTAAAACTCACCCCTTGGCATTTTGTCTCATGTTCCGTTCCCACACTCATTGTCTTTTTCCACTCTTCTCTTCATTCTGTCCCCCACGTAGCAGATCACGCTCTGTTGAGTCATTTCTGCCCCACAGCCCCCATTTGCCCTGTGACGTGTTTGTCCCAGCTCTGACGGATGCAATCTCCGCACCCCACTCCTTTATAATGGAATCGCCTCTTTTAATCCAATAACCACATGCAGGCCCCAAAACGAGCATAGGTTCAATAGGAGGGGGAGGAGAAGGGAAACAGCATCTTTTCTGCACCTGTTTCAGTGGGCTGGGTAAACTGGGTTAATCCAGGCCAAGGGCCTTCTGTTTTGCTGTTCCTGATCGGCTCCTGAAAGAATTGCTGCTCCCTTGAGAGTGGAGCCCTAGGTAATTCTCCCACTGAGGATGGCTGATGCTCTGCCTCCATAGCTGTAGTCTCACAGAACCATTGGGAACAGGGTGAAATAGGAGGGAAGGCACCAGTTCCCCAAAAGTGAGGAAATTCAGCCTCTTAGGGAAGATGTCTGGCTTCCCTTCTGTGCTACACAGGACCCTGGATGTGTACAGACTAGCCTGAAATTCTCGTAGGACTGGAGCTCTTTGCAATTGTGCCTGTCCCTTTAAAGAAAGGGAAAGCTGCTTCTCACACTCTGCCTCTGTGGGTGAACACAAGGTGCTGGGATTGAGCTGCTTGATGCCAGATCAAGGGAAAGTAGAGGCAGAGCACAGAGGAAGAAGGGAGAAGAGGATATCTGCTGGAAAAAGAGGTGAATTGGGGATGAGGATATGTGAAACAAAAGGGGGGGAGTTGGGAGGAGGTGATAGTTGTGCCGGGAACAATGCCTGTTTTTGCAAGGGTTGTGAGTAATCCAATAAATCTAACTTGTTACTGACGCTAGTCTGGGAGTTTAGAAATTGGCTGTGTAAACTCAAATCTCACCTCTGGCAACCTGCTTTTGCTCAAACTTTAGAAGCTGATCAACAATTTCTAAGGAAATAGTCACTAATGATTGGGTAGAGGGAAAGGAATTACCAAGCCCCACTTGGATGCCCCTGCTTATGTCAGCTAATTGGATCACACTTTACTCTGATTCTTACGGTACGGAGACTTAAATATTTATGTCACACAGAAAACCTTTCATGGACATTCTTCTTTTGATTGAAAACACACTTTTCAATTCCATGTTAAATGTAGGTTAGCTGTGAAAGCAAAAGTAAATTCTGAAGGAATGGGGGGGGAAGGCACAGTCTAAGGTACATCAACTGTTGATAATAGTTCTACTCTTTTTTTGTCATTCATTCATGTGAGCTATTGATTTTGTTGGATTCTATTAACACTTTAAATCTTCTAGTGATGAGTTTCTCCTAATGGCAAACTTGAGGCAGACCTTCTCAAGGCACAGAAATGTCATTCTTATGAAAATGAAAACTACGCTTGCAAAAGTGGCAGAAATAACTTGTTCGTTTCTGACCTTCATTCTTTGAGCTATAATTTATTTGTTTTGTTATACTGGTTTTTGGTTAAGGAAGAGCTGGCTCTTTTTTAACCAAAAAAGTAAATGTGCTCACCATTGTATACCATTTTAAGCTGCTTTTATCATATTCTTGAGGTTTGTGGAGAATTCTTTGATTTTGAACTGACATTTCGATTTTATCATCTATAAGAAAGATTTAAATAAAGTGACTTTATTTCAACCAAGTTTCTAGCCGACACTTTGATTTTTAGATTGAAATATTTGTTTGGAGATGTTGCAATGTTTAGGAAATGTGTGTGGATTATCTGAAACAAAAGAGGTTACATCTGAAGTAGCATAATCATATCAGGATGAACTGTAGGATAAGACAATCATGTTATTGTCTGATTTGGACTTAGGGTTGTTGGGTTTTTTTGCCATGTACAACTGATATGCATAATATGTTATTACCTTTTGTCTAGCTCTCATGTTAATGAAATAGCAATCCAGAGAAGTGTCGAGAGACTTCAACATGGCTTTTCATGTGGCGGGACTGATTGCTATCATTGTGTTCTACCTGGCTATCCTCTTTGTTGGAATATGGGCTGCATGGAAAACCAAAAACAGTGGTAGTGATGGAGATCGTAGGGAAGCTATTATAGTTGGCGGAAGAGATATTGGCTTGCTGGTTGGTGTATTTACCATGACTGGTATGTTCCTCTCTTTTTACCTGTTATTCAAGTGTCTACATCCTTCATCTGACATGAATTTAAATGTATGCCTTGCAAAGGCAGAACTTCACGATGCTGCTTAGCCGCCAGTAAAATTGCATGCCACATAAATAGTTCTGACAGGAAGGCTTCAACCAGTTGCTTCTGAGTAGTCACACTGAGAACTGTTTTCTTTTTACCTCTGGAAAATGCACCCCACTGGGCTTACTGAATAATGCAGTATGAACAGGTCGATATAACCATGATTTATCGAATATCTAATGAATGAGTCGCATCTCCTATTACCTTCACAATATCCAACAGGAGCCAGAACAGTTTATCAATGGGGCTTGCATCTTTTATAGATATATTTTTATTGCTTCTGAACATTACACGGAATAGGACAAGCATGTTGCATATAGGGAAGGATCAAAATATTTGACAGATGCCATTGTAGGTGCACCAAGTAAAATCTAAACCAAACATAGCCATCAACTACAGTAGCGCTTCACAAAGAATTTCACTGGGCCAGCCTTATTATAATTTAACCAAATAATTTGGGATTTCACATGGTGATCCTCAAAGCAATTTAGGCAAGATATTTTCAGTTAAGCCAACATAGTTAAGTAATTCATGCAATGCAATCTGGTACATGTTTACTCAGAAGTAAGTCTGACTCTGTGTCATGGGACTTAGTCCCAAGTGAGTCACATAGGATTGTAGCCTTCATGTTGCACAGATATCAGAAGAAAATGATGGGTCAATCTACATGTCTACTTTCCTATACACAATGTCAGGCCGCATTGACTCCATGATGACATCATCAGAGAGGGCAAAGGAGCCGAACGGTGAGTCATCATGCACCAAAATGTTTAAAATGTTTGTGGCTGGGCCTTCAGTTACAAGAATTGCCAAAGTGACATTTCAGATTGATGCAAAATGGCATGAGATATGAAATGTCCCCACTCTACTTGTTATAAAGGGCTTTGCTCCAGAAACAAGATGAATTCATTTGAAAGAAAAACCATTTCAGTTCCAAATTTGATTATTCTTTCATTGTTTTCTTCCCCTCTTTTTGCAGTCGTTTCAGGTTTACGATTAAACTTGTCCAGCACTAATTTGCATAACTATGTTGAACGGATGAGTTCCTGTTGATTTCATTTAAATTTTCATTCAAATACGGGCTGGGTTGGGGTTCAGATTTGTCATTGGGGAGGGAAAATAGTATATCAGTTAAAGCAAGTAAAAGTCTGCCTTCTTCCACCATTTTGATTAAAAAATTGGAGCCTTTATTCTCCTTTTACTTCAAGGAGTAATTATTGCTCATGATTTGAAAGGCTGCCTATTGTGAACAAAAATTCCAGAGTAGTGGCCACATTAATCTGTGGAAGCAAAATCAACAAGGAGTCTTGAAGGCTAATCAATTTATTGTGGCATTAGCACAGATGAAGTGGAGAGTCGCAAGACTCTTTGTCTAAAATGTTAGATTCTGGAGCCATGCACTCGGGGTCCCCAGCCTTTTTAGGTCCAGGGACACATTTTTAAAATCTAAGAAACAGTTGTGAACACCACAAAATACTCATTTCACAGAAGAAAAAGTGGCGATACTTTGAACAACAACACCCCAAATAGGCAAAACATACACACACACCTCACAAATGAAAGAAATGCAGACAAAAAAAAACCAGGCCATACTTCCACAGCTAAATACCTCTCCTGGAAAACTTAAATTTTAAAAATTGGGAGGGCAGAGGACCTTGGTGTATGCCATGGGAGTTTCTAAGATTTCCAGGGTGACTACAGCTGCCACATTACAGAACCCACTCATACACCATGTAAAGAAAAGAGAGTATTTGGTAGGGTTATAATTCCCAATTATGCTGGCATTTATACTTTTGCAGTGTAAGTAATTATGCAGTGATTTTTAGTGTGCAAATTGTAAAATAGCAGCCAGGGGGATGTTTGCTGATCTGTGTTTTGTCAGCCAGGAATAAAAGGTTCTAACATTTCAAAGGAAACTAGATGCAGTTCTGTCAACAGAACTGATTGCCAGCCGTGAAAATTATGAGAATTTTGCAGGCAGTTTCGTCAGGAGAAGCACCAGCTGTCCACTGTGATTACTGGTGTTAATAAATATTTAGAAAGTGGCAAAATGTCTTCAATGATATCTACAAGACAAATAAGACTGCAAAACATCTAAATTTTAGAAAAGAATTCAAAGCTAAATGTGTCTGTTCACAAAATGCAAACAAATCCTACTGGCGGGACTAAAAAGAAACAACACATTTAAACAGATTTAGACACCAGGAATAGCAAACACACATTTAACTAGCACCACATATATAATCGTTTTTCCTAGTATTAAAAAAAGTTAAAATCTCATCTCCAAAATAAATGAACTTCCTGAGTTTGGAATTGATTGCATTCCACTAAAATACAGGTGCACACTTTTGTCTACAATTCAGCTACACATTTTGTCTACACACCCAAGATAGTCAACGAGCTTGTTCTTAGATTGTTGTATTCTATTTGCCCCAGAAGCTGATCCACAGTAGACCCCCATGGACTGTAATAAATAACAATACAATCCTATGTGTTTACTCTGAAGTAAGGCTCACAGGGTTATATCCAACTAATATATTCAGAGTAGACCTTTGAAATGAATGCACCTAAATTAGTCATGTCCTTTAATGTCAGTGGGTAGGGCTCTGAGGAGGAGACTGGCATTGGAGACAACTCTCTGTGTTAAACAGGGATTACTCTAAAGAGGCAGAAGATTGCAGTCTGTTTCCTTCTCTCCTTAATTACCTACCCTTTTGCATAGTTACATGTATTCTTCCCTTTTGTTGACTGAATTTGTAACTTTATTTCAATGTAAGATTCCCTAATTTTAAAATACCCTGAGTTAAGATTACCAGGGGTGGGGAGGGACCGCCTTGATATTAAAATCAAAACTCTGCCATTTGTCGCCCTAGCAAATGCTCTTAAAACCAGATGAAAGACAGCTCCAGATTCAGATACTGTTTTTGATTTGCTAAATTTATATCCCAAACACCAACTGCGGGTGTAAGAAATGGGCTCCAAAAGAAGGCTGGGGGGGGGTGGACATTTTAAAAAAACAAACCTGTTTTGTTTTATGTTTGCTGAACTGGGCTTCTTGTGAGGAAGCGTGAGGGAGAATTGTAAATAACTACTACAACAATATACAATGAATCTCTATATGGCATAATGATAACAGCTGCATGACTCTGGCAATATCTATCTGTAACCGTGTTGCATAGGAGACAGACTGTGGCTTGTAGAAACCCTCGGCTCTATGCAGAGTCTCTGAGGTAAGCATACAGTTCAGCACTTTGCTTAAGGGAGATGAAACAATCTTAGTGCATGGATTTTGGGGGGGGTGAGTAAATTTGTCTGAAAATGACTTGGGAGTCATTCGCACTGACAGGAATGTTTTTGGCAAAGTATAGAAATTGGCTGTAAAGCAGGTCTGGTATTTGATAATCCTCCTGTTGAACAGATAACAATAAAGTCGTGGGGTGAATTCTGCTGTTAGTCATACTCAGAGTGAAGGCACTGAAATCAATCTTCCCATGTAACTTAAATCCACCAATTTGAAGCGGTCTAATCTGAGTATTACTTAATAAGGCATCACCCTAGGTGGTGGTGTTCTTTAATGGATTTAAACAACAACAACAACCCCCAAACACCTCAGATATGAACTGAATATTGATAAAATGAAATTAACCTGAAGAGTCAGCAGTTCTGAGCTTCAGTAATTGGCAAAATCACTCAGCAGATCATGTATGTGCTTCACTTAATAAAGAAGATTAAGAATCTACCCATATATCTATAACACACGGACACACACAAAGGATTGTTAGCGGTATTGACCATCTGTGTCATCCCACTGCATTTTCTTGACAGGCAACCATGCTAAGTACACGGCAAGCTTCTCTGCCATGACCACAAGCAGAGCAGATAGCAACAGAAGTTTTGCCATTATTTTCCCCATGCGACTCTTCCATTGTGGGGAGATTGGTAGCATGTACGGAATTAGTATCAGGATACATGCTCCACACAACCTCTGTTTATGTCTGTTATCCATCACTAAACCACCAGAAACATGGTACTGGATGAATGCTTTATTGTATCCCTTTCAGTCTGTGGGGATTTTATCCCACAGTGAGTCAGGAACTAGGTGGTGGTGTGCAGTCTGATGATAGACCAGCAATTGCCTTCAGCAAGATCACAGGAAGAATAACTACCCACATTATGTTATGATGTTATACTACTACATCAAGCTTTGCTTCTAGCTTACATCACTCTACACTCTGCTCTCAACTACCCACAAGTTGGGGGAGGGCGCCCCACCCATTTGCCATCTCACACAGATCCACTTCCTTTGTTCCCCCTAATGGCCCATCACCCAGGCAATCACCTCATCAGGAAGCTAGCCTGGCTATTCCAAGAACTAGAGGGAGACCCAGGCAAAGGATCTCAGCATACAGCATACAGCCTATTCCTCCCCCACCAAACTCATAACAATAACATATCTGTTCTGTCTGTGAGCTGCCTAAGAGCATTCAACACCCCCCAAAAAAAAATTTGATGGAGACGCCACTGAGAATCAACTCATTAGCTGCTCAGGAGAGAGCTACATCACAGATGCTGCCATTTCCTGTGTGTGTGCAGGCAAAACATAAGAGTAAAGCCAAAGCTTAATTCAGCCATGCATCTGAAATAAAATAGCAAATGATGTCAAGGTTAACACATGGGTGGGTGTACTAGATTATTACAGTTTACCTTTCTCTCTCTCTCTCTCTTAGTTATCTCTAGTTCTGTAGAGTAGCTAAGGCTGCAGTCCCAAGCCACTTACCTGCGAGTAAGCCTTGCTGAATTCAATAGAATGAATGTCTTAGTAGATTTGATTGAGTATGTGCTGTAAATCTACTACCAGTATGAATTCTTTAGCCGAGATGCAACTTTTGTTCCTCTCTACGATTCTGTGTTTGATGCACAAATAAAGGATGTTGTTTTTCTTTTTCATATCTATGACATGCTTTAATGCTTATCTCCATTTCTTCAGCCACCTGGGTTGGAGGAGGTTATATAAACGGGACAGCGGAGGCTGTGTATGTACCAGGCTATGGGCTGGCCTGGGCCCAGGCACCCATTGGATATTCACTTAGCCTTGTCGTAGGTAAGCTGGAATTACGACCCAAGCAAATGTCAAGTTTAGTTGATACACTATAGTTGAAGCTTAAGCTAAAATGAATTGTTTCTCTGAGCCCACCAGCTAGAAGACTGTCTCCTTGTTCCTCTTTTCATTACGACATATTTCTGGGTAATGGGAAGGAGGGACTCAGCACTTGAGACATGACATGCCCATGGGACCTATGTTTAACTGGCCTACAGTAAGACATGGGGCTTCTCCGGACATCATTTTACTTGTGCATTCTTGGTGATTTTCTGCTCATGATGTTATTGGGACAGTAAGACTCATTCCCACTTATAACACTGTTTGGGGCAGTCACACTGCTTCAACCTGAATCAGTACATATGTCATAACTTCCTGTTGAAATCCTGTAACTTGTTATGCCACAAATGTTTCAGTTTATTTTTGACCGGTTTTTGTTGCACTATAAGACAACAATAATGTGATAGCATTGTGTTAAGAACAAAGTTGCAGTACATACCTGCAATATAACAGCAGTCTTGTTTAAGTACACATTGCAAGGATCTTGGAGAGGAGGGGAGCTTTAATACAATTGTCACAGGTATTCTCTGTGATGTGTACTTTTTTTCAATACACCTTTGTGATGATGAGTAAGGCTGCCAGCAACAAGAGCCAATCCCATGACCAGATTGCCATTTCTTTGGCAGTAATTAGTAACAGTGCATTGGACAGTTTATTATGGGTAGAGGGAAAGCCCTAGTCTGTGCTTAGACACCAGTTATGTTACTCACAAGCTTAGTAATGTAGCAGCACATTAAAACTGCTAAGCACCATCATTATTTGGTTGCCTGCACCAAACTAAGGAATTCATGAGAATCCAAAATCTTTTCAATGCTTTCAGCACTTCACAAAGTTAACATTTTTGCTTGCATCCCGAGACAGAATGCAATTGGGCATAATCTGAATTTGAATGGTGCAATTATTTACTTCATTCAGGTCTGTCTCAGTGGCCCTTAAGGAGGGAACTGTTCCAGAGTCTTGAATATGGGAGGGATTTTCCTTCTTCTCATCTAGATGAAAAGTAATTTGCAGTCGATACATTCACTTCCCCCTATGTGAACAGGATGTTTTCTCTCAGAGACAAGAACAGGAATCATCTGCCTATGTATGGTTGTGAAACATGTCCATAAGTTCGAGGTGGTACTTATAATCAAAATCTCATGGTCCCCTTTGCTGAATCACCGCCACTTACCAAAACGGGGGTGGGGGGTGGGGGTAAGGCAGTGGGGAGATCGGTGTGGTGCAAATGCACTGGCTTGCCTCCACCAGTCCATTTGCACCCCCCACCTTCCTGCCAGTTCACCCCTTTCCCTCTCCTCCCAGCGGTGACTCAGCTGTCAGGAGGTCAGGTGAGCACTGCAACCCCAAGACACCACTGAATATCTGAAGTCTTCTATTAAATGGGAAAATATATTAAAATAGTGCAGAACCACAGGTTTTGATTGATTACTGGAGATGGGGCTTACATGGAACCAGGCATGTCTGAGATCACTTGCTATTATTCATGTCTATTGTCTTTCTCATGTTTGTTGCTTCAGGTGGTTTGTTTTTTGCAAAGCCCATGCGCTCCAAAGGCTATGTGACAATGTTGGACCCCTTTCAGCAAATTTATGGAAAACGAATGGGAGGGCTTATCTTCATACCTGCTGTAATGGGGGAAATGTTCTGGGCTGCAGCCATCTTTTCTGCATTAGGTAAGGAATACGGGTAAAGAATTAGGTAAGGATGCGGGTGGGTGGGGACGTGGGTGGCGCTGTGGGTTAAACCACAGAGCCTAGGGCTTGCCAATCAGAAGGTTGGCGGTTCGAATCCCTGCGACGGGATGAGCTCCCTTTGCTTGGTCCCAGCTCCTGCCAACCTAGCAGTTCGAAAGCACGTCAAAGTGCAAGTAGATAAATAGGTACCGCTACAGCGGGAAGGTAAACAGAATTTCCGTGTGCTGCTCTGGTTCGCCAGAAGCGGCTTTGTCATGCTGGCCACATGACCTGGAAGCTGTACGCCAGCTCCTTCGGCCAATAACGTGAGATGAGCACCGCAACCCCAGAGTCAGTCATGACTGGACCTACTGGTCAGGGGTCCCTTTACCTTTTACTAGGGGTCCCTTTACCTTTTAGCATGGAGCCAAGAAATCCAATCAGTGGCTCCAGGACAACTTTTGAAAAGCGATCAATACAAATGCTAACAATCCATGTGGTATAGAGCAGTCTTCTTCGGCTTTGGGTCTCTAGATGTTGCTGGAATACAACTCCCTCATCCCTGATGTTTGGCTAAGCTGACTGGGCACAGTGGGAATTGAAGTATAGTAATATCTGGAGACTCAAGCCTGAAGTACACTGGCATAGAGAAATGCTAAATCCAAATGCTCACCATAAAATCATGTGACCCTAGTCATGTGGTGATACTTGCTTATCAGAAAACTGACTGCAAAATAAGAACCATCGTTATTTATAGTAACATTTGAGAAGATTCATCATGAAAGGCTTTAGCTACCCAACTTGTTTTAATATTAAAGAGATTACATTGCAATTGAAAATGCTCTTGTTGATTTAAACAATTCAGCCTTTGTAGTGAAGGGCTCAAAACACAGCAATTATATCTTTCATTACTAGTGTGTGGGTATTGTACTTTGATTACCATAGAATATTTCATGGGAATTTTTTTTTTCATAATTCTGCTGCATGCAATGAACTAGGACTGATCAAATAATGTAGAATACATACAGTGGTACCTTGGGTTACAGACACTTTGGGTTACAGACTCAGCTAACCTGGAAGTAGTACCTCGGATTAAGAACTTTATCTCAGGATGAGAACAGAAATCATGCGGCGGTGGTGTGGCGGCAGCAGGATGCCCCATTAGCTAAAGTGGTACCTCAGGTTAAGAACTGTTTCAGGTTAAGAACGGACCTCCGGAACGAATTAAGTTCGTAACCAGAGGTACCACTGTATATCTTTTAATCTGAACTAATGATGTGCAATGCAATCCTATACAGATCTACTCAAAAATAAGACCCAATGAGTTAAATAGAACTTACTACCAGATAAGTATAAGATTGCAGCCTTAAAATCTAGGATCTAGTTTGGTTGGTAGAGGAGCTAGTGGCATGTCCCACATATGAAAGAGTTAACATGCTACATACCTACAGGATTGTCTGTGCACACATAAACCTGTGTCTGTGCTATTTCTGCATTTCATATTTTGTATAAAGAGTGTGAGAGAGAGTGTGTGTTTTTTTAATGTGTGTTTGCACTTCTCTAACATGTGAAAAAGATCTTTTTTCAACTGGTAGTAATGAAACTGCATGATGCATTCCATTGAAACTTCATGTACAAAATTATTATCTAGAGTTTTTGAAATCACTGAATTTCAGTCCCTGGTGGAATTTTGTATCTGAATGTTTTTCATTCTGTTGCAAGAACCAAGTTAGATAGCTCTTCTAGCATTTCGGGGGGGGGGCATTCAGATGAATTACTGTAAGTGACCTTTGCAACTTTCTCTACTTTAAAAAAAACACACACACACACACACACATCAACTGCATATATAAAGCTGTTTGGTGTTGCACTCTTAAAAATAAAATAATCAGCCTTCTTTCCAACTGTGCTCTGATTAACTGGAAATCAATGGGGAGCTTTTTAACCATAATTTTATTGCAAGTGCTCAAGAGTCTGAGAATAACTGCATGCTGAGGTGATGGAAACTGAGTGGCTTAAACAGGGAATTTAAAACGTGTTCTTTTGTTCCTCTTTTTTAAAAAGCACAGCTCAAACTTAATAAAGATTTTCTGTGGTTTCACAATGAGAAAGCGAGCACTGTGAATGCCTTTCAATCTGGTAGGCTCATAAAAGGGCAACTTGCAGTCTAGGAGCTAGGTGGAATTTATCAGTTATAAGTGTTAAGGCAACAAAATGCATGGGCAAAATCAACTCTGAGCTAGGACCTTGGAGAGCAACATATTCAAGTATACCATAAGCTTGTTGGTCCTTCCAATCCACTTAGTGTTGGTTCACTCATACATGTGTGATCATGAATGCTCAGAAAGACTGTTGCAGATTTAACACCACAGATAGAACTGACACATCACCTCAAATGCAACATTTTAAGTGGGGTCAGGTAACCCCACTATTCAGCGGCAAGCCATCAAGTGCATAGCAATTAAGTGCAGTGAAATTGAGCCATAGTGTGGATGACCCTATTGTGCCAAAGAAAGTGAACAGCAAGTTGTCACGTGAAGCCTCTCCATGAAAGAGAGGCTATAGGAGGTGTAGCTGCCATATAGCATTATTGAATGTCAAAGGAAAAGATCTCTTCTGGGTGGATAGATTTTTTTAAATTCTAGATCTAGGGCTATCAGATCACAACTCAAGAGATCGTGTGTGTGTGTGTGTGTGTGTGTGTGTGTGTGTGTGTTTAGGTTCTTTTTCTGATGGAATTATCTCCCCTCTTCCCCCACCCAAATGCACTGCCCTGAGAGCTGACAACACACACACACACACACACACACACACACAGCTAATGGAGGTGAGGAAAAGGGGAGAAAGCAGAGGGTTTAATTCCTGCTAGCACAACTATTTAGTTGAATCTGGCCCAGGCTTTTGACTTAAACCCCAAAGCAGATCGGCGCCTACCCCTCTAGGTATGCCTTTAGCATTTCATCTCAGAGACTGGAGCTGCCTTTAAAATTAGAGTACAATATGTCAGCATACACTGAACATTTTTGCCTCCTAATTACTTTGTGCAAGTTTGGAGAGTTTTGTTGTTACAGAACTCAGGGTTCGCCAGATCTTCTTCCTTTTTCCTGTGCTTTCTTTTCACAACTCTACATGCAGGTGTCACTTTTCAAACAGGATAGTTTGTGGTGATATCGGTAGTGCTTCATGCAATTCTTCTGCTTGGCCTACAGAATTTTCACACCAGCGCTGAATGCTTCTAATGATGGCCAGTGGAGACTTTGAAACACTCTATCATGTGGAAGAGCAACCTGACAGTGGT